>NC_057798.1:300178426-300502992 GCF_018294505.1 Triticum aestivum | reverse complement strand
CTACATCTTCACACGCAAGGAAGTGCATCCGGCAAAAAAACGATTCACCCCCCTGACTGCTGGGACCCACCAGCTACATCTTCGCACGCAAAGGAAGTGCGTCCGGGCAAAAAAACGATTCGCCCCTCTGACTGCTGGGACCCACCAGCTACATTTTCGCACGCAAGGAAGTGCCTGACAGTCGGGACCCACCTGGTCGAAGCATACGTAGCATTGTCATTCTGGTCGCGAACGTGTACGTACATACTGGTCGTTGTAGAGGCGCGCACGTGTCGTAGTAGAGGCGCACACGTAGGATGTACACGTACGTACACCGGCCAGGGTGCAAGAAAGAAAATACAGCCACATACGTACATACGGACAGGGTCTCGAACGCCTTCTCACTCATACGTACAGCCAGGTCTCGTGTACATGGCTGGGTCAGAACGGAGAAACAGCATCATCATCGTGTTCATGAGGAGGCAACGAAATGCGTCGTGTTCATGGGGAGGCAACGAAATGCGTCGTGTTCATCGGGAGGCAACGGAATCGGTCGTGTTCATTGGGAGGCAACGGAACGCATGGGAGCCAACCGGCTGTGTCGGAACGGAATGCGTGGTCATGTTCATCGGGAGGGCTTGGACGGAACAGGCGATGGAAACGAGGCCTTGCATACTACAAAACGGAGGAAACGCACCTCCTACATTTCAAAAGGGGTCCTGTTGATCGGGAGGGGTGTGGCGTACCGCAAAACGGACGAAACGGACCTCCTACGGTCGAAACGGGGGTCCTGTTGATCGGGAAGGGTGTGGTGTACCGTAAAACGGAGGAAATGGACCTCCTACAGTCGAAACGGGTGTCCTGTTGATCGGGAGGGGTGTGGCACCGCAAAACGGACGAAACGGACTTGTGTTGGAGCGCTACGGTCGAAACGGGGGTCCTGTTCATCGGGAGTGGTGTGGCGTACCGCAAAACGGGACTCCACGAGATACTGTTCATCTCCACTGTCGACCTCCTCCAGCCTCCACGGGCTACCGTCGACCTCCTCCAGCCTCAACGGACACCCCTCCACGGCTACTGTTGAACCACCCCTCCACCGACACCCCTCCACCGTCTACTGTTCATCCAGCCCTCCACACCACGGGGTCCTGTTCAACCACCCCTCCACGGGCACCCCTCCACCATCTATTGTTCATCCAGCCCTCCACACCACGGGGTCCTGTTCATCCAGAGGCAACGCCACCGCTCACTGTTCATCCAACCCCCCCTCGCAACACTCACTATTCATCCAATCGATCGGCTTCAGTTAGCAACAGTAGAGAAGGAATCGCTCGATCGGGTTTACTTAACAGCCATTGATCGATCGCTCGGGTTCAGTAAAGCGTAGTCTGTAGTGCAATCGCTTGGGTTCAGTTAGAGCCCAACGCCTCACTCGGGTTCAGTTAGAGCCAACGCCTCGCACACACGCACTTACGTGTACGAGAGAAACGCGCATCGATCGGCCCCCGACCTCCCACCGTAACCGGGAACTCCCCGAAATTTTCCTCCCCCTCGCTTCTACCATGGTTTTTTTGTCATGGACAGCCCAAAGAATGTCATGCAGCTGCGTCTCCGGCCCGCCCAAGACGAAAAGCCCATTTTCTGTCATGATTTTTTGTCATAGAAGTAGGAGCCCACCACATCTATGATGATAGCGGGTTTTGTCACAATTATCATCATAGAAGTGTCATATGTATGACAGAAAAAAAATCGTTCGGCACAAAATATCACGGATGTGTCTTTTTGTAGTGGAGGAAGAAGGGTCGGAGGACCTCTCGAGTCGGCGTTGTGCCAAAGAGAACGGCATGGGCAGAGGATCGGGCCCCTCCGGCAGCTGTGGGTTTCCTCCCTCGGCAGCGGTGACCGCTTGAACGATGCTCCTTTTAGTCCTCTACACACATCGGCCGAAGGGATCCGGTCGGATCTGTGACCAACGGTGAGCAGAGAGAAAATGTCGCTACCGCTGTCTTGTTTATATCTGGAGAGGATGAGATAATGAAGAGAGAAACCCTAGTAAAGCAAGCACCCAGGCCCCTACGTCCATATATGGTGGAGTGATTATCTTTTTTCTCTCCACAACAAGCGTTTCAATTTGTGTACATGGCATTAAAGAAATGAAACTCTCTATTTAAGGTGACTACTGTACGACTCCTACTTACTACTAGTAGTACCACAGTATTGTTCACTTGTGCTCCCTGCCCCTCCATTCATTGAACAACCCCACGGGTGAATAAACATACAGTAAGTACTGTATTTATATAGAACGAACAGGCTCGAACTATTTTCGCGTGGTTAAAAGTTGAGGGCAGGGCTTTTCCCGGGTAGTACGCGCGGGAATTTTCGGGTAGGCGGTTTGACAGAGAGGCGAGGAGGGTGAGTGAGTGGCGGATTCCCAAACAGACTGGTGGAAAGGTCGGGCTGTGCGATTTGACGGCGCGTTACTGCTGGAAAGACTTGTGATATGACCACTCACTATAGTCATGAATTACTGGCGCTCCGACCGGGGTGATGCCCCCCTTCCGTACCGCGCTCTAATCTGGTGCATGACACGTCGACCCGGATGCTGGCTCTCCCACATGCCAGAGTAGTAAGAAGGAGCAAAGAATGATGCGGTATATACTAGTACTTCTACTACTCAGGTCGGAGGAGTGCAAACCACGACAGCCCAGTGAACCAGCAGTGCAAACCACGACAGCCCAGTGAACCAGCAGTGCGAACCACGGTAGCCCAGTGAACCAGCAGTAGAAAACAATTTGGTGATATGGCCATAAAAAACTATGTGCTACGGTCCACACTGTAGCATGTACAGTAACACTCCTCTTTGTTTGGATCCCTGAGTTAGAGCTAGTTTGGGTTGAAATAGCATCAAATTATCGAAACAAGAGGGGTTGGTTTGAGCTAGTTTGCTCTAACCCAGCTAAAAAAATAGCCCGTTGGAGAGGTTCTAATTGGGTTAGTTATCCTCGGGCCCACTAAAAGAGAACAAAAAAAATCTCCCTGCCCCCACCAGATCGCTCCCTCCCCCTCTCGCATGACTCCTCTCTGTTCCCCATAGGGCCGTCCGCCCTAGCGTTGCTCGCCCTCTCTCTCCTCCGGCCGTCCTCTCCTTCCGGCCTTCGCCGCCTACTCCGGCCGCCCTCTCCCTCCGGCCTTAGAAGGTCGCCCCACTCCCCCTTCACCAGTCATTTTTCTCCCTCTATCGTGCGCGGCGGTGGCGCATCTACTAGGGAGGTCGCGAGAGGGGTGAGTTTGTTCATTCCTTCTCTGTCTCACGGCCATATCATTGATCTTGCTTGCTCTAGCGCTAATTATGATTTGGAAAAGTAGATCCTGATCAAACTTGGTATAGATTTGTGGTGCACGCATGGAATTGTTTGATGCTGCTTGAGGAGGTAATAAATCTTTCTAGAGGCCCAAAGATTCAGTTCACCTTTCTAGGTATCTCAATTTCAGGCTTGCATTATTTCTAGAGGCCCAAAGATTCAGTTCACATTTCTAGGTATTTCAGTTTCAGGCTTGCATTATTTCTAGAGGCCCAAAGATTCAGTTCACCTTTCTAGGTATTTTAGTTACAGACTTGCATTATTTCTAGAGGCCCAAAGATGAAGTTCCCAGTTGGCGGCAAGCGGCCCTACTACCTAGGCTGGTGTCGACCTCAACTCGCAAGGGCCGGCGTCGGAGGGGTTCCCGGGGCTTGGGCTCTACAGAGCCTTTCTCTAGAGCAATGATGGCGAGCTCCTCCCTCGATGCATGAGGGGCTCCGGGCTCCCTACCTTTCGTGAATGACTTCCGTGATGAGTTAGCTCATGCTTTGTTTTATGAAGTGTTTTTTTTATTTTGTGAAGGTTGATTGACAACTTGTATGTTTAAGTGGGATACCTCATTTGTATGGACAAAGTAAAAATTATCATGTTTTGCATGCTTGATTTGTATAGATGGTTCGTTTATGTCAATTGTGAGCGAGAGGAGGCCACAGAAGAGCCGGCCACAACAAATCCGGCAGGAAATAGGGTCCAAATTAGTCAAATGATTGAGAAAGAGCATTTATTGTCAATCTAACCCTACCATCCATACACCTCTTTGGTTTGGAGTTAGTTCAGGGTTAGAATCTAACTCTAACCTCTAACTGAGTTAGAGTTCTCCTCGTCTCGGTTCATCGGGAAAAATCAAAGAGGCCCTTAGACTGGTTTAGGTCCGGTCATTTTTTATAAACGTGTTTTGTCCAAAATTTAATGAACGTGCTCCGGTTTACACGAAAATAATCCGGTTTCATGTAGTAATTAATTCATTTATTTATTCTTCTGCGGGGGGTTTGCATGTAATTCGTGAGGCCTGAAATGTAAAGTACCCCGGCATATGCTCCGAGTCGTGCATGCACTACCACCCAGATGCTCTATGTCCCACATGTCGGCGAATGGGAGCACGTGGAAATAGCCTAGGAGTACATATAGGAGGATAAATGCGTGAAAAAATATGTACTGTGAAGCGCAGCTGCGGTTCAAAAAGGAGACCTAAAGTGATGACAGCTATAGGTCGCACACACCCAACTAGTGGTACTAGACATACGACTAACTTTTCCCTCAAGAAAAAAAAGAGGCACGAGTGCTCAGTACTCCTATTATATAAACACGAGTCCCATCTGACAACAATGCCCGTGCTACAGCTATGAAAGTGCAACTATCCCTAGGTGGTTTTGGTAATTCATAACAACATATAGCTCATTGAGCTAATGTTATTCCAAGACTATTATTTCAGGAAAGCTCAATGAATGGCATGGCATGGATGATGAAAGTGGATCCCTCAAAATACTAAGGACAAAGGATTGGCTCAAGCTCAAAAGCTCAAGACTCTTCATTTTACATTTTAGTGATCCAAGATCACATTGAGTCTATAGGAAAAGCCAATACTATCAAGAAGGTATGAGGTGTTGCTTAATGAGCCTCTTGCTTCATGTGCTTAGTGATATGCTCCAAAACCCTCAACTACTTTCCCACATCCACAAATGACCTAAACCCAAAGCCAAAATCGGTCACACCGATTCTTCCAATCCGGTGCCACCGATTCCAAAAGTCATAGCGACTGCCACAAACCCTAAGCAAATCGGTCTTACCGATAGGGATCTCGGTCTCACCGAGATGGGATTGTAATCTCTCTGTTTCCCTTCGTAACATTTCGGTCTAACCAAAGTGAGCGATCGGCCCCACCGAGATTGCAATGTAAACTCTCTGTTTCCTTTTTGTAACATTTCGATCTCACCGAAAAGAGCAAATCGGTCCCACCGAGTTTACCTGACCAACTCTCTGGAAAGCTTATTACCAAATTGGTCTCACCAAGTTTGTGTAATCAGTCTCACCGAGATTATGTTATGCCCTAACCCTAACCGAATCGGTCTGACCAAGATGCATGTCAGTCCCACCAAAAATCACTAACGGTCACTGGTTTACTAAATCGGTCTGACCGTGTTTAACTATTCGGTCCCACCGAGTTTGGTAAATTGTGTGTAACGGTTAGATTTTGTGTGGAGGCTATATATACCCCTCCACCTCCTCTTCATTCGTGGAGAGAGCCATCAGACTAAACCTACACTTCGAACTTACCATTTCTGAGAGAGAACCACCTACTCATGTGTTGAGGCTAAGATATTCCATTCCTACCATATGAATCTTGATCTCTAGCCTTCCCCAAGTTGCTTTCCACTCAATCCCTCTTTCCACCAGATCCAAATCCTATGAGAGAGAGTTGAGTGTTGGGGAGACTATCATTTGAAGCACAAGAGCAAGGAGTTCATCATCAATGCACCATTTGTTACTTCTTGGAGAGTGGTGTCTCCTAGATTGGCTAGGTGTCACTTGGGAGCCTCCGACAAGATTGTGGAGTTGAACCAAGGAGTTTGTAAGGGCAAGGAGATCGCCTACTTCGTGAAGATCTACCGCTAGTGAGGCAAGTCCTTCGTTGGCGACGGCCATGGTGGGATAGACAAGGTTGCTTCTTCGTGGAACCTTCGTGGGTGGAGCCCTTCGTGGACTCGCGCAGACGTTACCCTTCGTGGGTTGAAGTCTCCATCAACGTGGATGTACGATAGCACCACCTATCGGAACCACGCCAAAAACATCCGTGTCTCCAATTGCGTTTGAATCCTCCAAACCCTTCCCTTTACTTTCTTGCAAGTTGCATGCTTTAATTTCCGCTGCCTATACACTCTTTGCATGCTTTCTTGAATTGTGTGATGATTGCTTGACTTGTCCTAAAATAGCTAAAATCTGCCAAACTCTAAAATTGGGAAAAGGCTAAGTTTTTATTGGTCAAGTAGTCTAATCACCCCCCCCCTTCTAGACATACTTCAAGGTCCTACAAGTGGTATCAGAGCTTGGTCTCCATTTGCTTTGATTTCCATAACTTTTGGTGGTCATAGCCTTGGTTTCACAACCTAGGAGAGTATGGCGTCTAGCGAGGGAAATTATCACCGTAGAGGTCCTTACTTTGATGGTACTAATTTTGCTAGTTGGAAGCATAAGATGAAAATGCATATTCTTGGACATAACCCCGTCGTTTGGGTAATTATTTGTATTGGCTTGCAAGGTGAATTCTTTGATGGGAGAGAACTGAACCATGAAGCTAATGCGGAAGAATTGAAGATGCTGCAATACAACGCTCAAGCATGTGACATCATCTTCAACGGATTGTGCCCCGAAGAATTTAACAAGATCAACCGTCTTGAGAATGCAAAGGAAATTTGGGATACTTTGATTGATATGCACGAAGGTACAGAATCCGTCAAGGAATCCAAGTTGGATGTGCTCCAAAGTCAGCTTGACAAGTTCAAAATGAAGGATGGTGAAGGTGTCGCTGAAATATACTCTAGGCTTGCTCTTATCACAAATGAGATTGCCGGCATAGGGAGTGAAGAGATGACCGACAAATTCATCATCAAGAAAATCCTAAGAGCATTGGATGGAAAGTATGATACCATGTGCACATTGATCCAAATGATGCCAAACTACAAAGATCTCAAGCCAACGGAAGTCATTGGAAGGATTGTTGCTGATGAGATGTCACTCAAGGATAAGGAGGAACTTCACAACAAGTCAAGTGGTGCTTACAAAGCCTCAAGTGAAGCCCCCACATCATCAAGTGAGAAACCAACCTTCAATGAAGAATTGAGCTTAATGGTGAAGAATTTCAACAAATTCTACAAAAGTAGAAGCAAAGAAAGAAGCTCCAAGTCAAGGTCTTACAATGACAAGAGATCTTCTAGTCGAGAGTGCAATTGCTACAATTGTGGGAGACCCGGACACTACTCCAATGAGTGTACGGCACCCTACAAAAGAAGAGAAGATACTCCAAGAAGAAGGAGCAAAAGAGAAGAATCACCACCAAGAGAGAGGAGGAGTAGAGATGATCGTTATGAATGAAGACCCTCATGGAGAAGTAAGGATTCGGAAAGGAAGGACAAGTCATCAAGGAGCTACACAAAACGAAGACATCAACCTCATGTTGGTGAATGGGTATCCGGCTCCGACTCCGACAATCACTCCGAGAGAAGCTATCACTCCGACTCCGAACACACTCAAGATGAAGGTGTTGCCGGTCTAGCACTTGTGTCAACCAACTCCTATGACATATTTGATTCACCAAATTAAGGAATTGGAAGATGCTTCATGGCCAAAGGTCCAAAGGTAACACATCCCGAGTATGTTGATTTTAATAGTGATGAAGATGACTTGCTTGTGGATGATAATTTACTTGTTGACAACTCTAGTGATGAATACTATGATGAAACGTCAATTAATCATGCTAATCAAACGAATGACAATGATAAGGAGAAAATTGAGCTTCTAACTAAAGAACTAAACACTCTTAAGTTGGCTCATGAAACTATCTTTGAAGATCATCGAGAACTTTTAAGGGCTCATGAGAAGTTACGCTTTGAAAATCTCAATCTTGAGCAAGAGCATGAGTTCTTAAAAGCAATCAATGATGATCTCTGCAAGAAAAGTTCTTCTTACATTGCCAAGCGTTTACTCTTATATACTTACATGCCTCAAGTCAAGTCTAGTAACAAGTACAAGAAAGATACTTCCTCTAGTAGTAACAATAATAATTACAAACCCAATATTGTTGCTTCTAGTAGTTCTCTTGATTCCACTAATGATTCTCTTAGCCAAGTTACACTTGAGCAAGAAAATAGTTTATTGAAGGGAATTATAGAGAAAGGTGTTTACAAGAGCCTTGCCGGGAGTAAGCATTTCGAGGAAATTGTACACAAGCAAGGAAGGCACCGGAAGAATCAAGGTGTTGGTTTTGAACGAAAGTTCAACGCCAATGGAGTTGAGTGGGAAGAAGATCAATACCCCAAGACAAAGTTTGTTCCTCAACAAGAGAAGTATGATCCTACTTCCTTCAAGGGGACACAAGCTCAAGATGATCTTCCACCACAAGACCACAAGAACAAAGGCAAGGACAAGATTCAAGAAGAGATTGATGCATTTGAAGAAGCACCTAAAGCCTCGTTGAGGTGGGTCTCCAAGACTACGTCAAGTTCTACTTCATCAAGTACAACTACAACTCCAAGGATTCCCATCAAGATGATGTGGTGTCAGGACCCCGACTCAATGCCACATAGATCTAGCATGTAACACTTCATATCACTTTGCGGCCTCACGCACGGTATTCCCACGGGTGTCGCCTTACCTTTACCCGGGACCGTTTGCGCCTTTTGGCACACGTATATGACAGTGTCGCTAGCATCCATATGATAAGGAGCCCGGGCTGACATGGCTAGTCGTAAACCCAAAGTGGCACAAACTTACAGGGACAGGCATCCATGACCCAGCATCGAACGTGTCAGTCATCAGCGAGTGAATCCAGGCTGTAGCACTGGGCTAGCAGGACTCCGGTGAACCGGGCTGTAGCGGGCTAACAGGACTCCGGTATTCATCGCGTGACATTTCCCCGAAGGGACAGACACAGGAACGAAGAAGGACACATGCCGGCCAGCCTAAGTGTTCCGGAGCAGTAGCAAGCTACCATGGCTCGGTGGAAACACTAGGAGACATTTCCCGGTAAGAGAGGCTACTAAAGATAAACAACTAGATGGTCAGATCCCACACATACCAAGCATTTCAATAGCATACACACAATATGCTCGATATGTGCAAATACAACATGGCATCACAACATGAATCTACGACTCAAGTAATTTATTCAATAGGCTCCGAGGAGCGAGATATTACAATCATGGGTCTCATGACCCAACAATCAGAGCATACAAGTCAAAGCACAAGCGGAAGCTATCATGTCTGAGTATAGACATCTATAAATGAAAAAGGCTGAGAAGCATGACTATCTACCAGATCCTGCCGAGGGCTCAAGATCGTAGCTGAGGTAACAAGCTAAACGTCGAAGTCCACGCGGAACTACTAGTGAGACCGAAGTCTCTGCAAAACATAAAATAGGCAAACGTGAGTACAAATGTACCCAGCAAGACTTACATCAGAACTAACTACATATGCATCATTTTCAACAAGGGGATGGTGGGGTTTAACTACAGCAAGCCAGCTTTGACTCGGTGGCTATCCTGAACTACGACTGCAAGTAACTCCTTTGAAGTGGCGCACACGAGTCCACATATTCACCATATCAATACACCACTATGGATCTGCTCTCGTTCCCCTACGAGAACGCCATCCATAGCACTCACGCTTATCTTGTGTATTTTAGAGTATCCACTTTCACTTGTCTATGAACTGATATAAGCAACCCAGAAGTCCTTTACCGCGGACACGGCTATTCGAATAGATGATATTAACCCTGCAGGGGTGTACTTCTTCATACATGTTTCCACCACTTAGCGTCTGCACACGACATGTGCTCGGCAGACTTCAAGCGAAAGCCGACGTGGGTGTAGACCATGACCTACCTAAACACTCAAGTCTCTAGTCCAGGTTTATCGCCTATTCGGGTTCCATCCATGAGGAGATCCGGCCGGAGTTTCGCTCACAGCCCCAAACGATGTGAACAGGGTTCCGTGACACCAAACGGGCGCCCGGTTTACCCGGCCACATGCCTACCGCATCACAGCCCACCCCTACGGTCAGCGCTGTCCACGGCCTCCAGCATACTACAAACACCAGAAACTACTTGCAACTCCTGGACAGAGGACAAGGGTGAATAAGAAGTCGAGCGGGGTCATATTTCAGGGCCCAATGTATGGTAGTAGCTGAATCATGGATCACAAACACAGAACTCAGTTCCTGAGGACGGCTTCAATGAGACAACCCACCATGTACTCCTACATGGCCTCTCACCGACACCTTTACCAAATTGTGTTCACACACTTAGCTCACACACAGTAGGACATGTTCACACGCCTCTGATTCATCCCCGATGAATCAGACCTGACTCAACTCTAAGCAGTAGCAGGCATGACAAACAAACATGAATGAGTAGGCACAACAGGGCTCAAACAACTCCTACTCATGCTAGTGGGTTTCATCTAATTACTGTGGCAATGACAGGTCATGCAAAGGATAAAGGGGTTCAACTACCGCAGCAAATAACAGTTGAATCGATGTTGTCCTAATGCAGTAAGAGAGCAGGAGCGAGAGAGTGGGATTTTATTGGAATGAACAAGGGGGTTTTGCTTGCCTGGCACTTCTGAAGATAACATTGAGTCTTCATCAGTGTCAACGATCACATCATCGGTATCGCATCTATCGAGAGGGGACAAATACCGGCAACACAGAAGGGAACACAATCAATGCAATGCACAATATGATGCATCATCATGACATGGCAAAATGAATGTGTTTTGAGCTAATGCAACTAAAACCAGATTAAATGAAGTTGGTTTGAATCCAAGATTCAAATTCAAACTCCATATGTGGATATTTAAATGCCCTTTATATGATTTGTGCTAAACAGCAGCTATAAGTTGTTCTAGCATGCATGAAAATGGTACAGATGGATTCCTTGAATTTTTCTGATAATTTTTCATATATAATTTATTTCATTTGGAGTTACGGTTAATTTTCTATGATTTTTAGAAGTTATAGGCATTTTCTGGAATTTCCTGAATATAATAAAATAAACTAAATTCCAGAAAATGAATATTGCGTCAGCATGACCTCACCCTGACGTCATCAGGTCAACAGGGCGGGTCCAGGTCAAACCTGACGTGTGGGGGCCACACGTCAGTGTCACAGGGCTGCTTAGCTCACTGACAGGTGGGACCAAGTCAACGGCCACGTCAGCGTAGTCAACACTGACGCGTGGGCCCACCGGGGTTAGTTAAAGCTAAACAGGAGCTAAACTAAGTTAATTAGGCAGTGGGGGCCGTATGTCAGTGAGAGAGAGGGCTAGTTAGCGGAATCATTAGCGACTAATGACAGTGCCACGTCGATTTCACCGGAGTTCGGCCGGCGACAACCAAATCAACGGCGGAGGCTCGCCGGAGTTGAGCTACAGGCAATGGATGGGCGCGCGAAGGCCACCAGGAGGTAGCCCGTGCTCTTCCGCATCCAACGGAGCAGGAAGGAGCGGACGGGGTGCGCTCTACTCGCCGGAGTCGAGCTCGCGGCGGCGGCCTGAGCTCGGGCAACAGCGGAGATGGCGCTATAGAACATGGCAGGGAGCACCCGTGGGTGTTTCGGGTTCGCAGGAGCACGGTGAGCACGCTGGTGATGCTCGGGCGAGCGGCCGAGCTCACGAGCGCGGAGCTCGTTGACCATGGCGGCGGCGAGCCTTGGCGGAGGTGGGGGAGCTAGCTAGGGGAGGGGAACGACGGGGACTCCAGGGGGGAAATGGAGAGTGGCTCACCGCGGAGCTGCAGGGATGGTTAGTGGGCTCGGGGCCGCGCCGGAGTGGCCGAATCGACGGAGAAGGGCGCCGGGGCCGAAGCTTGAAGACGATGATGATGGCGGCTGCTCGGGGCCCTTCTGGTCGCGTGAGACGACGAGGAGGACGAGGGCGGAACAGCGGAGCTCGGGAGCGCGTCGGAGAGGAGAGGGGGTGGCGGTGGTCGCGGCAACGGCGAACGGCGGCGATGGGCGTGTTCGGTGGCGAGAGAGAGGGGTCCAGGGGAGAGGATGAGGGCGAGGGAGAGCGAGAGGGGCGCGGGGGGGTGCGTGGCGATGCCAGGAGAGTCCAGGGCGAAGCGGCAAGCAGGAGGTGGCCGTCGGTGGCCTTGCGCGTGCTGGCGCGCCGTGGGCACACGCCCTCCTGCCCACTGGCAGGAGGTTGAAGACAGTAGGAGTGAGGGGGAGGTGGGCTGGGCCGACTGGGCCGCGCTGGAGGAGCTGGGCCAGGTAAGTGGGCTGAGGTGAGCGCCAGGTACTTCTTTCTCTATCTCTCTTTTTCTAATTATCTCAGTTTTCTATTATTCTGTAAATTTAGGGCTTTATTAAAAATACTCAGACACTTTCAAAAATCATGAAACTGATCATGACTACTGTTTAGAATATATCCAACAGTAAACATTTTAGTTTATGATTATTTGAGCATTTGAAATATTTAATAGCATTTAAATGCCCAAATGAAAATACTATATGATTTAATTCAGTGACCAAATATGTCCTGCAAAAATATAAACCATTTTTGGTAGATGCTTCCACCTCAAACCAGAAATGTTGAACATTTTTAGAGGACATTTTGAGTTCAATGAAAAAGGTTTTATTTTGACCCTAGTTGAATTCATTTGGTGCTAGGGCTTAGTCAATCCCCATCTCAGGTTTAAATGAAATTTAAACATGATGTAACACTCTAATGCATGCACTAGGCATTGTCAGAACTAGGGATGTGACAACTCACCCCCACTAAACAAGAATCTCGTCTCGAGATTCAAGCGTAGGGTAAGGTGAAGGGGAAACGCAAACTAGTATAATCTTCACGATCCAGGTTGCACTTCATAGGAACGTTGATTTGAACACCATTATTGTCTTGAAGTCCTGCTCTGAGAAATTCTGTCAACATGACGTGGAGGGAAGAAGGAGACTCTAGAAGGGTCGATCTTTTCGAAGGTCGAACAACTCATGGAATGAGACATAGGACCATCTCTCGGGTTGAGACACGAGATACACATTAAGAGGGGTGGAAAGAAACGGATGACGAAGGTTCACTAGGTAGACAACAATTTCACGCTTAAGAAGGTGGTAAACGATTGTCAACGTAGCGAGGAGTTGAGTTTCCATAATACCATAACGATGCACCTTAGGGAAGGTGACTCATAGAAATATCCCCTTAAGTGGCAAAAAGAATTACCTTTGATTCAGAGATCATTGAGACTCTTTAAACCAACCTAGGGCAATTCTTGACCGATCATTTGGAGGGGGGGTCGGTAGAATGGCATACTCGGACTTGGATGATGTGGATTACCTTGTTGAAGACAACGTAATGGATGAATTTGCTTACCACCGGAAATGGAAGAGACCCATGGTAGAATGGCACATTGGCGGTGCAAGCTGGGAACAAAATGCAAATGCTGGGAATGATTCTGGTAACTGGGGAAGAACCCAACACTAGAGAGTTAATTCACTGGTTGAAAAGGTCATAGCATTGCCGAGGAAACTGAGAGGAATCCCAGTTAGCGTCGATGATAACACCTAGCGCTTGAGCGTGCTCTCAAGAACTTGAGCATTTCCATAACCATCAAGGTTTTATCAACATCCATGTCAAAGGTGCTGACAACACAACATACTACCATGATGAGTAGCAATGGACAATGCAGATGCAAAGGAAGATAACACTTTCTTAGATTTCACCTTAGCGAGACCAAGGGGACAAAATCTGGATGATCGACCGAGAGACATTTAGCACTCCGCTTCTAATGTTCTCCTTGATGTGCTAGTGTACCCATTCATAGATATGGTTTGATATTTAGAACATCAAGTAAAAGGTCGGACTTCGGAACACAGAAATCCATAGGGCAACTAGGGAGTAAATCCTACGAAATCCCTATGGGGAGGTGGCCAACTTCTTCAATCAAGATACTACAATAATAGGTCTTCCGGTTGGGTGTGTTGGCCACGACATCCACTTTACCGGTTATCGAGGAACCAATATTATAGTTCTTGGGGAAATGTTCCAACCATCATATCTGCCTGAGATTCAGATCTGGTTGGTGTCAGAATATTCCAGACCCATCGAGTCTAGGAAGAAAAATGAAAGTTTGCAACACAAATCGACGAGATGACGTTGCGGGATTCTCGGGAGATGAACTACGATAGCAAGCTCCAAAACATGAGCTGGTTCTGCTACTAACATGTGAACACGTTGTCCCAGACAAGCATGACCACATAGTAGTCTTATAATAAAACACTACCGAGTTCAGGAGGGGGAACCATCAACGAGGGTATCGAAGTCTTGTGCATGACCTAGGATTAGCACATCAACTCCTTTTCCGTGAACAAAACAATCAGTGGCTTGGTGTGCTAGGGTATACATATGGAATGAAGGTTGCAAGTTTCCAGACCACAAAATACTTCGCACGTGTGCATGACTGACTTGCGATGATTCCAGAGGAAGCAAAACTAACTTTCTCAAATTCACGGCGGCAACTTTCACCAAATGCACGTGTATAAGAGGAAGTCACTCCTTTCATCAAACAAATACTTCATGAGCTAGCATGAAGAAAATGCTTTCAAAAGTTTCCAACACTAGCTTAATGTCCAACAAAATCATGGAGGAGATAAGGATGTTGTCAATGGGCTCAACAACAATTCATCTGGGTTTCCTTTTAAAAGGAATTCCATAGTTAAGTGAACAAGTGATAGCATTGGTCAGGCCAAAGATGTAATGGTGTATGCTCGAGGGATCAACCACGAATAAGACAACATTACAAGCATCGTTGGTACTGATTTGATTTGACGATAGCCCACACTCAAATCAAAGGATTGATAAGACAATAGGTCTAGCAACTGATCACAGGGACCAATCGATGAAGATATCATCTTCTTCAACACACACTACACAAGAATATCCCTTTGGGACGAACTAAGTCAGACAAGTTTTTTTTATCTTCCAACTCTCCAAGTTGTTGTCTAGCTTAACCAACTAGCTCAGGGATATCTAACACCGATTCTTGGAGAGAAGGTGGTTCATAAGAAACCAATTTGATCACGAGCTCAACATAACGGTCAGGTGACGACCTGGTGATACTTCTGAGAAGACATTCAGAAAATCATGAACCACCGGTATGTTACTAACCTCGAGAACAATCTCGCTTTTCAGGGCAAGACGATATGATCAAATGAGTGAGGACTTAAAATAATTCCTATCTCATTGGTCGAGGAGTGCACCAGAAATAGGGACTAGGCAGCACAATCAGTCTTAGGGTGACGATTCAATAATCAACACGCTAAGAATGAGGTTATCGTCCATTTAACTACCAAGCAACAGAGTTGCTAACAGTATTGATTTCACACGCCATGATCCATTTGTCGGTATTCCGGTTATGATAACACAGGAACCGAGGAATGAACAATGATGGCAAGAAGTATCACTGTACCAAGAGTTCATAGGATGGTGTGCAATTCCTATAACAATCCCGATATAAAGATGGTAATACTCCAAGGTAGAGCAGAACAAAAGCTGGATTAGCAATTTGATCTGCGGAGCACAACTTCTTTGACCCAATCCTGGATATGGATGAGGTACTGGAGTTTGTTTCTCCTAGTCATTCTGAAATAGAATGGCTTGGCGGACCACAAGGGTAATAGGCATCGACGAACGAATGCACGCATACTCTTGACTATCAATTGATAGACGAGGGTCAGAATGCAACTAAAGAGAACAACTCAAAGGAACATATAATTTTCTGAGTTGTGGATGCATAGATTAGTATGTCGAACCAAGTTCAACATATTTCTTCCGGATAACCCATGCAGAAAGATTGAGCTGGCAGAGTCACAATATAGCATGGAGAACTCATCAAGAGCACTCTGGTTGTGATCGTTCAGTTCAACGAGGAACTTCTGCCATAAGTAGTTCATGGTATTTGGAAGAAGAAGATACCACGGACTTCAAGGACTATCGCAAAGGTTACTAATAACCTAAGGGAGCTAGCAATTCCTATCAACATGAAGTAAGTAGGGTGAATCTCGGGTTCAAAACCCAAGGAGTAGAATACCTACTACTAAGTGGCATCACGGGATGCTTTCGAGAATAAAAGCCAGAATCATCACACTGGGACACAAAACATGGCTAGACTACTAGATGATCCCCTGAGACACCTAGGGTCATAATAATATCTCCAACATATATGTCAAGGTAACGGAGTACCTCAACTCACTGATTAGTGTGGTTAATCTGGCCCATGGGAACATTGAAACGGGAAGAAAGGATTTGCAAATGCTTCAACTATTTAGAAACCTGGGATGACTCGGACAGCATAACGGCTATAATTGCTCAAAAAGATTTGAGACAATCACAAAATGGTGGCATAACCACTCAGGAGCACAATATCAAGGTTTCGAGATCAATAGTTAACATACAGAAGATAGTAGGAACTGAACTGAGGCTTGAATCCAACAATCTTATAAGTCCACTGATTAGTAACGCGTGATCCTGACAGAAAGAAGAGATAGCCTAGTTCTTAATCCCCGCAGGAAAGATAAGATGACTCAGATCAGAAGGCATGAGGTATAAGGAGTAAAAAGAGCCTTACGTTCCATCCCACAATCAATTCCCTTACATATAACTAAGAATTTCTAGACTCAACTTCGACCAGTTTGGCTTGGTAATCCTACAGGCAGTCAAGCTCTGATACCAACGCTGTCAGGACCCCGACTCAATGCCACATAGATCTAGCATGTAACACTTCATATCACTTTGCGGCCTCACGCACGGTATTCCCACGGGTGTCGCCTTACCTTTACCCGGGACCGTTTGCGCCTTTTGGCACACGTATATGACAGTGTCGCTAGCGTCCATATGATAAGGAGCCCGGGCTGACATGGCTAGTCGTAAACCCAAAGTGGCACAAACTTACAGGGACAGGCATCCATGACCCAACATCGAACGTGTCGGTCATCAGCGAGTGAATCCAGGCTGTAGCACTGGGCTAGCAGGACTCCGGTGAACCGGGCTGTAGCGGGCTAACAGGACTCCGGTATTCATCGCGTGACATTTCCCCGAAGGGACAGACACAGGAACGAAGAAGGACACATGCCGGCCAGCCTAAGTGTTCCGGAGCAGTAGCAAGCTACCATGGCTCGGTGGAAACACTAGGAGACATTTCCCGGTAAGAGAGGCTACTAAAGATAAACAACTAGGTGGTCAGATCCCACACATACCAAGCATTTCAATAGCATACACACAATATGCTCGATATGTGCAAATACAACATGGCATCACAACATGACTCTACGACTCAAGTAATTTATTCAATAGGCTCCGAGGAGCGAGATATTACAATCATGGGTCTCATGACCAAACAATCAGAGCATACAAGTCAAAGCACAAGCGGAAGCTATCATGTCTGAGTACAGACATCTATAAATGAAAAAGGCTGAGAAGCCTGACTATCTACCAGATCCTGCCGAGGGCTCAAGATCGTAGCTGAGGTAACAAGCTAAACGTCGAAGTCCACGGGGAACTACTAGTGAGACCGAAGTCTCTCTGCAAAACATAAAATAGGCAAACGTGAGTACAAATGTACCCAGCAAGACTTACATCAGAACTAACTACATATGCATCATTTTCAACAAGGGGATGGTGGGGTTTAACTGCAGCAAGCTAGCTTTGACTCGGTGGCTATCCTGAACTACGACTGCAAGTAACTCCTTTGAAGTGGCGCACACGAGTCCACATATTCACCATATCAATACACCACTATGGATCCGCTCTCGTTCCCCTACGAGAACGCCATCCATAGCACTCACGCTTATCTTGCGTATTTTAGAGTATCCACTTTCACTTGTCTATGAACTGATATAAGCAACCCAGAAGTCCTTTACCGCGGACACGGCTATTCGAATAGATGATATTAACCCTGCAGGGGTGTACTTCTTCATACATGTTTCCACCACTTAGCGTCTGCACACGACATGTGCTCGGCAGACTTCAAGCGAAAGCCGACGTGGGTGTAGACCACGACCTACCTAAACACTCAAGTCTCTAGTCCAGGTTTATCGCCTATTCGGGTTCCATCCATGAGGAGATCCGGCCGGAGTTTCGCTCACAGCCCCAAACGATGTGAACAGGGTTCCGTGACACCAAACGGGCGCCCGGTTTACCCGGCCACGTTCCTACCGCATCACAGCCAACCCCTACGGTCAGTGCTGTCCACGGCCTCCAGCATACTACAAACACCAGAAACTACTTGCAACTCCTGGACAGAGGACAAGGGTGAATAAGAAGTCGAGCGGGGTCATATTTCAGGGCCCAATGTATGGTAGTAGCTGAATCATGGATCACAAACACAGAACTCAGTTCCTGAGGACGGCTTCAATGAGACAACCCACCATGTACTCCTACATGGCCTCTCACCGACACCTTTACCAAATCGTGTTCACACACTTAGCTCACACACAGTAGGACATGTTCACACGCCTCTGATTCATCCCCGATGAATCAGACCTGACTCAACTCTAAGCAGTAGCAGGCATGACAAACAAACATGAATGAGTAGGCACAACAAGGCTCAAACAACTCCTACTCATGCTAGTGGGTTTCATCTAATTACTGTGGCCATGACAGGTCATGCAAAGGATAAAGGGGTTCAACTACCGCAGCAAATAACAGTTGAATTGATGTTGTCCTAATGCAGTAAGAGAGCAGGAGCGAGAGAGTGGGATTTTATCGGAATGAACAAGGGGGTTTTGCTTGCCTGGCACTTCTGAAGATAACATTGAGTCTTCATCAGTGTCAACGATCACATCATCGGTATCACGTCTATCGAGAGGGGACAAATACCGGCAACACAGAAGGGAACACAATCAATGCAATGCACAATATGATGCATGATCATGACATGGCAAAATGAATGTGTTTTGAGCTAATGCAACTAAAACCAGATTAAATGAAGTTGGTTTGAATCCAAGATTCAAATTCAAACTCCATATGTGGATATTTAAATGCCCTTTATATGATTTGTGCTAAACATCAGCTATAAGTTGTTCTAGCATGCATGAAAATGGTACAGATGGATTCCTTGAATTTTTATGATAATTTTTCATATATAATTTATTTCATTTGGAGTTACGGTTAATTTTCTATGATTTTTAGAAGTTATAGGCATTTTCTGGAATTTCCTGAATATAATAAAATAAAATAAATTCCAGAAAATGAATATTGCGTCAGCATGACCTCACCCTGACGTCATCAGGTCAACAGGGCGGGTCCAGGTCAAACCTGACGTGTGGGGGCCACACGTCAGTGTCACAGGGCTGCTTAGCTCACTGACAGGTGGGACCAAGTCAACGGCCACGTCAGCGTAGTCAACACTGACGCGTGGGCCCACCGGGGTTAGTTAAAACTAAACAGGAGCTAAACTAAGTTAATTAGGCAGTGGGGGCCGTATGTCAGTGAGAGAGAGGGCTAGTTAGCGGAGTCATTAGCGACTAATGACAGTGCCACGTCGATTTCGCCGGAGTTCGGCCGGCGACAACAAAATCAAAGGCGGAGGCTCGCCGGAGTTGAGCTACAGGCAATGGATGGGCGCACGAAGGCCACCAGGAGGTAGCCCATGCTCTTCCGCATCCAATGGAGCAGGAAGGAGCGGACGGTGTGCGCTCTACTCGCCGGAGTCGAGCTCGCGGCGGCGACCGGAGCTCGGGCAACAACGGAGATGGCGCTATAGAACATGGCAGGGAGCACCCGTGGGTGTTTCGGGTTCGCAGGAGCGCGGTGAGCACGCTGGTGATGCTCGGGCGAGCGGCCGAGCTCACGAGCGCGGAGCTCGTTGACCATGGCGGCGGCGAGCCTCGGCGGAGGTGGGGGAGCTAGCTAGGGGAGGGGAACGACGGGGACTCCAGGGGGGAAATGGAGAGTGGCTCACCGCGGAGCTGCAGGGATGGTTAGTGGGCTCGGGGGCGCGCCGGAGTGGCCGAATCGACGGAGAAGGGCGCCGGGGCCGAAGCTTGAAGACGATGATGATGGCGGCTGCTCGGGGCCCTTCTGGTCGCGTGAGACGACGAGGAGGACGAGGGCGGAACAGCGGAGCTCGGGAGCGCGTCGGAGAGGAGAGGGGGTGGCGGTGGTCGCGGCAACGGCGAACGGCGGCGATGGGAGTGTTCGGTGGCGAGAGAGAGGGGTCCAGGGGAGAGGATGAGGGCGAGGGAGAGCGAGAGGGGCCCGGGGGGGTGCGTGGCGATGCCAGGAGAGTCCAGGGCGAAGCGGCAAGCAGGAGGTGGCCGTCGGTGGCCGTGCGCGTGCTGGCGCGCCGTGGGCACACGCCCTCCTGCCCACTGGCAGGAGGTTGAAGACAGTAGGAGTGAGGGGGAGGTGGGCTGGGCCGACTGGGCCGCGCTGGAGGAGCTGGGCCAGGTAAGTGGGCTGAGGTGAGCGCCAGGTACTTCTTTCTCTATCTCTCTTTTTCTAATTATCTCAGTTTTCTATTATTCTGTAAATTTAGGGCTTTATTAAAAATACTCAGACACTTTCAAAAATCATGAAACTGATCATGACTACTGTTTAGAATATATCCAACAGTAAACATTTTAGTTTATGATTATTTGAGCATTTGAAATATTTAATAGCATTTAAATGCCCAAATGAAAATACTATATGATTTAATTCAGTGACCAAATATGTCCTGCAAAAATATAAACCATTTTTGGTAGATGCTTCCACCTCAAACCAGAAATGTTGAACATTTTTAGAGGACATTTTGAGTTCAATGAAAAAGGTTTTATTTTGACCCTAGTTGAATTCATTTGGTGCTAGGGCTTATTCAATCCCCATCTCAGGTTTAAATGAAATTTAAACATGATGTAACACTCTAATGCATGCACTAGGCATTGTCAGAACTAGGGATGTGACATGTGGATCCCGAAGAAGAAGAACTAGAGCGTTCTTGAGGGTGACTCCGCCAACATTCTTCACTCATATCATTTTGGCAAGAACAAGTGCAATCAACTTTCACATCTTGCACTAGTTCAAGGAGTCACAAACCCTCATGTTGGTAAGGCAAGGGACAAGGTAACCTAATGTTTTCATGGACATCATCTTGTGTGTGCATCACACTATGTCTATGGATATTCTTGTTTGTTCCTTGTGGGACTAACCCATGTAGGCAAGTTGAAAGTGCAACTCACTCCAAAGGATTGCTCCAAATGATCTACATCAACATTAAGCATCTACATCTTCAACACCTACATGAAGTCATCATCGACAAAACCCAAGGTTAGTTCATCCCTCTAAGGGGGGATCTCACATCTAGGGGGAGCTTAACTCTAAGAATTGAGTCAAAGCAACTCTAATGGTGTGAACACATTAATGCATTATGTAAAAGTGGTAACCCCACTTGTGCTTAAACGATGAGTATGACCTATGATCAAATGTTATCATTTGACTCCTAAGTTAATATACTCATATATAGATGACCTAGTCATCGCCAATTGCTTGATAGATGCTAAAAATGGTTGCGCATGCTTTGCCACATATTTCAATTGCCATCTTATTGTGTGAGCATGTTGGTGCATATTTTACTCATTCAAGGACATCCACTTGTTGTTTTGTTTGTTTGGATTCTTTTCTTTATGCCAAGTGGATGGACCAGAATGCCTAAGAACCTTCTTTAGCTATCTATGCTTTTCTCGTCTCAAACTCTATTCATGCTACATCACAAAATTTGATCAAATCAAATTCGAACCACTCTGTGTGAGGAGCACTCGGAGTCCCCGATTCGTCACAGACTTAAACTTCCAAAACCTCTTAATGATTCTCGGTCTGACCGATCCTTCCATTTTGGTACTACTGAGATCATCAAGTTGATCTAAGTTTTCAATCTCGGTGCAACCGATTTGAACTTTTCGGTCTCATCGATTTGCTGTAACTGAACACAGTTATGCATCTCGGTGCCACCGAGTTGTTCCACTCGGTCACACCGATAGGGTCGAGCTATATATATAGCCACGGGCAAAATTTTGGTAATTTCTCCGAAACCCTTCGCCCGCGCAACAGCTCGCTCTGCCATCGTGGTCTCCGGATCATCTCCTCATTGCCAGCAGCATCCTGTCGCTGGTCTCCGCCGCCGTCAATGGATTTCGTCCCCGTCGTTGCCGCTGTAGCAAGTACACCGCCAAGTTAAGGTGTGGACTTAATCTTTGTGCTATCCACGTCTGATTCCTGGCACATTGTTCTCATATTGATTCTTGCCACGATTGAAACTCTTCTATCCAGCCAAAATAGTTCATAGATTAGACGTGATTCAAATTTTTAGGTTTAGGTTTCCGCCGAAACCATCTCGGACCCACCGAGTTGAAAAACTCGGTCTCACCGATTTGGCTTATGCCATTGCACTAGTGACTCTCGGTCTGACCGAGAATTACTAATCGGTGCAACCGATTTGAGGATTCTGTGAAACCCTAGCAGTCTCGGTACTACCGAACTGAAACTCGGTCCAACCGAGATCATCAGTTTAGGTTCCAAAACTGCTTCGGTATCACCGAGTTTGAAAATTGATGGATCCGAAATGCTTTCTGTGGAAAACTAAGACTGAACTTTTGAGTCATTCTTTTGCAAAAACCTCTGCATTTTGTGATGCTCATCTTTTCTATCTCATATGTAACTCTTCACAGGGTTAGCAGTCAGCTTTTGCAGTATGTCTGATCAAAGTGACAGCCAGAACAGGTCAGAAGAGCAGATGGACTTGAGTGAGGGCACTAGTCCCTCAACTTCAGATGAAGGGAGCAGAAGTACTCCTAGCAATTTGCCTAAGGCTGCAACTAGGCAAAGGAGGAAAAGAACTTCAGATTCAGAGGATGAAGATTACAAAGCTGAGGAAGATGAGGCTACTTCCAAGAAAGTGGTGCTCAAGAAGGAATATTGCTTAGCAAAGGATATAAAGCCAGGCATGAAGATCAAAATTCCTGCAAGAAGGCAACCTATGCCCAAGGCCAGAGCATCAACTCAACTGCCTGAAAATCCTGATCCCAAAGAGCCAGTTGATGAAAGCAAGAAGAGGAAGGAAAGGGTCAAGAATACCATGGCCAGAGTTGTTGGGCAACCTTCCATGATGGAAGAGGAAGAGCTTTCTGCACCAGCACCAAAGGCACCAAAGCTTATGGGTGATGCTATTAAATCAGGGGCTGCAACATCTAAGCCCAAGGAAGCACCCAAAGCTGCCCCCAAGGCCAAGTCTGCACCAAAGAGGAATACCAGGAGTATTCCAGCTGCTGAGAAGAACAAGGCCCCAGTGCCTGAGGTTGCTGAGGAGGAAGATGAAGAAGGACAGGTTCTAAGGAAGCTCAAGCCAAAGATACCAGACCACAATGATGCCCATCTTGTGGCTGAGGACATGAGAATCAGGAAGGATTCAAGGCTGAGACTGTGGAGAATGGCAGATCCATATGCCACAAGGAGAAGAACTGTTGTTGATTACAGGTTCCATACAAAGGAACAGCAGGACTTCTATCAAACAATTCTGTTGGACAAGAAGCCCATAGTCTGTGACATGAGGTGGGTTGACTGGAAATTCATCAAGGAGAATGAAGAGCACTATCCTGGAGTGCAAGACAGCTTTGTTGCTTGTGGAGTTGCAGATCTTGTTGGGCAAAAGCTCACAAATTGGAATGATGAGCTTATCATGCAGTTCTACTCCACAGCACACTTTTACCCAGATGGAAGAATAGTTTGGATGTCTGAAGGTACAAGGTACCAGTCCAGTGTAGAAGAATGGAAAAGTCTGATAAATGCCCCAAAGGAAAATGATGATGATCTGGATGTATATGCCAAGAAGAAAATGGGACACAATACCATGGCACACATGTACAAGGAGATCCCAGACAAAGCCCTAGAGACTTTCACTTTTGGATCAGTTCACTTTCTGCTGTCAGGGTTGCCAACCATAAATTGGATTCTGAGGCACACTTTGTTGACCAAGTCTAGTGACCATAACATGATCAGAGGGCATGCCATCAATATGTTGCATTTATTTGATGTGCCACAAAAATTCAAAGTCATGAGCCTTATTGTTGAAACAATCAAGAGGACTGCAGCAGATCAGAAGAGGAGCTATGGATATGCACCTCAAATTCAAGAATTGATAAACTCAAAGATGGGCACAGGAAAATATCAGTTGGATAAGGAACACTTTCCACTTTATCCATACTTTGAGGACAATGAGGTTGTCATGAATGAAGATGATCCACAATCAGTTCAAGCTCAGGAGAAGAAGGAGAAGGCAAGGAAGGAGAAGGCTGCCAAGATGCCAACTCAAGAGGAGGCATCTAAGTATTTCTTGAAAACCAAACAGGAGCAGCTTGGTTACTTGATAGCATCATCTATGAGGATTGAGAAGGGGTTGCCCACCCTAACTCAAAACTAGGAGAGCCTGGAAAGAATCATGGAACAAAAATTCTATGATCTAGATGTCAAGGTAACTAAGATTCAGTCAGTTGTGGAGCAGCTGCAGGATGACATGCAGGAGAGGAAGGGCAAGACAACCACCAATGTGTTTGCCAGAGTGCCCAGAGCCCAGAGGTCAGTTGCAGTGCCAGTGACAGACACTAGAGCAACAACTTCAGCACCAGCTACTTCCCCTTCAGCTCCAGTGCAACCAGCTTCAGCATCAACTCCAGCACCCTCTACATCAACTGAAGCCTTCGTCCTTGGAGTTATGAGGACATCACCACCAGAAGATCAAGCCTGAGAGTCGATCTAGCACTATGCATTTTCTATGAACTTTTTGGTAACTTGTTGCCAAAGGGGGAGAAAAATGTTTAGATCATAGGCTTCGAGAGAGAGAGTGTTGCTTTTGTTCTCTCTCGCTTTATTTGGTGGTTTTTTAATCTTTGTTTGCTTTTTGTTGAGATACTGCTTGTGAGACATTGATGATCATGTGTTTGATCATAAGCTACACTTATGCATGCTTGATATTATCCTATCTATCTTATGTGATCACTCACTATGCTTGGTGGTGAGTGCATGTATTCATTGTTTATTATTTTGAGCGCTCCACCAAGATGTATTTGACATGAAAGAGTAACCCATGAGCCTAATTCATTGTGCATTTGCAGTCCAAAGCAAATCTAAAACTATGCACAAATTTAGGGGGAGCTCTTGCTTATCACATACTTCTCAAAGCGACGATGTTATTTAAATTTTATTATCATTTGTCGAAGCTTTCATCTATATGTTGTCATCAATTACCAAAAAGGGGGAGATTGAAAGTGCAACTATCCCTAGGTGGTTTTGGTAATTCATAACAACATATAGCTCATTGAGCTAATGCTATTCCAAGACTATTATTTCAGGAAAGCTCAATGAATGGCATGGCATGGATGATGAAAGTGGATCCCTCAAAATACTAAGGACAAAGGATTGGCTCAAGCTCAAAAGCTCAAGACTCTTTGTCGGTGTCAAAACCGGCGAATCTTGGGTAGGGGGTCCCGAACTGTGCGTCTAGGTGGATGGTAACAGGAGACAAGGGACACGATGTTTTTACCCAGGTTCGGGCCCTCACGGTGGAGGTAAAACCCTACTCCTGTTTGATTGATATTGATGATATGGGTAGTACAAGAGTAGATCTACCACGAGATCAGAGAGGCTAAACCATAGAAGCTAGCATATGGTATGATTGTTGTTCGTCTTATGGACTAAAACTCTTCGGTTTATATAGACACCGGAGAGGGCTAGGGTTACACAGAGTCGGTTACAATGGGAGGAGATCTTCATATCGTATCGCCAAACTTGCCTTCCACGCCAAGGAAAGTCCCATCCGGACACGGGACAGAGCTTCAATCTTGTATCTTCATAGTCTGGGAGTCCGGCCAAAGGTCTTAGTCCGGCCATCCGGACACCCCCTAATCCAGGACTCCCGCAGTAGCCCCTGAATAAGGCTTCAATGACGACGAGTCCGGCGTGCAAGTTTTCTTTGGCATTGCAAGGCGGGTTCCTCCTCCGAATATTTCATAGAAGATGTTGAACACCAGGATAATGTCCGGCTCTGCAAAATAAGTTCCACATGCCACCATAGAGAGAATAACATTTGCACCAATCTAATCTGCTGACGTATTCCGCAGCGTGACATCACACCACGGCCAGGCTTTTATTCACTTTACTGTTCCACCTCAGTGCATTTAGCGAGGCAGTTTACTTGGCACGTCTTGTCAAAGCAGAGATCGCGTCCACTTATTCCGGGATTCTCATCAATACGGGCATGGGTAACCCAACCGCGCCATTAACCATGGCGCTTGGGAGATAAGCGAGTTTTATTAGGCCGGTGGGGGCTCGTAGTTTTGGCCGCCCATATAAGGGGATAAGAACCCGCCCTTTCCATTCACGCCTTCTTCCTCCTTTGCTTATTCGTCCCTGCACGCTCGAGCTCCAGCGTCCAAGCCCGCACTTCCCACCTCAACCTTCTCCAGCCATGTCCGGAGCGGGAGGTAGATGGATGGCCTCCTCCGTCACGGAGGGGCAAATCAAAAAGCTGAGGAGGGCCAGATACTTGTCTGACGACATTGCGCACCGGCTTCCAGATGTGGGGCAACTCATCCCCACCCCTAGGCCCCATGAGAGGGTTGTTTTTCTTCCCCATTTCCTCCGCGGACTGGGTTCTCTTCACCCGTTCAGCCGGGGGCTCATGTTCTAATACGGCCTAGACTTCCACGATCTGGCCCCGAACTTTATCCTCAACATTTCGGAGTTCATCGTCGTGTGCGAGGCCTTCCTCTGCATCCAGCCCCACTTCGGCTTATGGCTGAAGACTTTTAATGTCAAGCCGAAAGTGGTGAGCGGCCGCCAAGCGGAGTGCGGAGGTGCCATGGTGGGCCGGATGGCCAACATCCTATGGCTCAAGGGCTCCTTCGGAGACAATAAAAGGATGGCAATCGGGGTGGTTCTACATCACCGAGCCATGCGACCCCAAATGGGAAACGGCCCCTGAATTCCGATCTGGCTTTCCCACACAGCTCACCTCCTGGAAAGAGACGGGCCTAACGTGGGGAGATTCAGAAGAGCTGACCAGACTCCAAACCTGTGTCAAAAAGCTGGTGAGCAAGAACCTCAAGATCGTCAACGTAATCCAGGTCATGCTTATCCGCCGGGTCCTCCCATGCCAACAACGGGCCTTCAAATTGTGGGAGTTCGATCCGGCATAGCACCCAACCTTGACCGGGCTCTTCGACACCATGTACGAAGATGCCTGGAAGGTGCTGTTCAAGGGTGGCAAGGCCCCCGCGTCCGCTACCGAGGATCGCGGATTCAGCTCGCGGCGCCAGGCCAACGAGGTAAGCTATTCTACCCTTTACGGGACTTTTTGTCTTTCATAGTTTGACTCTATGTGGGATCTAAAGTCCCCTACCTTTGACAGGACTGGCTGAAGAAGTCCGGGCAGGTTATCTGTCCGGCTCCCCTACCAGAAGACCCAGCGGACGCCCAATTGACAGGGCTGCTGGTTCCGGCACCCCACGTGGTGCCGGAAAAGAAGGCCAAGAATAAGGCCACGGGGACCCGAAAGAGTTCCCGGCGCCTGGCGGTGTCGGATTCGCCCGACAACCCCGACGCACCCTCCGCCTCCGAAGACGAGGAGGAGGAAGAAGAAGAAGATGCCTCCCCCCCTCCAACGGGGGGAGGAAAGAAAAGAAAGTCCACCCCAACTGGGGAAGCCGGAGGGTCCAAGAAGGGGAAGACCCTTCTGCCGGACTACGCCTCCGATGCCGAAGACGGCGGGGAGGAATGGCCATCCAGGGTCAAGCCCCTGGCAAAATCGTAAGTGTCCGGCTACCCAAATGACTTATTGCACTCCTCTATTATTCGATAGCTTCTGACGCCGAATTTAATTATGCAGTCCGCCCAGAGCTCAGCTCGGCGATTCGTCGAGCGGCTCCCTGAATTCGTCGGATGTGAATAGCGCTTCACTTCCGACGGCCTCCTCCCCGCTCCCTGCGGACGACGCTGAGGTGGGGTCCCAAAAGGGACTAAACCAGGAGGTGGTGGTCCTGGAGGTGCCGCAAGGTGATCCCCCGGACTCCAGGCCCGGGGGGTAAAGCCCCGGAGGGATCTAAGTCCGGCCCCGGGCCGGACACTGCTCCGGAACCATCAATGGTTCCAGAGTCCGACAGGCGGCACCTTCATAAGAAGGGCAAGCCTACGACACCGGCGACCCCCGTCCATCCGGAGGCGCCGGACAATTTGCTGGAGGTGCTTAACGGTGCCTCCATCGACGAGGAACACCGCACTGTTATGAGTGTGGTGATTCAGAAGGTTCAGTCGGCCAAGAGCGGGCTGACGGAAGCCTGTACAAGCCTATTAACAGGCTTTGAGGTATGTGTTAAAAAACATATAAAAATGTTATTGCATAGACAGTAGCCCCTCATCCTTAGTTCGGCGTTCGGAAAGAAAAGCCGAGCTGAGGATCTAAAAAGATATACGCAGGAGTCTAATAGAAATGTGTCAATATGGGAATGCAGGTTGTGTTGCTGACCTCTGCCGCACTGACTGCGGAGGTCAATACATTGAAAGAAAGCCTCGAGCGGTCCGAGAGCCAGCTCGGCCGTGCCAAGAAGGAGCTCGAGGATAAAGAAGGTACATAGTACCACCTGTAAATGTATATAGAAATACTTGGTTGCAAATAATGACAGGACCAATGTAAATGTTGCAGGAGCCACGACCAAGGAGGCGACCCTGAAGGAGGCGGTCTCCAAGGCCGAAAAGAGTGCGGCCTTGGAGTGCACCGAGCGAGAGAAGCAGGAGGCGCGGGTGGCGGAGGTGCGGTAAGAGCTCCAGGATCTCGTGGAAAAACACGAGAGTTTGGAGCGTGACTCGAAGACTCGAGAGTCCGAGCTTGCCTTGGCTCTTGAGAGTGCCAAGACCACTAAGGCCGAAGCCCAGAAGGCCCTTCAGGAGATCGAGGCGATGAAGAAGATAGCGGCGGGTAAGGCATTCTTTATGCAAAGCAAGAATATAAAAGTAAATTATCTGTTACTTACCCGAATCTGGAGCTCCCCAGGAGCATTCGCCGATCTGCCCTGTAGTGTGTCTGATGCTGCCGCATTCTACCGAGCCGAAGAGGGGAGCTTGATGAAGAAGGTGTTCTGGTCTCAATATACTGAGGCCAGACATCCGATGCCCCTGAGCGGCCAGCTGAAGCAGTTGGTCGAGCTCCACAAGGTGGCCGAACAGGCCATGAAGGGTCTCGTAGTTCTGCTATGGCCTGGGGGAGCCATGCCTGGGAGCTACTTGGGTTTGGTGCGGCGGCTGGTGGACGCTTGTCCATGGATCGAGGTCATCAAGCACTCTGTCTGCATTGAAGGTGCCCGTCGGGCCCTGGCCCGTGCTAAGGTGCACTGGGCCGAGCTAGACGCGGAGAAGCTTTTGACGGACGCGCCACCGCCGGGCAAGGAGTATCGTACGCCCGAGATGTATTATAATGGCATTCTAAAGGGTTCCCGCCGTATAGCGGATGAGTGCTCCAAAGATGTAATTTTTGAGTAGACTCGCATTTGTTATCCTGTACGCTGAAACTTTGTTCATATGCATTAAGCAACGCTTGTTAATTTAAAATATTACCTTCTGTGCGGCTGTTTATCAAATCTGAGAGATGCAAGTCATCGGCTTCGACCCCCATGCCACGAGTGCTGGGGTGTTCGGGATAAACCTGAGCGCTCTTCTTCCCATTCTTGGGTCCATCTAGGGAGGCGTTCAGCACAACGAACCAGGCCGTCGGACTTATAATGCTTTATCACTCTCACTTAGCCATAGAATTCTATAATTTTAAATTGCGGTGAAGCCCCTAGTATTCGGAAGACCGAGTTCGGGGCGCTATCCACGCCTAGGCCGGATAAGTCCGGTTCCTCGCTCTAAACAGCATAAGTCTTTAAGGACTCATAAAACCTCGCGAACAGCGACCGGTCTCTCGCACTATCACGACAGTCAGTTTTAGCTTTCTCTACTGAGGTGTTAACCCAGCTCAACTGGGGCACAATCGCAGTAGTTCTCCCAGCGCTACCTTAGCCAACATTGCGGAACGTAAGGTACCAAAACATGGGAGCCGGGCAAACCCAACTATTGACCAAAGACATGATTCGGAGCCGATGCATATAGTGCTATAAGTTCGGGGTGCCGCACTCATGAGAGTGTTCGGTCTTCTCACACCATGTTATGGGGTGTTTTAAGCCCCTGGTGTATTGTCCGTACCAAAGTGTACGGTTGCAGAATGTCATGACTGAACATATTTGTATATAAAAATAGATAAGTACAATAATAGATAAGAGCTATATATTGTTTATTAAAAAAGGGCTGCTGCGAAAGCAGAACGATACAAGAAGTGCGATAAGCAAGAGATGGGAGTATTTGACATGTTCCCCTCCAGGGGCAAGCTGCGGGATTGTAAGTAAAACAGGTATTAAACTCGTTATAGAGACCACCTGGACGTTTGACGTGGCTTGCTCTCTCCCTGGCTGTTGCATCGTGTGTTCGGCGAGTGTATTGCCGGACAGGCCTTCCGAATAGTTGGGTCCTGAAAGTGGTAAAAGGAAAACGGCGAAATAGGGAGCCCCTTAGTGCGGTTGAGCCGCATTCTGGGCGTGCCGTAGTTTGCCCCTCCCCTTATGCCCATGGTATCTCTAAGGCATAATTATGTACGCGTGGTACCAGTATCGCCATTTGGCGGGGGCTGGGGTTGGGGCCGCACTGCTATGCTTGCTCGGAACGTGCCAGCCGGATTTGTTGTAGGTTACTTCGGGCTCGCTTGACGTTGTCCGGACGTTTGACGCCTGGATTGGAGAACTGCCTTGAGAGGCTACTCTGTACTTCCGCCGCCAGGGCCGCCATGTGCTCCTCCGTTCGGAGAGAGCGTTCGGTGTTTCCGTTTACCGTGATGACTCCGCGAGGTCCTGGCATCTTGAGCTTGAGATATGCATAGTGCGGCACCGCATTGAATTTTGCAAATGCGGTTCGTCCAAGCAGGGCGTGATAGCCGCTGCGGAATGGGACTATGTCGAAGATTAACTCTTCGCTCCGGAAAGTTATCCGGGGATCCGAAGACCACTTCGAGTGTAACCGAGCCTATACAGCTAGCCTCTACACCTGGTATGACGCCTTTGAAGGTTGTCTTTGTGGGTTTAATCCTTGAAGGATCGATGCCCATTTTTCGCACTGTGTCCTGGTAAAGCAGGTTCAGGCTGCTGCCGCCGTCCATTAGGACTCTGGTAAGGTGAAATCCGTCGATAATTGGGTCTAGGACCAATGCGGCGAATCCGCCGTGACGGATGCTGGTGGGATGGTCCCTTCGATCGAAGGTGATCGGGCAGGAGGACCATGGGTTGAACTTTGGGGCGACTGGCTCCAACGCATAGACGTCCTTGAGAGCATGCTTCCGCTCCCTTTTGGGGATGTGGGTTGCGTATATCATGTTCACCGTCCGAACTTGCGGGGGAAATCCCTTCTGTCCTTTGTTGTTCGGCGGCCGGGGCTCCTCCTCGTCATCGCTATGTAGCCCCTTGTCTCTGGTTTCGACACTTAACTTGCCTGCCTGCTTGAACACCCAACAATCCCTGTTGGTGTGATTGGTTGGCTGTTCGGGGGTGCCGTGTATCTGGCACGAGCGTTCGAGTATCCTGTCTAAGCTGGATGGGCCCGGAGGGTGTCTTTTGAATGGCTTCTTTCGTTGACCGGGTTTAGAGCCTCTGAATCCAGCGTTGACTGCCGTATCTTCAGTATTATCGCCGTTAATGCGGCGTTTATGCTTGTTACGACGTGGCCTGCCATTGTTGTCCTTGGTATCCGAATTGCCAGGGCTCTTGGTTATGTTATTGCTACGAGCTAGCCAGCTGTCTTCTCCCACACAAAAGCGGGTCATGAGTGTCGTGAGGGCTGCCATAGATTTTGGCTTTTCCTGTCCTAGGTGCCGGGCAAGCCATTCTTCTCAGATGTTGTGCCTGAAGGCTACGAGGGCCTCGGCATCCGGACAGTCGACTATTTGTTTTTTCTTGGTTAGGAACCGTATCCAGAATTGTCTGGCCGATTCCTCTGGCTGCTGGATTATGTGGCTTAGGTCATCAGCGTCTGGTGGTCGCACATAAGTGCCCTGGAAGTTGTCAAGGAATGCGGATTCCAGGTCCTCCCAACAACTAATTGACTCTGCTGGCAGGCTGTTAAGCCAATGTCGAGCTGGTCCTTTAAGCTTGAGCGGGAGGTATTTGATGGCGTGTAGATCATCACCACGGGCCATGTGGATATGAAGGAGATAATCCTCGATCCATACCGCAGGATCTGTTGTGCCATCGTATGATTCGATGTTTACGGGTTTGAAGCCCTCGGGGATTTGATGATCCATTACTTCGTCTATGAAGCATAGTGGGTGTGCGGCGCCCCTGTACTGGGCTATATCACGACGCAGCTCGGATGAGCTTGGTCTGTTGTATTCGGCTGGGCCGTACTTATTATGTCCGGCGTGACGGTTAGCGTCACGTGAAGCGGGGCGCCCATGCGATCCGTAGATCGATCTTGTTTGCCTTGCCTTATTCTCCAAGATGTCTCGCAGGTTTGTTGCGTCTCCCCGTACTCTGGTATGTTTTGAGCGGTGCCGGGGTGCGGCTTGGGTCGAGGGCCTGAAGGCCTCTCTATCGCGGCCACGGGGTGGCCGATCGGGCGCATCGTACGCTGGTGATGTAGGTTTAGTTGCTTCCTCCTCAAGTTGGGGTAGCAGCCTGCGCTTTGGGTAGCTCTTGGATGGGCGTTCTAGTTTATACTCTTCGGCCGCCAGGACTTCGGTCCATCTGTCGGCTAGCAAGTCTTGGTCAGCTCTAAGCTGCTGCTGTTTCTTCTTGAGGCTGCTTGCCGTGGCCACAAGCCTGCGTTTGAAACGCTCTTGTTCGACGGGATCCTCTGGCACGACGAATTCGTCGTCGTCGAGGCTTGCCTCGTCTTCGGAGGGAGGCATATAATTGTCGTCCTCAACCTCTCTGTCGGCCGCTCTCTCATGAGGGCTGGCTCCTTCGTCCTCCTGCACTGAATCCTGCTGGAGGGGGTTGTCTTCGGCACTGTCCGGCGTGTTGTTATCTCCGGTGCCGGAATCGCCGTTTTTGCTTTGGCGGGACTTAGAGCGGCGCCGCTGACGTCGGCGCTTGGGTTGCTTCTTGGAGGGATCATCCTCCGTTTTTTCCTCGCCATCCCCCGCTTTAGGGGTGTCCACCATGTATATGTCATATGACGAGGTGGCTTTCCAGTTCCCTATAGGTGCTGGTTCTTGATCGTCTCCTTCATCGGCGTCCATGCCGTCGATGTCTTCGGAGTCAAAGTCGAGCATGTCGGTTAAATCGTCGACAGTGGCTACGAAGTGGGTGGTGGGTGGGCTTCGAATTTCTTCGTCGTCCGCATCCCAACCGTGTTGGCCGTAGTTCGGCCAGGGCTCTCCTGACAAAGAGAGAGACTTTAATGAATTCAGGATATCGCCAAAAGGCGAGTGCTGAAAGACGTCCGCGGCGGTGAACTCCATGACCGGAGCCCAATCGGGCTTAATCGGAAGAGGTGCGGGATTTACGGAGTCCGGAGCGGAGTCCGGCACCTTGGAGTCACGGGCCTTGCGAAGGACTAGGCTGGTATCCGGCTCTATCGCCGTAGAGGTTGCAGCTTCCGGGGCGGCGTCCAACCGTCCATCCCCGACTAGCGCAGTGGGCTCCGAGCTAATGGTCGGAGCGGACACCTGAGCGACGCTCTGGGCGTTGTCCGGCGGCAGAGCTAAATCATGCCCATCGTGACAGTGCGGCGCGCCCGGTTGTGGCTCGAATCCGTCGAAGATCAAGTCCCCGCGGATGTCGGCCGTGTAGTTTAAGCTTCCAAACCTGACCTGATGGCCAGGGGTGTAGCTTTCGATCTGCTCCAGATGGCCAAACGAGTCGGCCCGCAGTGCGAAGCCGCCGAATACGAATATCTGTCAGGGAGAAAAGTCTCATCCCGGACCGCATGGCGATTGACGAGCGAAGAAGCCATCGGGCCTAAAGGCGACGACACAAAAGAACTCTCAATGAAAGCACCAATGTCGGTGTCAAAACTGGCGGATCTCGGGTAGGGGGTCCCGAACTGTGTGTCTAGGCGGATGGTAACAGGAGACAAGGGACACGATGTTTTTACCCAGGTTCGGGCCCTCACGGTGGAGGTAAAACCCTACTCCTGCTTGATTGATATTGATGATATGGGTAGTACAAGAGTAGATCTACCACGAGATCACAGAGGCTAAACCCTAGAAGCTAGCCTATGGTATGATTGTTGTTCGTCTTATGGACTAAAACTCTCCGGTTTATATAGACACCGGAGAGGGCTAGGGTTACACAGAGTCGGTTACAATGGGAGGAGATCTTCATATCGTATCGCCAAGCTTGCCTTCCACGCCAAGGAAAGTCCCATCCGGACACGGGATGGAGTCTTCAATCTTGTATCTTCATAATCCGGGAGTCCGGCCAAAGGTCTTAGTCCGGCCATCCGGACACCCCCTAATCCAGGACTCCCTCACTCTTCATTTTACATTTTAGTGATCCAAGATCACATTGAGTCTATAGGAAAAGCCAATACTATCAAGAAGGGATGAGGTGTTTCTTAATGAGCCTCTTGCTTCATGTGCTTAGTGATATGCTCCAAAACCCTCAACTACTTTCCCACATCCACAAATGACCTAAACTCAAAGCCAAAATCGGTCACACCGATTCTTCCAATCCGGCGCCACCGATTCCAAAAGTCATAGCCACTGCCACAAACCCTAAGCAAATCGGTCTTACCGATAGGGATCTCGGTCTCACCGAGATGGGATTGTAATCTCTCTGTTTCCCTTCGTGACGTTTCGGTCTAACCGAAGTGAGCGATTGGTCCCACCGAGATTGCAATGTAAACTCTCTGTTTCCTTTTTGTAACATTTCGATCTCACCGAAAAGAGCAAATCGGTCCCACCGAGTTTACCTGACCAACTCTCTGGAAAGCTTATTACCAAATCGGTCTCACCGAGTTTGTGTAATCGGTCTCACCGAGATTACGTTATGCCCTAACCCTAACCGAATCGGTCTCACCGAGATGCGTGTTAGTCCCACCGAAAATCACTAACTGTCACTAGGTTTACTAAATCGGTCCGACCGAGTTTAACTATTCGGTCCCATCGAGTTTGGTAAATTGTGTGTAACGGTTAGATTTTGTGTGGAGCCTATATATACCCCTCCACCTCCTCTTCATTCATGGAGGGAGCCATCAGACTAAACCTATACTTCCAACTTACCATTTCTAAGAGAGAACCACCTACTCATGTGTTGAGGCCAAGATATTCCATTCCTACCATATGAATCTTGATCTCTAGCCTTCCCCAAGTTGCTTTCCACTCAATCCCTCTTTTCACCAGATCCAAATCCTATGAGAGAGAGTTGAGTGTTGGGGAGACTATCATTTGAAGCACAAGAGCATGGAGTTCATCATCAACGCACCATTTGTTACTTCTTGGAGAGTGGTGTCTCCTAGATTGGCTAGGTGTCACTTGGGAGCCTCTGACAAGATTGTGGAGTTGAACCAAGGAGTTTGTAAGGGCAAGGAGATCGCCTACTTCGTGAAGATCTACCGCTAGTGAGGCAAGTCCTTCGCGGGCGACGACCATGGTGGGATAGACAAGGTTGCTTCTTCGTGGACCCTTCGTGGGTGGAGCCCTCTGTGGACTCGCGCAGCCGTTACCCTTCGTGGGTTGAAGTCTCCATCAACGTGGATGTACGATAGCACCACCTATCGGAACCACGTCAAAAACATCTGTGTCTCCAATTGCGTTTGAATCCTCCAAACCATTCCCTTTACTTTCTTGCAAGTTGCATGCTTTAATTTCCGCTGCCTATACACTCTTTGCATGCTTGCTTCAATTGTGTGATGATTGCTTGACTTGTCCTAAAATAGCTAAAATCTGCCAAACTCTAAAATTGGGAAAAGGCTAGGTTTTTATTGGTCAAGTAGTCTAATCACCCCCCCCCTTCTAGACATACTTCAAGGTCCTACAAGCTAGCTCTCCTCCCTCGTTTCTCTCTTCTAATTCTAAACTCGGCCGACGCCCGGTAGGCGGGGTGGGTTTGCTCAACTTCGGCCCCACCTCACAGTGAAAACATTACTACTGGAATAAAAATGCCATATACTCCCTCCATTCCTAAAGATAAGCCTTTTTAGATACTATTTCAAATGGAATACATCATACAGATGTATGTAGACATAGTTTAGAGTGTAGATTCACTCATTTTGCTCCGTATGTAGTAGTCACTTGCTGGAATCTTTAGAAAGACTTATATTTGGGAACGGAGGGAGTACTATACTAATAAAACATTAAGGCCACAAGGCGATGCAGTGCTGGTTACAGGAGGCAAGAAGAAGAGATGCATCCATCGACGACGTCCACCTTCTCGACTTAGGGCGCTGGCCCACCAAGCGACGCCTAAGTAGCAGCGGCTTTCGTGGCCAGGTTGACGTGCTTCTGAACAATGGCATCCAAAGATTCCAGCCGCTAGAAGAAGGCCAACGTCTTTCTGTCCTCGCTTGCCTTGTAGTGGCCTATGTAGACGATTTGCTCGTAGACGTGGATGTGCAGGTCGACGATTTTTTGCATGGCGACGCGCTGCGCGGCGAGCGCCGCCTCGAGGTGCACATTCTTCGTAACGACCTCTGGCACCTGCAGGGCCACTAGGGCTTGAAAGAGTTCGTCACCATGGAGGCCGGTGAGGGTGGCAGGCAATGAGGAGCCTGGGCGCGCGGGCTGGAGCAGTACGGCAAGGTCGTCCGCACGCTTCTTGACGGCGGTGAACTTGCGGATGGAGTTGACCATCATGTCGTCCATGCGAGAGGCGAAGTCGGTGTCGGCGAGGGCTACGATACCTGCGGTCGCCAGCACCGTCTGGAAACGTTGCGCGGTGCGGGGCCACAGGCCGGTGCCTTGGATGATTTGGCACGGCCGACTGCCGCTCGCGTCCATTGCCTCCATAGGTGCTTGTGGCTTCTGGTCACTTGGTCTTGGATTGGCGTGAGCAGTGTTGCGCAGAGACTTGGGAGTAGATGGATTGGAGTGGTGGGGTGCCTTTATTATATGAGAGTCCAAACTCTATTGAATTCACATCGTGATGGCTCTATTCTGCCTCTCCAATTAATTCCCTCTGCATGTAATTGAGGATGCATCATTGACCGTTCAATGTCTCGGGAACTGCTACCCTCTCCCTCCTTGGCATTCAAGCACCTATGGACCCGTGGACGACGAGGTGCCTATGGTGACTTCGTAAATTTCAAGATGATAGTGTCGTGCATGTGTGCGTTCATAGGGGTGAGTGTATGCGTGTGTATACGAGCGCTTGCGTCTGTACTGTGTCAAAAAACGTAAATGCATGTCAAAAAGAGACTAGTCAGTATACTCAATATTGTGCACCTCGGAGAGGAAAACGATAGAACTAGTACGTATTTATTTACGGAACATATTCACTAATTTTGCTCCATATGTACTCCTTCTCGGTGTAGTCTAGTCACTTGTTGAAATCTCTAGAAGGGCAAATACTCCTTTCTGGTTTACAGGGCTATACTATCAAGTAGTTGTACGTAGTAGTACAATAGTGGGCTCACATAGCAATTTTGTCTCATGCAAGAGCCTGGCTATATGCGTGCTCCAATGTTCGCAACAGCAACGTTCGGTTTGCGCTTATGCTTGGCTCTTCGCCTCTTCGAGAAGACGAATGATGTTAATACTACTGCTTCTACAGTGTCGAATCCACTGCTGCATGTCCATCCACCGCGAGTAGGACAGATAGCTTCTTGTAGAAGTACTACTAAGCAAAAGCATGTCCTCGTTTGCGAGCAACTGTGCGCATGGGTGAGGGAGAAGGCGTGTAGTAGTAAAATCAAGCTTCTCCTCGTTGTACAAGTTGACACGACACATCATAGCATTGGCCCCACATGCTTGCCTCTAAACTTGGCTGAAAGACCTGCAGTGTACAAAATATTTGCTGCAACCTCTAACATTTACCCACCACAAATTAAAATACATGTGGCCATATGCATCGTTCTGACGCAGAGGCCGGGGAGTCCCCCCCCCCCTTTTCGAAAAAAAAATTAAAATATATATTCCTGTCTTGACCAGATGAGCATGCGAACTACAATCACCAGGGTGACAGGTAGGGCCAGAAGACTATTTTAATTTTTTTTAACTTCGAGACAGCCACATAGCATGGAGCCAACCCCAACGATTTTAAGCTTATAGGCACGGTACACACTATCCTAGACTACTGTACACATGAAACTGCCACACGAGCGTCCGGGCTGCGCTTGGCTCTTCACCTCTTAGGGAAGTCGAACAATGATGGAGTACTACTGCACTGGAGGAGTACTATAGTACGCTTCTGGACATCTGACACCGATTGAACTGCTGCATGTCCACCGCGTGCGGGAGGGAGAGTGTGTAGCGAAAGCTTCTCCTAGTCTTGCCAGCCACCAAGCTCATGGGCGAGGGAGGGATGCTCCTGCCTTTGCATGTCTGACAGGTGGGCCCGATAGGTGTGTGGCCAACCTGTCATACAGCCAAAGGCAGGTGCAGTTAAGTCCGCGAGGGAGAGGATAATCGAACTTATCATTGATGTACGAGTTGACACGACACATCAAAGCACTGCACTCGATATATTTCAATAATTTACGTTTACTAATGCATTAATTACAACGCATGCACGCATGCCGTGACTCTCCTTTTGATACTTGCATGTGTTCATTTAATGCACCTTGAAGTAGTATAAAATATGTGACGGTAAACCTTTGTAATGCCCTGGCCCAAGTCGAGAGATGGTTGTGCACGAGGAGGGCGAGATCATGAAGACCGAAAAGGACCTGATGATGGATCTCTCTAAGGTCTCGATGGACCTCACCGTGCTCCACTGCCCCTTGTGCCTCCGCCCCTTGACGCCTCTAGTGTATGAGGTTCGAATACACCTTGTCCGTTCGGTTGATTGAGCAAGGTGTGGGTTTCTTGATTGATGTGATGTTCGATTGATTTCTGCAGTGCAAGGGAGGGCACCTGGCCTGAGCGGACTGCCGCGTCGAGCGCCCCGGGAACCAACGGCAGTGACAGAAGTGCGAGCGTGGCAGTGGCTTTGACGTGTGGAACATGGCGGTGGACCTCGTCCTTTCGTCGGTGAGGGTGGAGTGCCCGCACGAAGGTTGTGGGCTCTACGTCACTTACCACAAGCTCGCCGATCACCAGAGCGTGTGTCCGCTCACGCCCTGCAAATGCCCCATGCCCGTCTGCGGCTACGAAGGCCAGCCGCCAGTGCTCTACCACCACATCAGCATCGCGCATCCCATGCCCGTGCACAGGATCCAGTACGGCAAGGTGCTCCAGTTGCAAGTGCCACAGTCGGAGCCACGGCTCTTGCTGTTCGTGGAGGAGGACGGTCACGCGTTTTTTTTTTGTTGGCGGCGTGCTCAACATCGGTGCACCTATCGCCGTGTCAGTCGTCTGCATTAGAGCGGGGGCGTCCCCACTGCCGCACTACATGGCCAAGTTGTGGGCGAACGGCCCGCCGGGGAGCCCAAAGGCACGACCGACGCCGTCAAGGTGGAAATGGAGGTGACTAGCAGCAAGGATCCCGGCGACGTCGACGTGCAGGAGCTGACCTTCTTCACAGTTCCGCCCAAGCTGCTGGCCGAGGCTAAGCTGGTGTCCCTCCACATTCAGATTGACAAGCGCACGTCCTAAATGTTTCAACAGTGCCTTCTGCTTATCTTAGTAATATGCTAATATAGGGATTACCTCGGTCTACTTTAGCTTAAGAAATGGTGGGTTTTGGTGGCGATGCAGCAATTACTTCGACATCAGATCCGTAATTTCCAACAGTCGAACGGATATTTTGTGTCTGTTGGATATAAAGTTCCTTTAGGTAAGAAGTACTACTTGTCATTAAAATGGATAAAAGGAGATGTATGTAGACGTATTTTAGTTCTAGATACGTCCCTTTTTATCCATTTTGATGACAAGCACTCCCTCCGTTCCACAATACATGTCTTCAATTTGTCAAAATATAGATGTATCTAGACATGTTTTAGTATATAGGTACATCCATGATAGAGCCAATCGGATGGTTGAGAACGCTACAATTCATAGCTACAGATGCATGTGTGACTCCCATATGCAGAGGCCGGGGGTCATCATCCTCCTTTTTGAGAAAAAACAGACGCGTGTGTGAGAGGACGAGTGCGTGCATGCACCTCTTCTCTTCCTGTATAACGTACTAAACTCATAGTACAAGTTTTTGTGGGTGGCACGATGGTGCATGCGAGAAGTCCCGAGAGATAGGTTTAATGCGTCTGAAAAAAAGACTAGCCTAGAGCTTGCCACGCAGCTATTCATGTTGAACGCCCCATTAACCGTAAGATATGTATACGACAGTGCCAGTTATTGCACGTACACAACAGTACTCCCCGTTTTACGGTTTATAGGGCTTAATTCAAAAATCTCACCAACCAAGATGGTGAGTGGTGGAATATTTTTTGTAGTTTGCAAAAGCACCTAATTAATGCTCTTGTTTTTCTCAAAAAATTATGTTTATCAATGCATTAATTGCAATGCATGCATGCATAAAGTTCATGCATTGGTCAATTTTCTCTTAATACTTGCATGCAATGATTTAATGCACCTTGGAATCTGAACATGTGATGGGGAGCAACCAAAGTGAGCCTTATAAAATGGAAAAACTAAAATTTTGAGATAAGCCCTATAAAACCGGAAAGGAGGGAGTGAAAAAAGAACTACTCCATCCGGGAATAGTGCCGCACTTCGAAACTAGAACCGTCAATAAATTTTGAGCTTGCGTCTCGTCACATTCCAAATTACTCCATGCTATATTGAATTGCAAACCTGTTAACACCAATCACAACCTAAACGGTTTCCCACTTAGGAGTGTATTAGTACCACTCTATATTGAATTGCAAACCTATTCACACCGATCACAACCTAAATGGTTTCCCACTTAGGAGCGTATTAGTACTCGGTTATAAATACTAGTATGCCAAGATGACTGCACATTCCTCCTCAACTCCTCATCCACAAAAACAAACAAGTCATTCAGCATCCTTCCCTTGAGCCTGCCATGGCCAGCGTGAGTTCTGGGTTGAGAGATTGCCACCAGGGAGAGGCGAGCATGGAAGCGGAAGCACGAGAGATGTCCCGCCTCGCTACGAGAGCAGCCGACATGTCCCGCCGCGCCACTGAAGCAGCACGGAGGTCCCGCCGCACTGTTGATGCAGCAGACTGGTCTAGCCGCGCTGCAGAAGCAGCAGAGATGTCCCGCCGCGCCGCGAATGCAGCAGAGATGTCCCGCCGCGCCGCGTCGGCCTGGGAAAATTTCTCGTGGGCACGCGACGACTGTTACAGGCGCATGCATGCGATCGTCCATAGACAGATGGATCAGATCTTCAGCTGGGCGAGGTTGCAGGACGACCTGAAAGCCTCGTTTGAACAGGCTACCGGCGTCATTCGGCAACTAAGGGGGGCAATGAGAGGCTCCGGGCCGAGCACGACCTACTAAGGGAGAAGATCGTCCAAAGTGCAGACTAGGTTTCCTCGAAGAGGAGAGGGTGATGCAGCAATAGTAGCGTACCCTCAGTTTTTGAGAGCCAAGGTATCAATCCAGTAGGAGGTTCCTCAAAAGTCCCACTCACCTACACAAACAAACAAAGAACTCGCAACTAACGCAATAAAGGGGTTGTCAATCCCTTCACGGCTACTTGTGAAAGTGAGATCTAATAAAGATAGTAAGATAAAATAAATATATTTTTGGTATTTTATAATATAGATGCAAAAAGTAAAGATGCAAATAAAAGTAGATTGGAAGCAAATATGATAAGAGATAGACCCGGGGGCCATAGGTTTCACTAGTGGCTTCTCTCAAGATAGCATAAGTATTACGGTGGGTGAACAAATTACTATCGAGCAATTGATAGAAAAGTGAATAATTATGAGATTATCTAGGCATGATCATGTATATAAGCATCACGTCTGCAACAAGTAGACCGACTCCTGCCTGCATCTACTACTATTACTCCACACATCGACCGACTGATGCCTGCATCTAGAGTATTAAGTTCATAAGAACAGAGTAACGCATTAAGCAAGATGACATGATGTAGAGGGATAAACTCAAGCAATCTGATATAAACCCCATCTTGTTATCCTCGATGGCAACAATACAATACGTGCCTTGCAACCCTTTCTATCACTGGATAAGGACACCGCAAGATTGAACCCAAAGCTAAGCACTTCTCCCATGGCAAGAAAGATCAATCTAGTAGGCCAAACCAAACTGATAATTCGAAGAGACTTGCAAAGATAACTCAATCACACATAAAAGAATTCAGAGAAGATTCAAATATTCTTCACAGATAAACTTGATCATAAACCCACAATTCATCGGATCTCGACAAATACACTGCAAAAAGAGTTTACATCGAATAGATCTCCACAAGAGAGGGGGAGAACATTGTATTGAGATCCAAAAAGAGAGAAGAAGCCATCTAGCTAATAACTATGGACCCGTAGGTCTGTGGTAAACTACTCACAACTCATCGGAGGGGCAAGGATGTTGATGTAGAAGCCCTCCATGGTCGATTTCCCCTCCAGCAGAGTGTCGGCGAAGGCTTCAAGATGAGATCTCGCGGATACAGAAGGTTACGGTGGTGGAAATTGTGGTTCGTCTGCTCCCTGGATGTTTTCGGGGTACGTAGGCTTATATAGGAGGAAGAAGTACGTCGGTGAACGCCCGAGGGGCCCACGAGACAGGGAGCGCGCCCTATAGGGGGGGGCCCTCCTATCTCGTGGGATCCTCGGCTGCTTCTTGACTAGCACTCCAAGTCCTCTGGATCACGTTCATTCCAAAAATTACGCTCCCGAAGGTTTCACTCCGTTTGGACTCCGTTTGATATTCCTTTTCTTCGAAATACTAAAATAGGCAAAAAAACAGAAATATGGGCTGGGCCTCCGGTTAGTATGTTAGTTCCAAAAATGATATCCAAAAGGGGTAATATAATAGCTCATAAACATCCAAAAGGGGTAATATAATAGCATGGAACAATCAAAAATTATAGATACGTGGGAGACGTATCAAGCATCCCCAAGCTTAATTCCTACTCGTCCTCGAGTAGGTAAATGATAAAAAAGAAATTTTTGATGTGGAATGCTACCTAGCATAATGCTCAATGTAATTTCTTTATTGTGGCATGAATGTTCAGATCAAAATGATTCAAAATAATAGTTCATATTGATCAAAGAAATAGTAACTCTTCAAGCATACTAATCAAAGTAATCATATCTTCTCAAAATAACATGGCAAAAGAAAGTTCATCCCTACAAAATCATATAGTGAGGCTATGCTTCATTTCTGTCACACAAAGATGTTCCCAACTTCTATACCCCCGATGACAAGCCAAGCAATTGTTTCATACTTAAATAACCTCAAACTATTTCAACCTTCACGCAATACATGAGCGTGAGCCATGGATATAGCACTATGGGTGGAATAGAATATCATGATGGGGATTGTGTGGAGAAGACAAAAAAGGAGAAAGTCTCACATTGACGAGGATAATCAATGGGCTATGGAGATGCCCATAAATCGATTTCAACATGAGGAGTAGGGATTGCCATGCAACGGATGCACTAGAGCTATAAATGAATGCTCAACAAAAGAAAACTAGTGGGTGTGCATCCAACTTGCTTGCTCACGAAGACCTAGGGCATTTGAGGAAGCCCATCATAGGAATATACAAGCCAAGTTCTATAATGAAAAATTCCCACTAGTATGAAAAAGACAACTTATGAGACTCACTATATGAAAAACATGGTGCTACTTTGAAGCACAAAAATATGAGGCTCGCTACATGAAGAACAAGGTGCTACTTTGAAGCACAAGTGTGGAAAAAGAGATAGTAAAATTGCCCTTTTTATTTATTTTCTTTTTTTCTTTTCCTTTCTTTTCCTTTTTTTCTTTTACTTTTTTGGGCCTTTCCTCTCTTTTTTTTGGCCTTTCTTTTTTTTCTCTTTTTTTTCTTTGGGCAATGTTCTAATAATGATGATCATCACACTTCTATTGATTACAACATATGAATTACAACTCGAAACTAGAACAAGATATGACTCTATATGAATGCCTCCGGCAGTGTACCGGGATGGTGCAATGAGCCAAGAGTGACATGTATGAAAAATAATGCATGGTAGCTTTGCCACAAATACGATGTCAACTACATGATCATTCAATGGCAATATGACAAAAGTAATGTATGTCATGATGATGATGAACGGAACGGTGGAAAGTTGCATGGCAATATATCTCGGAATGGCTATGGAAATGCCATAATAGGTAGGTATGGTGGCTGTTTTGAGGAAGATATAAGGAGGTTTATGTGTGATAGAGTGTATCGTATCACGGGGTTTGGATGCACCGGCGAAGTTTGCACCAACTCTCAAGGTGATAAAGGGCAATGCACGGTACCCAAGAGGCTAGCAATGGCGGAAAGGTAAAAGTGTGTATAATCCATGGACTCAATATTAATCAAAATAAGTCATATACTTATTGCAAAAAATTATAAGTCATCAAAAATCAAGTACTACGCGCATGCTCCTAGGGGGTAGATTGGTAGGAAAAGACCATCGCTCGTCCCCGACCGCCACTCATAAGGATGCACAAGCCAGGTACACTTCATGTTTCAAATTTGTTACACAACTTTAACAATACGTGCATGCTACGGGACTTGCTAACTTCAACACAAGCATTCTATAAATTCATAATCACCCAGCTAGCACGACTTTAATATCACTACCTCCATATCTCAAAACAATTATCAAGTATCAAATTGATCATAGCATCCAAGTCACTTCCTATAATAGTTTTTATTATACCCAACTTGGATGCCTACCATTCTAGGACCAATTTTATAACCATAGCAAATACCATGCTATTCTAAAAGACTCTCAAAAATATGTTAGTGAAGCATGAGAGACTAGCAATTTCTTCAAAATTAAGACACCACTGTGCTCTAAAAGATATAAGTGAAGCACTAGAGCAAAAACTATCAAGCTCAAAAGATATAACTGAAGCACATAGAGTATTCTAGCAAATTCTAATCAAATAGGCTTCTCCAAAAATGTGTGTACATAAAGGATGATTGTGGTAAACTAAAAAGCAAAGAATAATATAATACACGACGCTCCAAGCAAAACACATATCATGTGGCGAATAAAAATATAGCTCCAAGTAAAGTTACCAATGAACGAAGGCGAAAGAGGGGATGCCTTCCCGGGGCATCCCCAAGCTTAGGCTTTTGGCTATCCTTGAATATCTTGGGGTTCCTTGGTCATCCCCAAGCATAGGACCTTGCCACCCTTTATTCCATAGTCCATAAAAGCTTTACCCAAAACTTGAAAACTTCACAACACAAAACTCAACAGGAAATCTTATAAGCTCCGTTAGTGAAAGAAAACAAAACCACCACATAAGGTACTGTAATGAACTATTTATTTATTTATTTTGTTGTTAAACCTAATGTATTCCAACTTCTCTATGGTTTATAAACTATTTTACTAGCCATAGATGCATCAAAATAAGCAAACAACACACGAAAAACAGAATCTGTCAAAAACAGAACAGACTGTAGCAATCTGTAACTAACGCAAACTTCTGGAACTATAAAAATCCTACCAAAATAGGAAGTCCTGGACAATTTGTTTATTGATCAGCAGAAAAAAGAATAAACGCAAAATCACGTTCCTGTCATTTAACAAAATTATATTCGTGCGCGAAAAGTTTCTGCTTTTCAGCAGAATCAAATCAACTATCATCATAGGTTATCCTATAGGTTCTACTTGGCACAAGCACTAATTAAAAGATAAAAACACATCTAAACAGAAGGTATATGCAAGATTTATTACTAAACAGGAGCAAAAACAAAAAACATAAAGAAAATTGGGTTGCCTCCCAACTAGCGCTATCGTTTAACGCCCCTAGCTAGGCATAAAAGCGAAGATAGATCTTTGGCACTAAATTCGTCAAAAAGGCGCTTGTGATCTCTAGGGATTTCTCCCCTTTTAGCAATGGCTAAACCTTTAGGAAAAAAGTCAAGAAATTCATTGGTAGCAAAAGGTTCCTTAATGATAGAGAGGCAATTGGGAAGAGCACTTATGGATTTGAGATCCGCGTCTCCCTTACTAGAAGATTCACCCTTATTTTTAGGAACATAAATAAATTTGGCAGTTTTAGTAGGGGGTTTTGGAGTGTTTTTCATGGGGGGAAACGGGGAACCTAAGTTTGTAATGATATCCTCAAGTTTACCGATTCTAGTAGAGTCTAGATCTATTTTTTCATTGACTATAGGTTCTTTTTTTAAAGATTTTTCAAAGTAACTCCAACCCTAGATCCAAATTGGGTAATGTGATTATGAATCTTTTTATCCAAATTAGCAATCAACTCAACAGTGGCAATTTTGTTTTCAATAATCTCAAGCCATTGCATAATGTGTTCTAAAGTTAAAACAGTTCCATTGATCAAAAGAGGTGGTGGGCCAAACAAATCTAACATAGCATTATAAGCATCAAGCGTATGGCTACTCATGAAATCACCACCGGTAGCAATATCAAGAACACATCTATTCCAAGGAGTAATGCCCACATAAAAATTGCAAAGAAGAACGGAAGTGGAAAGCTTCCTAGAAGATTTATATTGGGCATTGCAAATTCTATGCCAAGCATCTTTTAAATTTTCTCCCTCCCTTTGCTTAAAATTGAGAATTTCTTGTCCGGGAGTGATAATAAGGATAGGAGAACTAGCCATGGTGACAAGGTAAATGAGCTAACACACGGCAAACCGAAAACGGCAAGCGAAAAAGAGAGAGAAATTGGGAAAGAGAGGGCGAATAAAATGGCAAAGGTGAAGTGGGGGAGAGGAAAACGAGAGGCAAATGTAAAATAATGTAAATGCGAGGGAGATGGGTTTGTGATGGGTACTTGGTATGTCTGGACTTGAGCAAAGACCTCCCCGGCAGGCGCCAGAAATCGCATGTTGGCGGGAGGTCGAATCTTGACTTGACTTGGTGGAAGCCTCCCCAGCAACGGCGCTAGAAATCCTTCTTGCTACGTCTTGAGCTTGCGTTGGTTTTCCTCGAAGAGAGAGGGTGATGCAGCAATAGTTGCGTAAGTATTTCCCTCAGTTTTTGAGAACCAAGGTATCAATCCAGTAGGAGGCTCCTTTAAAGTCCCACGCACCTACAGAAACAAACAAAGAACTCGCAACCAACGCAATAAAGGGGTTGTTAATCCCTTCACGGCCACTTGCGAAAGTGAGATATAATAAAGATAGTAAGATAAAACAAATATATTTTTGGTATTTTATAATATAGATGAAAAAAGTAAAGATGCAAATAAAAGTAGATTGGAAGAAAATATGATAAGAGATAGACCCACGGGCCATAGGTTTCACTAGTGGCTTCTCTCAAGATAGCATAAGTATTACGATGGGTGAACAAATTACTATCGAGCAATTGATAGAAAAGCGAATAATTATGAGATTATCTAGGCATGATCATGTATATAGGCATCACATCCACAACAAGCAGACCGACTCCTGCCTGCATCTACTACTATTACTCCACACATCGACCAACTCCTACCTGCATCTAGAGTATTAAGTTCATCAGAATAGAGTAACGCATTAAGCAAGATGACATGATGTAGAGGGATAAACTCAAGCAATATGATATAAACCCCATCTTGTTATCCTCGATGGCAACAATACAATACATGCCTTGCAACCCTTTCTGTCACTGGGTAAGGACACCGCAAGATTGAACCCAAAGCTAAGCACTTCTCCCATGGCAAGAAAGATCAATCTAGTAGGCCAAACCAAACTGATAATTCGAAGAGACTTGCAAAGATAACTCAATCACACATAAAAGAATTCAGAGAAGATTCAAATATTATTCATAGATAAACTTGATCATAAACCCAGAATTCATCGGATCTCGACAAACACACCGCAAAAAGAGTTTACATCGAATAGATCTCCACAAGACAGGGGGAGAACATTCTATTGAGATCCAAAAAGAGATAAGAAGCCATCTAGCTAATAACTATGGACCCGTAGGTCTGTGGTAAACTACTCACAACTCATCGGAGGGGCAAGGATGTTGATGTAGAAGCCCTCCGTGGTCGATTCCCCCTCCGGCAGAGTGCCGGCGAAGGCTCCAAGATGAGATCTGACGGATACAGAAGGTTACGGTGGTGCAAATTGTGTTTCGTCTACTCCCTGGATGTTCTCGGGGTACGTAGGCTTATATAGGAGGAAGAAGTACGTTGGTGGACGCCCGAGGGGCCCACGAGATAGGGGGGCGCGCCCTATGGGGGGGGTGCCCTCCTATTTCGTTGGAGCCTCGGCTGCTTCTTGACTTGCACTCCAAGTCCTCTGGATCACGTTCGTTCTAAAAATCACGGTCCCGAAGGTTTCATTCCGTTTGGACTCCGTTTGATATTCCTTTTCTTTGAAATACTGAAATAGGCAAAAAAAACAGCAATATGGCCTGGGCCTCCGGTTAGTATGTTAGTCCCAAAAATGATATAAATGTGTAAAATAAAGCCCATAAACATCCAAAAGGGGTAATATAATAGCATGGAACAATCAAAAATTGTAGATACGTTGGAGACGTATCACAGACCAGCAGGAGGAGACTAGTGCCTTGTTGAAGAGGACCGGCGTCATCGTCAAGAAACTTATAGACGAGAATGACATGCTTCGCAATGAGCGCCAAAGGCTGGTTGACGAATCCGTGGATGTTCTCAAGCAGCATGTTGAGGACAGGAATGAGCTCATCGCCGCTCGCCGCGGAGACTAGTTCCCGCGGCCTGCAGCAACGCATCAAGAAAGTAGAGATCAGCGAGCCATATCCTTGTCTTCCTTCTTCTTTTGCCCTTGTGTATTTCGGGCGTAGCTGCATGTGGCTTTTTAAATTATCTTTCTAATTATGTAAGACAATTAATCGTCCTTATATATTCATCAGTCTTGCTATAAGTTGCAGTAGATGCTATATAGGTCCGTCGAATCTTACATCAAGAGTCGTGCTTTCAGATTTTCTGTTTTCTCTCTTAAATCTCAGTCGAGTGAGACATAGCCACGCCATTAAACAGAGGCTCGGGCGCCATTAATGGAGACCTTGGGAGAGAGGTGGGCGGCAAATGAAGGTCAAAGGGCTCTCCTCCCGATAAGCACACGCAGGGGTCTGATCGCACGCCTCTCGTACTCAAATAGCTACCCCGCACGACACCTCCTAGCTAATAAAAAATGGGGACACGTGGCGGCACGTAAATGGTACTAGTAAGTAGAACGCCCACGGTTTCAATAATACTTGTGTTTCCGATTGTAACGTGACAGTACTTGTTCCAAAATGACTTTGTTGATTGCTAATGTGTGCGCCTTCGCAAATTGGACTGCAAAATTACCATAGCATGTTGGTGCCATGTCATGGCACCAAGCCAAGTTTCATTATTTTCATGCATGTTTTGGATTTACAGGAATTAAAAAACTAAGTTCCTCAATGTATCCAACCCAGCCACGACGCCCAGAATTTTGAATTTCATTCCCATTTCTTGCATGGAACCTAGAAATTTACCCGAGGACACACATGTGATTTTTCAACCAACTTTGGTGCAGTGGAACATGTGCTTGTATTTCAAATTTGAATTATGCACACAAAGGTGACACGTTCCCTCCCAGAACCACGAGCCTTCTTGAGAGAAGCTTCGATTTGCAAGAAGCTTATACCAAAAATTGTTCCTATTCGGCCAAATTTTTTTACCACGGCATGGTACTACAATGACATGACACCATGCCAAGTTTCATGATTTTAAAACCAAGTTTCTCAATGTTCTCGACCGAGCCACGATTCCCAGATGTTTGAATTTTATTCTCATTTTTTGCATGGGACCTACAAATTCACCCGAGGACACAAATGTGATTTTTCAACCAACTTTGATGCACGGGAGCATGTGCTTGTAGTTCAAATTTGAATTATGCACATTAAATGACCAAAAACTCAATTAATGTGTAAATAAGGCCAAACGAAGCCGGAATAATTCCAAAATTTAACAGGGCACTCATGTAGTTCTATGTTGCCTTTGTAAATAAACTCAAGGGGGACAGCGTATATCGTTTGACACTCAAAGGTGGCACGTTCCCTCTCAGAACCACGAGCCTTCTTGAGAGAAGCTTCGGTTCGCAAGAAGCTTATACCAAAATTTGTTCCTATTTGGCCAATTTTTTTACCACAACATGATAGTACCATGGCATGACACCCATGCCAAGTTTCATGATTTTCGTACGTGTTTCGGATTTACAAGAATTTTAAAACCAAGTTTCTCATTGTTCTCGGCCGAGCCACGATGCCCAGATGTTTTAATTTTATTCTCATTTCTTGCATGGGACCTAGAAATTCACCCGAGGACACAAATGTGATTTTTCAACCAACTTTGGTGCACGGGAGCATGTGCTTGTAGTTCAAATTTGAATTATGCACATTAAATGACCAAAAACTCAATTAATGTGTAAATAAGGCCAAACGAAGCCGAAATAATTCCGAAATTTAATAAGGCACTCATGTAGTTCTATGTTGCCTTTGTAAATAAACTCAAGGGGCACAGCGTATATCGTTTCGCTCTCAAAGGTGGCACATTCCCTCTCAGAACCACGAGCCTTCTTTAGAGAAGCTTCGTTTTGCAAGAAGCTTATACCAAAATTTGTTCCTATTCGGCCAATTTTTTTACCACAGCATGGTAGTACCATGACATGACACCCATGCCATGTTTCATGATTTTCAGACGTGTTTTGGATTTACAAGAATTTTAAAACCAAGTTTCTCAATGTTCTCGGCCGATCCATGATGCCTAGATGTTTTGATTTTATTCTCATTTCTTGCATGGGACCTAGAAATTCACCCGAGGACACAAATGTGATTTTTCAACCAAGTTTGCTGCACGAGAGCATGTGCTTGTAGTTCAAATTTGATTTATGCACATTATATGACCAGAAACTCAATTAATGTATAAAAAACGACAAACGAACCCGGAATATTTCCAAAATTTAACAGGGCACTCATGTAGTTCTATGTTGCCTTTGTTAAGAAACTCAGGGGGGCAGTGTATATCGTTTGACACTCCAAGGTGGCACGTTCCCTCCTAGAACCACGAGCTTCCAAATCGGCCCAATTTTTTACCACAACATGTTAGTGCCATGACATGACACCATGCCAAGTTTCATGATTTCCAGGCGAGTTTTGGATTTACATGAATTTAAAATCTAAGTTTCTCGATGTTCTCGGCCGAGTCATGACGCCCAGAAGTTTGAATTTCATTCTCATTTCTTCCATGAGACCTAGAAATGCAACCAAGGACATACATGTGATTTTCTAACCAACTTTGGTGCAGTGGAACATATGCTTGTATTTCAAATTTGAATTATGCACACAAAGGTGACACGTTCCCTCCCAGAACCATGAGCCTTCTTGAGAGAAGCTTCGATTTGCAAGAAGATTATACCAAAAATTGTTCCTATTTGGCCAATTTTTTTACCACGGCATGGTACTACAATGACATGACACCATGCCAAGTTTCATGATTTTAAAACCAAGTTTCTCAATGTTCTCGACCGAGCCACTATTCCCAGATGTTTGAATTTTATTCTCATTTTTTGCATGGGACCTACAAATTCACCCGAGGACACAAATGTGATTTTTCAACCAACTTTGATGCACGGGAGCATGTGCTTGTAGTTCAAATTTGAATTATGCACATTAAATGAACAAAAACTCAATTAATGTGTAAATAAGGCCAAATGAAGCCGGAATAATTCCAAAATTTAACAGGGCACTCATGCAGTTCTATGTTGACTTTGTAAATAAACTCAAGGGGGACAGCATATATCGTTTGACACTCAAAGGTGGCACGTTCCCTCTCAGAACCACGAGCATCCTTGAGAGTAGCTTCGGTTTGCAAGAAGCTTATACCAAAATATGTTCCTATTCAGCCAATTTTTTACCACAGCGTGATAGTACCATGACATGACACCCATGCTAAGTTTCATGATTTTCATACGTGTTTTGGATTTACAAGAATTTTAAAACCAAGTTTCTCATTGTTCTCGGCCGAGCCACGATGCCCAGATGTTTTAATTTTATTCTCATTTCTTGCTTGGGACCTAGAAATTCACCCGAGGACACAAATGTGATTTTACAACCAACTTTGGTGCACGGGAGCATGTGCTTGTAGTTCAAATTTGAATTGTGCACATTAAATGACCACAAACTCAATTAATGTGTAAATAAGGCCAAACGAAGCCGAAATAATTCCGAAATTTAACAGGGCACTCATGTAGTTCTATGTTGCCTTTGTAAATAAACTCAAGGGGGACAGCGTATATCGTTTGACACTCAAAGGTGACACGTTCCCTCTCAGAACCACGAGCCTTCTTGAGAGTAGCTTCGGTGTGCAAGAAGCTTATACCAAAATCTGTTCCTATTCGGCCAATTTTTTTACCACAGCATGATAGTACCATGGCATGACACCCATGCCAAGTTTCATGATTTTCATACGTGTTTTGGATTTACAAGAATTTTAAAACCAAGTTTCTCATTGTTCTCGGCCCATCCACGATGCCCAGATGTTTTAATTTTATTCTCATTTCTTGCTTGGGACCTAGAAATTCACCCGAGGACACAAATGTGATTTTACAACCAACTTTGGTGCACGGGAGCATGTGCTTGTAGTTCAAATTTGAATTATGCACATTAAATGACCAGAAACTCAATTAATGTGTAAATAAGGCCAAAAGAAGCCGAAATAATTCGGAAATTTAACAAGGCACTCATGTAGTTCTATGTTGCCTTTGTAAATAAACTCAAGGGGGACAGTGTATATCGTTTCGCACTCAAAGGTGGCACGTTCCCTCTCAGAACCACGAGCCTTCTTGAGAGAAGCTTCCTTTTGCAAGAAGCTTATACCAAAATATGGTCCTATTCGGCCAATTTTTTAACCACAGCATGGTAGTACCATGACATGACACCCATGCCAAGTTTCATGATTTTCAGACGTGTTTTGGATTTACAAGAATTTTAAAACCAAGTTTCTCAATGTTCTCGGCTGAGCCACGATGCCCAAATGTTTTGATTTTATTCTCATTTCTTGGATGGGACCTAGAAATTCACCTGAGGACACAAATGTGATTTTTTTCAACCAACTTTGGTGCACGAGAGCATGTGCTTGTAGTTCAAATTTGATTTATGCACATTAAATGACCAGAAACTCAATTAATGTATAACAAACGACAAACGAACCGGGAATAATTCGAAAATTTAACTCAGGGGGGCAGCGTATATCGTTTCACACTCAAAGGTGGCACGTTCCCTCTTAGAACCACGAGCTTCCAAAGCGGCCCAATTTTCTACCACAACATGTTAGTGCCATGACATGACACCATGCCAAGTTTCATGATTTCCACGCGAGTTTTGGATTTACATGAATTTAAAATCTTAGTTTCTCGATGTTCTCGGCCGAGTCATTACGCCCAGAAGTTTGAATTTCATTCTCATATCTTCCGTCGGATCTAGAAATTCAACCAAGGACACACATGTGATTTTTCAACCCACTTTGGTGCACCAGAGCATGTGCATGCAATTCATATTTAGATTATGCACATTAAAAGTCCAGAAACTCAATTAATGTATAAAAAGGCCAAATGAACCCGAAATAATTCCAAAATTTAACCGGGCACTCATATAGTTCTATGTTGCCTCTATAAAGAAAATCAAGGGGGAGGCAACGTATATCGTTTTGCACACAAAGGTGACACGTTCCCTCTCAAAACCATGAGGCTTGTTGAGAGAATCTCCGATTTTGCAAGAAGCTTATACCAAAACTTGTCCCAATTCAGCAAAAAATTATACATGTGAAAACAGGGTTTAGATTATCCCGAACATCTCGCTACCTAGACCAATAATGTACTATGATTTGAATTCAACATAAAATCGATACAAATATTTTTGTTGGAGAGCGTATGGTAGATGTAGTTCATAGTGAAATATGATTACTGCTATATGCATGTTTTTTGTTATCAAGATAATATTTAAATTATTGTATAACTTGACAACAATCGTATTCAAATAAGGAAAATTGATTCAAATTTAGTCCATATGGTAGACGAAAATATATATGTTCACATGGTGGAGTAAAATGTTCATATATGATGGAAGATCAAAATGTACGACTACATCAATTATAAACCGCAAGGTCACCTAACGATATATTCGAATTCAACATAACGTGGATTCAAAAATTGAAATTCGAGATCCTAGCATTTGTAATAATATAAAAAGCGACATTACTCTTTCTTTGGTGGGAATTGATTTGTTTTTTGTTGTTTTTGAGGGAAGTGCGAATCGATTTGGTACTGTGCTGGGTAATCTTGTTCTCCCGATTTTTTTACATTTTTCTTGTAGTTTTTTCAATGGCATCTATAGCAATATAGTAAAAGGGGACATGACTCTCTTGTGTCTTGTATGAATTGTTTTTTTACACGTTAAGTTTGTTTTGCCGAAGAAGGAATCCGCACCTTGTTATTCTGTAATTTTCAAGCTCGAGTATCTTTTGTCTCACCTGCTTTGAAACTCCTGCCTCTTCAACCCGCGCCGCGCCTTGTTATCTGGAAATTTGGATGCGCGCGAGAACTCCCTCCTCATCCGAAATCGGTACCGCAGCCCAGACACATGAAAGCCCCCTTCTATCCCTCAGCCGGAAATGAAGCTCCACGTCGCGGTGTCAAAACCGGTGGGGGTACACTGGTAACTTACCCTACATTTCGGACAAGCGTGTCCCTAAGCTTGGCTCCCCCCCTTCGCCCACCCCACCCCCCCATTCGTACACCGAGGCCGCCAAAACTCGTGAAACCCCACGCTCATCCGTTGGCCTCCTGACCGTCGCCCAGCCGGAGACTCTTTCTCGACTACGTCATCCATCGCAACAGCTCGCCGTCCCTCATCCACCGCATCGGATGAGGATCCGTTGTCGATCTCGTCGTCCCGCCGGATCAGCCGCCCCGTCCTCCACCTCCAAGGAGTTGCCCCAACGTTCGCCTCGTCTATCGCGCCACCTCAATCCCCACACCACCATCTTGACCTACCCCACCGGAACCGCAGCACCCTCACCAATTCCTCTGATGAAGCCGAGGCCAAATCGGCGCCACCAAGGAGGTTCTGCACTCACCGCTGCATTTTATGTTTTATTCGATCTCACGGGGCTGCCGGTGCTCGATACCGAGCAGACATGGCGGGTCTCCATCGACGGCGCCGTCGCCGGCCACATCATCCACGGTGTCTCTCCCCCATGTCATTGCTTCCTCGGCGGCGACTTCCACAATGGCACTAGCTGCAGCTGCTCCAGCTCTCGCTCGCACTGCAGCTCTGTTCTTGCTGTCGGTCGCGCTGCTGCACTGCTCTTGCTTTCATTTGTGCTGCTGCTTTGCTCTTGCTCTTGCTTGCGTTGTTGCTGCTGCTGCACAACCTCCGGCAGCTATAGGAGTTGCTTCTTTAGCACTCGCTCGCGGTGCCACTGCACGACTTGCTCTCTGCTAGTGCGTTCCCTGCTCGAGCGTCTGCTGATTTAGATCACTGCTTCTCTGCTACTAGTGCTCGAATGCCGTAAACATCTATTGCAATGCTCTGTTACTAGTTCAATCAGTTTCGACAGTAAAATTCAGTTTCGACTGTAAAGTTCATTTTCTTCAGTTAAGTTCAGAGTGAACAGTACTTACAGCATCTGTCGGAGCAGCCATGGCGCGGCTGATTGTTTAACATCTAGCACTTTTTGGTGATGTATTTTACATCATCTATTGGAGATGATATTAGGGTCCCACTTCAGATTAACGTTGTCTGTCTTGTCTTGCTTCAGCCTCGTCGCCGTACACCTTAGCGGAGCTGCTCCAACGACGGAACCGTCCATCACTGCAGAGCAGTACCCTCATCGCCCTTTCCAGAGGCCTCGGATCTTCTTCCCTGCCTCCGACAGTCACACCAGCATCATCACCATCCTCCACATCGAACCTAGTGATGGTGAGGTCCACAAGGCTATGCCAAAGAGGTTTTACACTCGTCGCATCACTTTGTTACTCTGCATTCATGTTGATCCCTCAGGGATCCTTTGCTATGGAACTACTATTCGTGCAAATCTATTAGAAGGAGTGGAGCAAAGCAAAACTGGAGGATTTTTTCCTTTTGTGTCTCTTTTGAAGAAAAAACGTAGGAATTTTATTCACTTGGACATCCTTTTCAAATTAATATGCACGAAGAACAGAACTAATTGCATTACTGGCATAATAAGATTCTTATTTTTTCCATTTTCATGTGGTTGACTTTAATTTGACCACGTTTCTCCATTCCTGTGTTCTTCCAATTCATGTGAGCCAAACACCCAGGTTGACTGAAATCCTATGTTTCCAAATGCTCTTTTTTGCACGTGCATTCCTATCCTATTCCTGTGTTTTTCCTGTCCCTGCGTTTATAGAATCCTCCAATTCTAAGAAGCCCTTACAGATTTACTTCATTTTCATATAGGCGTCAAAGAAAACTTTGTGTGTTATGTCCTGCTCCTTCCGTGCCGTCATCCACCCCACCTGAGGTGCACCATCGACAGAAGTGTTCACTGCAGCAGAGATCCCCCCTGCATACTTTTTCTTTCGCCGCCTCAGATCATCTTCCCCGTTGCCGGCAGCCACGCCAACTGCATTACCATCATCGGCTGAGTAGATGAACTTGAGGACTACACAGTTCCAGAAGAGAGGTCGCAGTCTTTCGTGTTTGCTTACATTATACATCGGTTATTATTACCTGCTACTTTATCGTTCAAACTTTAGTTTTGAATTACCCATGGGTCTCATATCGAGCCAGCAACGAATAGTATCTGTCTACTATCTGGTTCATCTGGGGGTCTTCTATGTGGTTCATGTTGGGTGGGCAACAAACAATAGATGATCCATTGTCTATCCTTTTAAACTGAAGCTATAATCTACCTGCTATCATTAGTTTTGGATCCATCCACTCGTTTGCTACCATGAGTCTTGATTTTTGCATGCACCCCTTAGGCCTTACAAAATCTAACTATTTTTTTAATTATGCATGTCAAATATTATACACAATCGTAATGAACTGTTGCGTGGGAATATAATGTCATGCAGACGCCGCTCCATGGTGGGCGAAGTGGGGCCCCCCTCCTGCATTTCCAAATTGTATTCCAGAGGAAGATAACTCTTCAGATGGAGATTCAGAAGGAGCCGACCATGCCTGTTTACCACCTGAGGTGTTTGCTCTAACATGGCATGCTGATGTTGGTCATATCATGCATATGGCGCCTTGCATTGCTTACATTATACATCTTATATGTTATTAGCTTACTTTAGATTTGCTTTGTGTGAATGCCACCTGTTTGGTTTCTATATCATACTCCCACCATTCCTAAATATTTGTCTTTTTAGAGATTTCAACAAGTGACTACATACGAAACAAAATGAGTGAATCTACACTCTAAAATATGTCTATATACATTTGTATGTGGTAGTCCATTTGAAATCTCTAAAAAGACAAATATTTAGGAACGGGGGGAGTATATGGGAATTATGCAATGCCACCTTCTTTATCCAGGCATCATATATGTGAATCATGCAATGTCATCCTATTTAGCCAGTCATCATACATGTGAATTGTATCGTGCCATATTTTTTTCCATAATGTATTCCATTTGTCAACAATGTTTATATATTCATCTACTCTTCCTGTGCATTAGCCATTTGAGTCGGTCATGGGAAAATCTGGAGTGAAAACAAGGTCTTCTGAGCAGTCAGTGCTACCTGTCGATGCAGATTTCTTGCTGGTAACAGATAGCTCCTCAGAGGAGGATTCAGAGACAGATGACCAGTCGTATCCCCCCCCCCCCGAGGTGCATGCTCTAACTTGGCTAGGTTATATTGCTCATATCATGCATATGGTGTCTTGCATTGCCATGCCATCTGCTTAGATTAGACATGCTTTGTGTGAATGCCTCCTGTTTGCTTTCTATATCAGATATGTGAATTATGCAACGCCATGTTTTTCAGCCAGTTATCATATATGTGAATTATGCACCGCCATGGAGCCAGGCATCATATATGTGAATTATCTCATGCCATCTTTTTTTTCATTACGTATTCCATTTGTCGACAAACTATGTATATTGAACTACTCTTCATGTGTATCAGCCATTTGAGCCGGTTATGGAAAAGTCTGGAGTGAAAACAAGGTATTCAAAGAAGGCAATGGTACCTGTGGAAGCATATATCTCGATGGTTACAGGGAGCTCCTCAGAGGAAGATTCAAAGACAGATGACCAGTCTTATATCCCACCTGAGGTGTATGATCTAAGTTGCAATGTTTATATTTCTCATATGATGCATATGGTGTCTTGCATTGCTTAGTTTAGACAACATATGCACAATATTGAATTCTATCTGCTTAGTTTAGAGATCATACATGCGAGTGCCAGCTGCTTAGTATATGAATCAATTATGTCAATTATATCGTGCCATCCTGTATACTTAGACAACATGTATGTGAATTATTTCATCCCAACCTATTTTAGAAAGATATCATATAGTTTTGTCATGTCATCCTGCTCAGGTACTCATCATATGTTGAATTATGCCATTATATCCTGTTAAGTTATCCATCATATATCTGAAACTGTGTCATGCTATCCTGTTTAGTTAGGCATCATATATGTGAAATTGTGTCATGCTGTCCTGTTTGGTTAGACAACATATATGTGAGTTACCACATCTATCTATCATACAATGTCTGTACATTCAATTTCTTTTCTTGTTTATTAGCCATTTGAATTGGAGGGCGTGATGGCAGTATCTAAGGGAGAAAAAACAGGTTCTTCACAAAAGACAGTGCTACCCGTCGATGCAGATAGAACCATGGTAGTACTGGCCCACAAACTAGCCCAACCACACATAATCGAGACTCTTCCAGATTGCACACTTACACTGTTGGGCAGAGAACCAGCTACAACCCATCTAACCGCAACCCCAGCGGACAGTAACCCAATTCTAGTTGACAAAGCATCATGTCCACCACAGAGTACCCCCACATGAGCAGTTTGTAAAGCTACTGCAGTGCCCAAAGCACGAAGGCCACCACAGCTAACCCAAACTCCGTGTTTTTAAAGCAGAAGAGCAACTATTCTCAGGTCAGATTTCGTAGCTATGGTCCATACTCCTTTGCTGTTGCATCACTGTATTTACTCATACAAACTACTTTCGAATTTGAAGGGTCCAATTGAAACTCCAATGGCGCAACAGGTATGTTTTAAACCTATTTCTTTAACTGGATTGTTGTTCTAACTTCTTGCTCTATGTTGATTTCAGTTTAAGTTGTATAAATAGTTATGTTCTCATGTGATGCACATTACAAGTGCTGCCAATTTTGTGTAGTTTCTCACACTTATATTCTGTCTATGCTACTGTGTCTTAAAAATATATGAGTTGAACTGTGTCTCTATCTTGATTAGGGAACATAAACTAGAATGATATGGACAATACAGTGACCATAGTACATAGATATATGTTTGTTTCATGTTGTTATCCTGTCCACCTTACTACTGAACCGGTTTACCAAAATGAGTTTCGTATACTATAAGCTAAACCTGTGATGTGTCTGCTTGTTTCTCTTGTAGTATGCAAATAGAATATTGGAGAAGAGCACCCCACTATGCAATGGTAGAGAAAGTAATGCAGATAAGGTTCAAGATAGTGAGACAACCTTGTTGGTATCCAAGAAAGGTGATAAAAATGATCTTGTAGACAGTGAGAAAACTCCACAGTCCTGCGTTGATGTAGTGTTCGAGTTACTGGCCAGTACCACTGGCACAAGCTCTTAGAACTTGCTGCCTGAATCACTTCGACTTCTTCAGTCTCAGCTACAAGCTGAAAGGCATCAGTCAGCTGTGCTGCGGCAAGAAGCCGAAGGACTGAGGAAGTCCCTGCATAATTCAGATGCGTACTTTCTTGTGCAACAGCAAGCGTTGGAGGATTTAAGCGCCGAACAATAGAAAGTTAATAAGCTTGATAAGCATCTTGCCAGCATTATGGGTACCCAGGATATTGTTTCTTGAACTCTTCTGAAGTGGTTTTAGTTCTGGACTTGTTTTGCTGCGGTGTTTATATGCTGCTTTATTCCCTATATTTGCACTGGTGGGGAACTTTGATGCCCAGTGGATGTAACATGTGTAATAGCCGTGATAGCCTAGCATAAGTTCCTTGCTTATTTTTTCCTTGTTGTCTTGTTTATTTGTTTGCTTGTAGTCAGTGCAGTTCTTTTTCCGCGGTTTGCTAGTGGCTGCAATAACCTATTTTTTAAACTAGGCCACAATAACCATGGGCTAATATTTACTGTAGTGACACTAGGCCTCCTACGGGCCATAGAAACAGTGGGCCTTCTATGGGCCATAGAAACAATGGGCCTTCTACGGGCCGTAGAAATAATAGGCCTTCTACAGGCCGTAGAAACAATGGGCCTTCTATGGGCCGTATCATCAATGGGCCTTATACGGGCCGTATGATCGATTGGCCAAACATGGGCCAATAACAGGCCGCATTATGGCCGTAAATGGGCTAGAGTTGGAATCGTCCATTCGTGGGCCGACCATAACGGGCCATCATTAATAGGCCGTATTTGATGACACTATGAAAACGGCCCAACGTATTAACGGACCACAAACGGGCCGACTGTAACCATGGGCTGAATTTGGCCCACAAGCAGAAAATGACAGTAACAGGCTGTAAGTAAACGAACGCTGGAAATGAGCCCAAGAATAAATGGGCTCTGAGAAGGCCAAAAGATAACATGGGCTGGAAACGGCCCAACGGAATTACGGGTCGTTAATGGGTATAAAGTGATACACTGTTCATTACGGGCCAGTTTCACCATGGGTCGTTAATGGGTGTAAAGTAATACACTGTTCATTACGGGCCAGTTTCACCACGGGCCGTTAATAGGCCAAGAGTTACATAGGGCCTCATATGGGCCAAAAGACGTCATGGGCCATACATGGGCTAGAAGTGAAAATGGGCTAGAATCATATTGGATGGCCCAGATGACGCTACTGGGCCTAATTCAGATAGGGCATAACAGGCCTTGGGTTAGCGGGCTGTAAATGGGCTATATGCGAACAGGCCGTTAATAGGCTTTCCATGGGCCAGCCCGCCACCTTTTAACCAAGTCAAACAGGCTGGACTTTTCACAGGAATGGGCCTCTGTTGGGTCGTGCCACGGGTCGACGTATCATAGGCACCTTCTGTCCAATGAGTGGATGACATCTATCCCAACGATGAGCCGACACGTGTTTCCTCCAGCCAACGATGATTTTACACGTGGAAAATCCCCATTGGTCGGGGCTGTTAACGGGTTATCGGATCCAAAACCCGACCCGATAGCTTAACAGCATTCTGTTACGGTGGATGCCACATGTCGGTCACCCTTGACAAAGCACTTCTGTGACGCGCGATTTATCGTCATGGAAGTGGACCGTGATGATAATTTTGGTAATGTCATGGAACACTTCTATGACAGCACAGGTATGACTATCTTGATTCTGTCATAAAATCATCATGGATGTACATGCATGACAAAAAACGCGACCTACTGTGACAAACATGTATCATCACGGAAGTGTATTTTTTTTGTAGTGTATGGAAGTGAGAAGGTTGGTTTGCATGGCACTGCATTAATCCAGCGATGAGGAGTGAGATGGTCAGCTCTTTGGGCTTTCGAGAAAAAATATGCATTAATTGACACGTCAAATGAGGATTTGTATCGATTAATCCTGTGAAGGAAAACCATGCCTTTCTTTTTTAACACTAGTACTCCTAGTACATACGTACTTATCCTATTTGGGTCTAGGCCTTGCATTGCCATACTTCGCCTCACATTTTTGCCATGCTTGCCTAAAGTTTTCAAAATGAAAAGGAGGTACACTTGCGCATGGCTGTCGCGGTCGCACCGCACCCTCACACGGTCGCTCCTGCACGCCGCGATCGCACCGCACCCTTACACAGTCGCTTCTGCATGCTGCAAACCCAACCAAGAGAATGCACCCTCACTGACACGTGCTACCGCATGTGAACAAACCAAACTCAGCCATCCTACTGCTGACACATAATTTTCGTTCATACAGTATGTTTATTCAATCGCATGTTGGGGAGGATCCGTACGGCCCATGCGGTGGTCTGTTGGGGAAGAAAAAGAGGTGAGGAAGAAGGGTTAGGAGACGTAGGATATTCATCCAACCACCTGAAATGGTAGACTGACCCAAATGATGGAAGTCAGACGACTTGCATAACAATATATGTTTTTACACAACAAAAGATCCATAAAAACAACAACATAAAGAAAAACTATCACTGCTCGCGGAACGAGACAGCCTTATCATCTTTGGCTGCCGGCGTGAACCAGCCGTAGCTGCCGATGTGTGTCTCTGCACCGTGGTTGTCCTCGGCCTCCAGCTACTCATTCATGCGGAGCGTGCGAGCACTCTGCATAGATGAGAGCACCGCTCGGTTCAAGTCGAGGACGTCCGGTTCCGCCTACAGGAGGGCCTCGATGGAAGCGGCATCCGCGCTCTCCGTGTCGAGTTGAGACTCCACCGCCCGGTTCAAGTCCAGGACGTCTGGTACCGCCTGCAGGAGGGCCTCGATGACAGCAGCATCCGTGCGCTCCGGTCGAGTTGAGCCTCTGCCGCCCTGTTCAAGTCTAGGATGTTTGGTTCCGCCTGCAGGAGGGCCTCGATGACAGCGGCATCCGCGCGCTCCGCATCGAGTTGAGCCTCTGCCGCCCGGTTCAAGTCCAGGACATCTGGTTCCGCCTGCAGGAGGGCCTCGATGGTAGCGGCATCCGCGCGCTCCACCTCAAGTTGAGCCTCCGCCGCCCGGTTCACATCCACGACATCTGGTTCCGCCTGCATGAGAGCCTCGATGGCAGCGGCATGCGTGCGCTCCACATCGAGTTGAGCCTCTGCCTTCCTGTCCTCCTTTAGTATTGCCAAGTTGAACCGCTGGTCCGCCTGCACTACGGGGGGACCAGGATGCCGGTACGAAGTCGACGTCCATCGTCTCATACCCATCAGGGGCCTTCTGTGCCGCGACCTCTGCCATGAACATTGGATCGGCTTCCTCCACCTCGTAGCTTGGGAACAGAGGTATGTGGCGCCGACCGCCATTGCGATTTCTGCACGGTGCTCCGGCGTCAGCATCTTGTAGTACGTGATCTTGCTGCGCACCATGGCTTTCCGGCGAACTAGGGGACGCTTGATGCGGGCTAGGGGATCAAAAGGTGGGGGAATGGGCCGGAGATTAGGTGTGGTTTTGGGGCAGTGGCTGGCGTAGGCCGAGCAGCGAAGGTTCTGGTGTGAATAGTGGTTCCGGTAACAACCGGTCAATCGGTTTTGATTGTACACCGCTCTTTTCGCGTTCGTGTTGCACCCCGGCACGCTGGACCCTCCATGTCGCTCACCGAATGGAATGCGCTTCGTCTTGCGTTTTCGCTCGCTTGTGGGACCGCAGTTGAGAGCAAACCGACATCCCTCCCCCTCCCCCGCCCGCGTCATTTATACTACCACTCCCTCCGTTTTATGCGGGGTAAATAAACACAGAGGGAGTATACTACGGATGAGGATCCCCTGATGTGGCCGAACCCATTGAGTAACTGACATGAGGGGCCTAGCAAGCGTGGGGTCTGCCAGTAAGTGGCCGAAAGGGAGGGTAAGGCAGGGATACCTACGTTAGAGGATCTACTTCCACTACTACTCCCACCTTCCATTTACTATACAGGGCCTAATACATTTTTCGAGGCTAACTTTGACCAAATGTTAGAGTAATAATATATGACATGCAACTTACACAAAGCATACGGTCAAATTCGTATGTGAACGGAGCTTCCAATGATATAATTTTCACATTATACATCTCATGTACTATTAATCTTGTCAATAGTCAAATGCGGTTTTGAAAAACGCATTAGAGCATGGTTAATAATGTAGCCAGCCGATGGCTATAAGGAACCGCCATGTCATCTATAGCCATCATCTATATGCACTCATACAGTAGTGTGGGTTATAAGGTTGGCTATTTCCCGCAAAAAAAATATAAGGTTGGCTATTGTATTAGTACTTTTTTCCATCTCCTCTCTATCTCTTTCTTCATATTTATTGTATTTAACTAGGAATGCATATATAGCTAGGCTCTTGCATGAGAGCTCACTCCCCTTACTTATTCACATCTCTCTCCTCCACATAGGCCCTATATAAATGGAAGGAGGGAGTACTATGAGCACTACATACTCTAGTACAGATGTTGTCAGTACTCCACTAGTACTATTGGACAGGGAGCTTAAAAAGTACTATTGGACTGGCTATACATGGTGAAATCCTAGTAGGAAGAGCATGCACGAGAACAGCACATTCACGTGGTTGAAAACAAATTGGAAACCATCTCTATGTGAATACAAATCTAGGAGTACGTATGAATCTAACAATATTGATTGGGCGTTGTTGAATGTTGATACTTTTTCTGTAAGTTTGATCAAAGTAGAGATACTTTGACTACACATAAAACTTATATGTAAACTAGAAAGGATCGGAGGGAGTATATTGTATGTTCAAAAATGAAATGAATGTTGAATACACTTTATATATGATTGTGGATGCTATGATCACCGGTTCAAAATTTTGAATCCACCTTAGGTATCACACATGCCCCCACTCGTTCTCTCTCGATTTCATCTCGGGGTCCAGAGATCAATTGAAATAGGACCAGGGTGGGTACAATACATCTGTTTCGCTCATGAACGTACAATATACTCCCTCTGATCCCCATAGACCCCCCACCCCTCCCCCGCGGGTCATTTCTATCATAGAAATCAACCAAACCTTTATCTCCTTGCACGACACGCAATTGATCTGTCAACATCAATCGATCTCGTCAACATGTGTCGGGGCATGAACCGAATGGGATGTCAAAACTAAGACGCGAAGCGGCACGTAGTGGAGGCAAAGTGAAACTTTAAACGAACCGTTTGCTTTTATGCATGTTGGACAAATTACAACATTGGAAATACAATCATGGTCTAGGCACACATGTGAATGATACTCGGCAGAATGTTCAAATGAGGCATGTGGGAGGATGGACTCGACCGACGGGCGGCATGATCAATGGATAAGAGGGTTGGATAGGAATGAGAAATAAGCAAACACCACATGATTATACTTGGATGGCTCAAATAAACAATAAGCTGTCTCGCTTGGCCTACATAGTGAAAGTCCTAATGCGCAACGTGGAGCACTGATGCTCGAATATGGCCAGGAAAACAGGGAAACCGACATGTGGGGTACATCTGTCAGGATGATGTAGCGCAGACTAGTCCAATGGAGGAGTTGGCCACGACCTCCTTGCCACCGGCAACCGTTCATGTGGGTCGTGGGGCCAGCAATGTGGCATAGCTCTAGCACCGCCTCTGGACACGGTGACTACGGTGAGCAATATGCTCATCATTGCTGGACACGGTCGGTTTCAATGTGCCGAGGGTGGCGTTAGCATTGTGGCACGACCAATAGATCATGGGTATGTTTGGTTTGTGCCCAAGGTTGCCCCATCAAAGCATTGGCTAGCCAAAATTTTGGTTGAGGTTTTGGTTGCCCATGATTAGGCCGACATTGGCAAGAAAAATGAACTATAGTTGGCTAGAGTGCATTGGCATGCCAAAAAAATGGCAACCATCCAAACAAATACCAATCTTTGGGTCATGACCAAAATTTTGGTAAGGTGCACTTTGGCCACAATCCAAACTGTCGGCGTTCTAGGAACGGGGGTCCCCAGACCTGCCTGCCTGTGGCCTGCAGTGTGGCTCCACCAGTGGCCCAGTACGGCTTGTCTTCATCAACCCAAGCTCAAGACCCTCGCGAGAGGCTAAGCCTCGCGGGGGGGACGATGCAAGGCCTCCTCAGGGGCGGCCTCACCAGGCAGGCTCGCGAGGAGTACATCGCGAGGTGCTCATGACGCAAGCCATGACAACCAAGACCAGGGAGGCACCACACTGGCGCCAGCCAGCGCAGTGTCCTCGTTTCCTCTTTGGTACAAAGGGGGCAAGTGCAGGCGCGGAGTGCCGAGGCATCAGGCAAAGGTTTCCATATCGGTGCAACGAGACCAAGACCAGCAGAGCGGCAGGACGGAGGTCACCGTGGAGCCCAAGACGGTGTCACCACCAGCGCCTTTGGCAGTCGAAGACCACCTTTAGTCAGGATAGCTTGTACTAGCTGTCCGCTTTCAAAATGGTCGTTGTTGGCTCCCTTCCCGCTCAATATTTGGGAAGAGGACCAGGGCCTCTATAAATAGGGCTAGCCACCACAGTAGAAGGGATCATCTCATCTAGAGCCAAGAGATCCGATCCGGACCTAGCTCATCCACACCACTACAAGAGGCAGTCGACCACACCACACATCGGATTAGGGTATTACACCACAACGGTGGCCCGAACCAGTATAAACCAGTATAAATTCAATCAGATGTTGGGAGGAACTTGAGGCCGCTTTCAAGGCCAATTTTCAAGGGACCTATGTCTGAACTCCGGACGCTGATGATTTAAGTCACATAATTCAACAGCCCGGAGAGTCCGCCCTTAAGCTTTGGAATAGATTTCTCACTAAGAAGAGTCAAATTGTCGATTGTCCAGATGTCGAAGCTCTAGCGTCCTTCAAGCACAGTATCTGAGATGAGTGGCTCGCCAGACACCTCGGCCAAGAAAAGCCAAGGACAATGGCAGCCTTAACAAGCCTTATGACCCGCTTCTGCGCGGGAGAAGACAGTTGGTTGGCCCGTAGAGGCACCAGCGACCCGAGCACATTCGAAATTAGGGATGGAAACAGGAAGCCATGGTGCAATAAAAATAAGCGTCAAAACAAGGAAGAAAGTCTGGACAACACGGCGGTCAACACCGGATTCAGGGTCTCTCGACCCAGTCAACAAAAGAAGCCATTTAAAGGCAGCAAAGAGGGACCGACCGGCCTAAACAAAGTCCTGGACAGATTGTGCCAAATTCATGGCATCCCCAAAAAACCTACGAACCACACTCACAGAGAATGCTAGGTCTTTAAGCAGGCCGGCAAGTAAAATGCCGAACACAAGGAAAGGGAAACACCAAGTGAAGACGAGGATGAGCCTCGCTAGCCAAACACTGGGGGACAGAAAAAATTCCCACTAGAGGTAAAAATAGTAAACATGATCTATGCGACTCACATACCCAAGAGAAGGCGCAAACGCGCGCTCAGAGACGCATACGCTGTAGAGCCCGTCGCCCCCAAACTCAACCCCTGGTCGGCCTGCCCGATCACCTTTGATCACAGGGACCACCCGACTAGTATGCGGCATGGAGGATCGGCTGCCTTGGTGCTCGACCCAATAATCAACGGATACCATCTCACTCGCGTCCTCATGGACGGCGGTAGTAGTCTCAATCTAATATATCAAGACACTGTCCGCGGGATGGGGATAGACCCATCCAGAATCAGCCAAAGTAACACCACCTTTGAAGGGGTGATACCAGGCATTGAGGCTCGCTGCAGGGGCTCCCCAGTATTAGAGGTGAAATTCGGTTCTCCAGACAACTTCAGAAGTGAAAAATTACTCTTCACCGTCGCTCGCCTCCGAAGTGGTTATCATGCATTGCTCGGACGAATGGCCTTCGCTCGCTTCAACATAGTACCACACTACGCCTACCTTAAACTCAAGATGCCCGGCCCACGTGGCGTCATCACTGTTAGCGGAAATACAGAGCGTTCCTTACGTGCGGAACAGTATGTGGCGGCTCTAGCAGTCGGACACTAAGCGGCCTCTCCCATCAGAACGCATGATCGGTCATTAAGACCACGAACACAGTTAGACGAGTACGGCAATCACCGTCGGTAACACCCCAGATAAACCTGAGCTGGGTGCTATACACGTAATCCCATAAGAGGGCATCAAGGGCTGCAAACATGCAATAAAGCCCACCTTTTTGGCTTGACCTTATTAACAGGCCAATGCCTTACACTTCTACTATCCATTGATAATAACCAACTCTTCGCACGCTTACGCCATACTCTTTTACAAAAGTTTTCCTTTTTATAGACAACATTCATGTGACACCCTACCAGGACATGGCACAACGGAGACAAAGGCGCAGACGTGCAGCAGGGCCCCGCTCAAAGGTTTCTCTTTAGATTAAGCCCTTGTGTAAACCTTCTTTATTGTCTCTTGTTGCTTGACATCCCATGGGTATTCAATACACCCACAGAGGATACTAGCGTTATTGGCATTTCGCCACGACAGACTACCGCACGTACCTGGAAATACAGGGTTCATAATCAAGGGCGCTAATCAGCCCGGTATATGTTACAAAGTCCGAATACCCTCGGGAGTGTTCGGCGTTGCGAGTTTGGCCTTATATGCATCAGCTCCGAATCATGTCTTTGGTCAAATGTTGGGTTTGCCCGGCTCCTAGGTTTGCTGCCTTACGTTTTGCTTCTATAGGCTAAGGCGGCCAAAGGAGAACTACTATGATTGTGCCCTGGTTATTCTGGACGAGCACCTCAGTAGAGAAAGCCGAAAACTGACTGTAATGATATAGCAAGAGACTGGTCAACCACTCGAGGACTCATCAGAATCTTTAGGATTCCTCCACATTAACGAAGGACCGTTTCCCGGTCATGTACACACGCGCCCGTATCCGGATGCATGCGAAGGTACCAGGGGCTACATAGTAGCCCCACCGTCAAACTCCTACGGCTAAGTGAAAGTGTTAAAGCTATATAGTCTGGTTGCCTAGTTCGACGTGCGATCACCTCCTTAATGGACCAAGACATTGGATCAAGTGTGATTACGCACATTTTTGCGAACACCCCCGCATTGTATGCATGGGGGCTGAAGCCAACGAATGCTAACTTTCAGGTTATATACACATCAAACGGTCGCACAGGAGACACAATAACACTTTCGGGCGAAAGTATAAACATAGCCTCTATAATTAAAATACAATTGTTTTTACAACAGAACAATTTGTCACTCGAACATGACACTCTTCGAGCACTGAGCCTCTATTAAACGAGCTCCTTCTGTTACCTGCTCCAAGTAGTGCTCGGCTAGATCCTGGCTTCCCGCCGGATTATGGGTTGCAATGATGGTGGCCGCCATATCCGCCCAATATGTTTTAACACGGGCAAGAGCCATCCGCGCACCCTCTATGCACGCCGACCTCTTCATGGCATTGATTCGTGATGCGGCACCAAGGAATTGTTCCACTAAACCAAAATAAATGTCCAGCTTCGGCCCCTTCGGCCATAGATGGTCAATTACAGACCTCATTGCAAGACCGGACAACCTATGGAGCTCGGCCATCGCGTCCGTCCTTTCACTCAATGGCAACGGGCACGCTGGTGCACTGAATTGCGACCAAAACAGCCTTTCTACTTCACTATCTTTTTGATCCTCGAAAAACTTGGTCGCATCAGCCGTACTCTTTGCCAGATCCGCATACACGTCTGCAGCGCTCCAGCGCCGATCCAGAGGAGCGTGCTTTGGATCTAAGAACTACATCCGCAACAAATAGGGGCTTCCAGTCACGATTTCTCCGGCCTGTCAAAGCTCCTCCCGTGCATCCCTAATTTCGGAACGCGTCTCCTTGGCCGCATCAAGGGCCTTCTTCAGGTCAGCCGACTTCGCCTGATTCTCCTTTTCAAGGATCTCATACAGGCCGGCGGCGTTTTTCAACTCCACAGCCATCTCGGCTATTTTATCTTCGCTTTGGCGATGAGCAGCCTGTTCGGCTCTCAACTCTTCGGCCGCCTTTGGGGCAGCCGCATTGCTTGCCTGGGCTTGTTCCTTGGTTAGGGCAAGCTCCGCCCTCAGGGCCTCCACGGCAGCAGCTCCGCCTGCAGTCGAAGCATATCACATTAACATTATGTTCCTGTTAATATTTCCTATAGAAACAAGGAAAACAGAGCACATACTCTGTGACTCGTTAAGCCGCTTGTTCACAAGCGTAATGTCGGCACCCATAACTTCAATATGTCGCATCAGTTTGGTGACTTCAGTGGTCCGGTCTGCCGCCGGACCCTTCGCCACCTGCGCATGAATGCAATGCGATCATTACTTAAGAGTTTGATCCTTCGTTTGCTGCCTAGGGCTGGCAACCAGAGTCTCAGGGGCTACTATCTATATGGAGCACACCTAGCGTGTGCGGCAGAACCAAAAAATTACGTATTTCATTATGTACCTCAAAGCCTTTGAGCAGGCTCATAAAAGCTTCATTCATCCCGCTTGTGGCGGATGAAATCTTCTTAAGCACCGTGCCCATTAACGAACGGTGATCCTCCGAGAGAGCAGCTTGCTCCAGAAGGTCTGTCAGCGTGTCCGGCTGGTCGTCGGACTATGCTAGACCCTTGTTATTGCCCCCTGTCGGTGTCAAAACCGGCGGATCTCGGGTAGGGGGTCCCGATCTATGCGTCAAGGCTGATCGTAACAAGAAGTAAGGGACACAGATGTTTACCCAGGTTCGGGCCCTCTCGATGGAGGTAAAACCCTAATTCCCGCTTGATTAATATTGATGATATGGGTAGTACAAGAGTAGATCTACCACGAGATCGTATAGGCTAAACCCTAGGAGCTAGCCTATGATGGTATGAATGTAAATGTGATTGGGCTTCTATGGACCAACCTCTCCAGTTTATATTGACACCGGAGGGTGCTAGGGTTTACATGGAGTCGGTTACAAAGAAGGAAATATAATATCAGGATCGCCAAGCTTGCCTTCCACGCCAAGGAAAGTCCCATCCGGACACGGGCCGAAGTCTTGAGTCTTGTATCTTCACGCTTCAATAGTACGGACGTCGTACACAGTCCAGCAGTCCAGATACCCCCTAATCTAGCACTCCCTCAGTAGCCCCTGAACCAGGCTTCAATGACAATGAGTCCGGAGTGCAGTATTGTCTTCGGCATTGCAAGGCGGGTTCCTCCTCCGAATACTCCAAAGTGGTTATCGAACACGTAGACCAGGTCCGGATCCACAGAACGATCTTTGTATGGTATAGATCTTATTTGCTGGCAATATTCATGCGTCGTGCCATTGTATCGTGGCTCGGTACAATGTGAACCGACGTTTCCTACCCCACAACAACTCGCGTTACGAGGCAGTTTTATTGGCATGTCCCATCAAGGCAGAGATCGTGTCCCTCTTATTATGGGATTTTCCATCAATATGAGCATGCGTGACCCCACGACGACCATTGGTATTATCCCGTGTGTCTTTAGATAAGCCTCAAACGGTCACACCGGGGACTCTTGATATTCACCCTCTTTATAAAGGGGTCGAGTCCTACACCTCTTTCTTCACCTTCATCGCGCCTTCTCGCACCTCGAGTTCTAACACCCAAAACCTAAGCTCCACCCCTCCGGAATCCGCCAGTATGTCCGGATCTGATCCTCAAGGCCGGTGGGTCACCTCCTCGATCGAGGAGAAGGACATTGCGAAGCTTAGGGAGGTCGGATACCTAACCGTAGATATCCAGCACAGGCTTCCTACTTCGGGGCAAGTTATTCCCACGCCGGAGCCCAATGAGTGTGTTGTTTTTGTCCCACACTTCCTACGTGGTTTGGGTTTCACACTCCATCCTTTCATGACGGGGCTCATGTTCTATTATGGGCTGGATTTTCATGATCTGGCTCCAGATGCCATCCTCCATATCTCGTCGTTCATTATCGTGTGCGAGGCTTTTCTCCATGTCACGCCACACTTCGGCTTATGGCTCAAGACCTTCAATGTGAAGCCGAAGATGATCGAGGGGCGACACGTGGAGTGTGGAGGTATCGTAATAAGCAGAAACGCTGATGCCCCATGGCCGGAGGGTTCTTTCCCAGAAGTATCTGACGTATGGCAGCGGAGGTGGTTTTATGCTACGGCCCCAAGGGGCACAAAGTGGGTAGCCGCCCCCGAGTTCCGCTCGGGCCCCCCATGGCAGTTGGCATCTTGGACAGACGTAGGACATAATTGGGGACCCGCAGGTGACGTACCAATACTGCAGAACCGCATCCGGGAGCTTCTCGAGAGGGATATCAAGCTTGTCAGCGTAATGCAAGTGAAGTTAATCCGGCGGATGTTGTCGTGCCAACGCCGGCCTATTCGGATGTGGGAGTTCAATCCGGAGGGTCCGCGGACCGTGAAGCACTTCTTCGTCTTAAAGCTCGAAGAGATGTGCAAATTATTCTTTGGACGGCAGGTAGCGTGTCCGGATACCACCGAGGACGCGGGTCTAAGCTGCAATCGCCTAGATACACAAGTAAGTAGCCTTGATACCGGACATCCTGTTTTGTATTTGTCATACTTGTTTATTCTGAACATCATCCGCGTCCAGGAGTGGCTCGGCAAGGCGGAGAGAATCAGGTGTCCGACACAGTGTGTAATTGGGGACCCTGTAGTGCGGTCTATACTTCTATATTGGATTGTCACAAGAGAGAAAGGGAAAAAAGGAGTAAAGATGTCGGAGCTAGTAGACTTTTGGTCGTGTGACTCGTGTCTATACGATGCACACCTGTCTTTTTCATGTATGAAACACTGTTCAGAATAAACAAGTATGACAAATACAAAACAGGGTCCTCGTGACAAATACATCGCCCGCCCCTATCGTGGCCAAGATGCTAGACCAGGTACTCAGTAGAATGCCCTCGGGGAAAGACAAGGGGAAGGATGAGAAATCCGACCACGGGGATAGTCGGGGAGGAGAGCTCGAGGCCGCTTCCCCACGCGGGAAGAAAAGGTCCACCTCCAAAGATTTGGAGGCAGAGATGCGCAAATTGGGGGAAAAGGGATCCCCAGGGGTCCTTGCCCCGACAGGCACCCTCACCGCATCATGCCCTCCAACGGGCCAGCCCTCCAACGAGTCGTAAGTCAATCATTAACTTAAAGGTACTGTATTTCTCCTGGATCAATGACCAGGACTCAACTTTTTGCAGTCCGGCTGGCAGCTCTTCTCAACAGGGATCGTCTTTGAGCGACCTTCCTCGGGAGATGATGGAGAGCGAGACCCCGCCCGCCTCTCTGGTTCTTGACGCGGGCGACACCGAGGTGTCGTCACAGAGGAGCCTAGATCCGCCAAGGCCGAAAGCCAATGCGTCAGCCGCCCTAAGTCCGGACGTACTGACGGGCTTACTGGAGCGAGATGCGCTCTCGGAGGAGCACCGCTCATTAATGAGGGCGGTGCTCAATAAAATTTCATCCGCTACAAGCGGTTTGAATGAAGCATTCACAAGCCTTGTCAGAGGCTTTGAGGTATGTAATGGAAAACTCACTATTTCTTTGGTTTTAAGGCACGCGCTAGGTGTGCTCCATATAGATAGTAGCCCCTGAGACTCTAGTTGCCCGCCCAAGGCGGCAAACAGGGGATCATAAACCAATGATAGTTCTGTAAACATGTGCAGGTACCCGTGGGTCCGGTCGCCGGACCGTCTGTTGAAGTTGTCGACTTATCGAGGCAAATTGGGTCGATTGATGCCGATATTATTCTGATGAATGAGCGGCATGTATATGCCCTGTCTCCCATTGCATTGGAAAATATTAAGGTGGCATGTATTAATAAAATTTGTTTGGACTGCAGATGGTGCTACTGCCGTGGAGGCCCTGAGGGCTAAACTTGCTCTAGCCAAGGAACAAGCTCGGGTGAGCAATGCGGCTGCCCTAAAGGCGACCGAGGAATTGAGAGACGAATAGGCTGCTCATTGCCGAAGCGAGGAAAAGATAGCGGAAATGGCTATCGAGTTAAAACATGCTGCTGCCGGTATGAGCTCCTGAAGAAGGAGCATGAAGATAAATCGGCTGACCTGAGCAAGGCGCTGAACGCCACCAAGGAAATATGGACCAAGCTCAGGGGTGCGCGAGAGGAGCTTCAACAGGCCGAAAAAATCGCGGCTGGAGGCTCCTATTTGCTGCGGACGAAGTTCTTCGATCCGAAGTACGCTCCCCTTGATGGACGCTGGAGCTCCCCGGACGCGTACGCGGACCTGGCGAAGAGTACGGCCGATGCTATGGAGTTCTTCAAAGATCAGGGTGAAAAGGAGGTGGAGAAGCTTTTTTGGTCGTAGTTCCATGCTCCCACTCACCCACTGCCGTTAAGTGATAAAATGGCTGCTGTGGCGGAGTTTCACAGGTTATCCAGGCTTGCGAAGCTTGTCTGTTATTGAACCAAGTGATGAAGGGGAAGAACAAGCGGAAGAAGAACAAGAATCAACTCACGGTGCTGTAATGAAGCACTGGAATTGTGATGACACAAGTAATGATATAGTTTTGCATCTTAATTTATTGCTATGGCTGGAACGAGTTTTGCCACTGATTTGATGCCACTCTTAATGTAATACATAATTATCTCTACTTGTGCAAACAGGGATCTTCTTTGAAGATACCATATATTTTAGTGGAACTGCACAAGAAGATGTTGGAAACATTAAACTAATCGAGGAGTATATAGTAAGCATGGCTTGCACCGTAGATAGCAACAGATGGTTCCGGAGAAGTGCTTCATCTGTATGCTCTACACAATAAGCCTCCTGACAAAGGTTGGTACTCGCCCACTGATTTCATCCATATGATTGAGCTTTGTCATCTCTATTGGTGTTGTGATACTCTTTAGATACTGTCATGAAAAATTGGTATTGTCCTTGAGAAGTGCTTCATCTGTGTTGTTTTAAATATTTCCTTTCCTTTTTTTCGAGCAAACAGGGATGCTAGCATTTAGTAGTCCTCTTGTCTTTGCACAACAGGATCATCTTCCTCTGAAGAAGAATATGGAGTACGTGAAGTGACTAGTTCCGATTATGCCAGGATGAAGAAGCCCTGACTATCTTCTCATCAGAAGGAGCGGTTGAAGGATGGTTACATTACTCCCCACAAGACCAAACTAACTTCAGCTCAGAAGGACTGACAAATCTCCATTTTTTTGCTGTGATGCGCGAGTCCAATGTTGTTCTAGGATTCTTTCTGGTGAGTTCCATTTTTCTAAAAGTGTGCTCTACATGGACCATTATGTGCCTATTGAAACTGTCAATTCATAGTACAGTTTGCTTTATACTAATCACTTTTTTGTATTTGTGCAAACAGGGGTGCTCAGCTTGATTTCAATGGGAACTGCACAAAATGTTCATGAATACATCGAATCATTCATTTCCACCACAAGAAAGGAGGTGCCGATAAGTTCAAGGCGTTGCAACATATAAGGGCGAAATCATACAAGATACGCGTGAATTTGGTTGATTTTGGTGGAACTGCACAAAAAGAACAACTGGTTTATTTATCACGATGTGTCATGTCAATGTCTGAATTGATGGCAAACCCTGCCCATTCCACAATCATATGCATTCAATATTTTGGAATGGGACAACCTTGTCAAATTTTGCTCATTGATTTAGCAAGACATGCGTTTGATATTTTCGAATGGGACGCCCTTTGTTGTCAGCAGCGTCGATCAATTTTTTTTTCTTTATTCTTTAGTTGTGAAGTAAATATTGCCTCTGACATGTGAGTCGCTGAGATGCATAATCATCAATTGTTTTGAATGTTCTTTATGAATTTCCAGGCCTATGTGTTTGATTGCAATGTACAGAAACGCTAAAAAACTGCTCAAACTCTTTGTACTCCTTCTGTTCCTTTTTACTTCGCACATTGTGAAAGTGCATACTTTTTTGGATAAGATTGGTCATAGTAGAGATACTTTGACTGTAGACAAAACTTGTATGCAGACTAGAAAGGACCGGGGGGACTACATGTGAAACTACTGCAAACGAGGTGATCACCCTGGGAATAATGCTAGTACGTATTGCTTTGCATGTTCATCCAAGGCCAGTGATACAGGAATTTGAACTAATCGAAATAAATTCATTCATACACGGTCGGATTTCATATAAACATGCCGGATTTCATTACATTTCATACATTCTTCAACTAAAAAAGGGTGCGCTGGAGGTATAATTAATTAACCAAAGCTACCCACCTGTGTCCCGCTGAGCCGAATAGAAGCTTCAGTGACTTAACTGCAGGTGCAGTTGCGTAATTGACATGTGGCCTGTTGGGCCCACGTGTCAGTCAGCCAACTGCACCAGCAGTTAAGTAGAAGTAGCGTTCTTCTCCAGCGCAGCTCTCCGACTCCACCTCGCTGCCAAGAAGCTAACCGGCCGTCAATGGTCAACCTGCCTAGCTTGGCTTCAACCAGAGGGTAGCAGCGGTGGCCTTACTTGGACCCGAGCGGCGGCGACCTACCGTGTTCTACTCTTCCTTGTTTTCTGTGTGGTGTGGCCTCGTTGGCAGCAGGGCGGGGCCTCGGCGGAGCCGGCGATGTCCTCTATCTCGTTGCCGGCGGGTGGTGCCTCAGCGGAGCATTGGAAATCCTCCCCCACGTTGCCAGCAGGGTGGGGCCTCGGCTGAGCCGGCGATGTACTCTGCCTCGTTGTTGGTGGGGCAGGGCCTCGGCAGAGCCGGCGGTGTCCCCTGCCTCGTTGTTGGCACCGTGGGGCATCAGCGGAGCAGGCCCTTGTCGGCGCCAGCGGAGCAGGGACTCGTCGGAGCTGGTATTATCCTTTGCCTCGTCCTCGGTGTCGCCAAACAGCGTGTCGCCCGCTTCATCGCCCTCTTTGCTAGCCTCTTTGGAGGCGGCCACAGCCTCCGCCACCCGCATGCGGTACTGCCAGCGCTCGAGGCGTCCCTTGTGGGCAGAGCGGTACAAGTCGAACAACGCCTCCTGCTCCACCCACTCCACGGCGATCTGCTCCTCCGCCTGCAGATGGTCCTGGAGGAGATGTTGGTTGTAGGGCGCGTCGGCCTGCGCCTCCCGGAACTGCTCCTCGCGCATCTGCCTCACCCTGTCCATATAATGGGCACGGGCCTCGCCGATGGTCATGGTGCAATGTACCGGCGAGGATGGCGCGGAGGAGGGGGTTGGCGCCGGATCGTCGACTACCATGTTCTCCATTGGGACATCGTCGTCCTCAGGCCGCCTGCCGGCCAGCCGGTCGGTAGCAATGGCTGCCATCTCCTTGTGGTCCGTCGTCCTATCGTCCCGAAGAGCGCTGGAGCGCGAGGAAGCCATGGTGGGCAGTAGTGGTGTGGACACGAGAAAGGGAACGGATGCGGATGACTGCGGCTATGGTCGACGCAGCAGTTTATATAGCATTGGTGGGCGGGCGGAGGGACGGAGCTGTGGCGCCGAAGTAGCCGCCTCGGCAACCCCGTATCATTAATGTGGGCGGCAGATGGACGAACGGACGACACTTGTGTCGTTTGAAGGTGGAGCAATCCCCTGCACTGGGAAGCGGGGCGGGCGGCGCTGACTGTTTCTGGCAGAAAGCATGCGCGGGCGAGGAGTTGACTTTACTTGGAGAGGATGACAATGGGAACCCACCAGGTCCATAGCCTCACGTATGCAAGTGCCTCCTTATTATATATATATATATATATATATATATATATATATGTGTGTGTGTGTGTGTGTGTGTGTGTGTGTGTGTGTGTGTGTGTGTGTAATGCGAAAGATAGCAGTCGTTGGATTCAGCCCCCACGCATACAATGTGGGGGTGTTCGCGAAAAAATGTGCCTGATCACTCTTTATCCAACGTCTTGGTCCGGCAGGAGGTGATTGCACGTCGAACTAGGCAACCAGACTATATAGCTGTAACACTTTCGCTTAGCCGCGGGATTCTAATATTGGGGCTACTATGTAGCCCCTGGTACCATCGTGTGCATCCGAATACGGGCACGTATGTACCTGGCCGAGAAATGGCCCTTTGTTAAGGTAGAGGAATCCTAGAGATTCCGATGAGTCGTCGAGTGGTTGATCAGTCTCTCGTTGTATCATGACGGTCAGTTTTCGGCTTTCTCTACTGAGGTGCTCATCCGGAATAACCAGGGCACAATCACAGTAGTTCTCCTTTGGCCACCTTAGCCGATTATAACGGAATGTAAGGTGGCAAACCCAGGAGCCGGGCAATCCCAACATTTGACCAAAGACATGATTCGGAGCTGATGCATATAAGGCCAAACTCGTGACGCCGAACACTCCCAAAGGTATTCGGACTTTCTAATAGATGATGGGCTCAAGAATGCCCATTCATTATAAACCCTGTATGTCCAGGTGCGTGCATTAATCTATCGTGGCGTAATGCCAAAAACGGCAGTATCCTCTCTGGGTATGGAACCCGTGGGATGATGAAACAACAAGAGGCAATAGAAAAGGTTTACACAGGGGCTTAATCTAAAAAGAAACCTGTTGGACGGGGCCCTGCTGCACGTCTGCGCCTTTGTCTTTGTTGTGCCGCATCCTGGAAGGGTATCGCGCGAGCGTTGTCTGCGAAAAAAAGGATCTCATAGAAGAGTGCAACGTAAGTGTGCGATGGATAGTAGAAAATGTAAACTGCTGGGCTGCCAATAAGGTTGAGCCGAGAGCGTGGGGCTTTATGATTAGCCCCTGGTGTCCACTATAGGATTACATACAATGCCCTGGTTTAATGTGGGCTGCTGGACTCGTCTAACCATGTCCGTGGTCTTAACGACCTGGTATAGTTTTGTTAGAGGCCGCTTATAATCCGGCCGCTAGGGCCGTCGCGTATTCCTCTGCGCGCGAAAAGTGCTCTGTTGTTCCGTTAACGGTGATGACGCCGCGTGGACCGGGCATCTTGAGTGTAAGGTAGCCATAGTGCGGCAATGCGTTGAAGCGGGCGAAGGCCGTTCTTCCAAGCAATGCTTGATAGCTGCTTTGGAAGGGTGCGATGATGAAGACTAGTTCTTCGCTTCTGGAGTTACCTGGAGAGCCGAATGTTACCTCTAGTATGATGGAGCCCTTGTTGTAGGATTCAACGCCTGGTATCACCCCTTCAAAGGTGGTTTGAATTTTGCTGATTCTGGATGAGTCTATCCCCATCCTGCGGACAGTGTCCTCATATATTAAGTTGAGATTGCTGCCACCGTCCATGAGGACATGAGTGAGATGGTATCCATCGATTATTGGGTCAAGCACCAAGGTATTTGATCCTTCGCGCCGAATGCTAGTTCGGCCGTCTAGGTGATCGAAGGTGATCGAACAAGACATCCAGTGGTTGGGTGTGGGTACGATGGGCTCTATATCGCGTGCGTCTTTATGGGCGCGTTCGTGCCTTCCCAAGGATGTGCGAGTCGCGTGGATCATGTTCACTGTTTTAACCTCTGGCGGGAATGTTTCCTGTCCCCCAGTGTTCGGTTGGTGAGGTTCATCTTCGTCTTCACTTGGTGTTTCCCTTCCCTTGTGTTCGGCGTTTAGTTTGTCGGCCTGCTTGAAGACCCAGCACTCTCTGTGCGTGTGGTTCGCAGGTTTGTCGGGGGTGCCATGAATTTGGCATAGTCTGTCCAGAACTCTGTTCAGACCGGAAGGTCCCTCTTTACTGCCTTTAGGTTTCTTATTTTGCTAGTTAGGTCGAGAGCCTCGGAATCTGGCATTAACCGTTGTGTTGTCTGGGCCCTCTTCCTTGTTTTGGCGTTTGTTTTTATTACGTTGTGGCTTCCCGTTGTCATCCCTTGTTTCAGATGTGCTGGGGTCGCTGGTGCCTTTGCGAGCGAGCCAGCTATCTTCTCCCGCACAAAAGCGGGTCATAAGGCTTGTTAGGGCTGCCATTGTCCTTTGCTTTTCTTGGTCGAGGTGTCTGGCGAGCCACTCGTCCCGGATGCTGTGCTTGAGTGCCGCTAAGGCTTTGGCATCCGGACAGTCAACAACTTGATTCTTCTTAGTGAGGAATCTGTTCCAAATCTTGCAGGCGGACTCTCCGGGTTGTTGTATTATGTTACTTAAATCGTCAGCATCCGGAGGCCGAACATAAGTCCCTTGAAAATTGGCCCTGAAAGCGTCCTCTAGTTCTTCCCAGCTCCCGATTGAATTTTCGGGGAGGCTTTCCAACCAGTGCCGAGATGGTCCCTTTAGTTTGAGGGGAAGGTATTTGATGGCATGGAGGTCATCTCCACGAGCCATGTGTATGTGGAGGATAAAGTCCTCGATCCAAACCCCTGGGTCTGTTGTTCCGTCGTATGCCTCTATGTTTACAGGTTTAAAGCCCTGTGGGAATTCATGGTCCAGTACTTCGTCAGTAAAGCACAGGGGGTGAGCAGCCCCTCTGTATCTGGACGCGCTGTGGCATGCCGTCGACTGTTGTTGTGTCTGGTGTTTATTTCGAACTGGTGTTTGGTTGTTATTGCCATCAGGGTTGACCGGAGTATCCATTCTTCTGGCGCTCTTGCTGATATTGTTACTGTTGCCGGATTTGGAGCAGCGTCTGCGCCATCTCTTTGGTTTTTGCACAGGGGTGTTATCTTCCGGATTGTCATCGTCGCCTTCCCTGGGCGTATCCACCATATATATGTCGTGTGGCGAGGCGTGAATCCGGCACCCCATAGATTCTGAGTCTTCTCCTGCATCTTCGTCCATACCGTCGGTGCCTTCGGGGTCGAAGTCCAGCACGTCGGTTAAATCATCAATCGTGGTTATGAGGTGGGTGGTGGGTGGGCAACGAATGTCTTTGTCGCCTGCTTCCCACTCGAGTCGGACATAATTCGGCCCGAGATTCTCTGTCAAAGAGAGGGTTTTGAATGAGTTTAGTATGTCACGGAAGGGCGAGTGCTGAAAGATGTCCGCCGCGGTGAACTCCATCACCGGAGCGCAACCGGGATCGGCGGGCCCGGGGACGCGCGGACTAGAGCCTACAACCGAACACGAGTCCAGGGGCTCGGGGTCACCGGTTTCCTCAAGAGTGAGGCATGTGTTCGGATCTATCGCCGATGAGGGTACGGCCTATGGGGCGGGGTCCAGCCCTCCGTCCTTAGGCAACGCAACCTGTCCCGGATTTATATCCGAGGCTTCTGCTGGGACGATATCCCGAGCAACGTCTAACAGTAGGTCTAAGCTGTGATCATCGCGACTGTTCGGCGCTTCTAGCGCTGGCCCGAATCCGTCGAAGATCAAGTCTCCGCGGATATCCATCGTATAGTTCAGGTTTCTGAACCTTATTTTATGGTCGGGGGCATAGCTATCGATCTGCTCCAAGCGGCCAAGCGAATTGGCCCGCAGCGTGAATCCTCCGAACACGAAGATCTGTCCTGGGAGAAAAGTCTCACCCTGGATAGCGTCGTTAATGACGATTGAAGGAGCCATCGAGCCTGACGGTGACGTCACAGAGTAACTCTCAATGAAAGCACCAATGTCGGTGTCAAAACCGGCGGATCTCGGGTAGGGGGTCCCGATCTATGCGTCAAGGCTGATGGTAACAAGAAGTGAGGGACACAGATGTTTACCCAGGTTCGGGACCTCTCGATGGAGGTAAAACCCTACTTCCTGCTTGATTAATATTGATGATATGGGTAGTACAAGAGTAGATCTACCACCAGATCATAGAGGCTAAACCCTATGATGGTATGAATGTAAATGTGCTCGTCCTTCTAAGGACCAACCTCTCCGGTTTATATAGACACTGGAGGGGGCTAGGGTTTACATGGAGTCGGTTACAAAGAAGGAAATATAATATCCGGATCGCCAAGCTTGCCTTCCACGCCAAGGAAAGTCCCATCCGGACACGGGCCGAAGTCTTGAGTCTTGTATCTTCACGCTTCAATAGTCCGGACGTCGTACACAGTCCAACAGTCTGGATACCCCCTAATCCAGGACTCCCTCACCCCTCGTGGGAGCCGAACGCTCCGGGCTCAGGGCGGCCGAAGTATTAGCTTCTGGCCTCGGTGAATCTGGACTCCTCCGTGACGACACCTCGGGGTCGCCCGCCCCATGAGGCGGAGAGGCAGGTGGGGTTTCACTCTCCATCATCTCTAGAAGAAGATCCCCCAAAGACGAACTCTGTCGAGAAGAGCTACTAGTCAGACTGCAAAGAATGGATCCTGGTTATTGTTCTCGGAGGAGGAAGCAGTAGCTTTGTATTTACGATTAACTTACATCCCGACTGAGGGCTGGCGCATTTGCAGGCATAGCATGGTGAGGACGCCCGCCGGGGCAGGGCCCCCTGGTGAAGTTTTCTTCCCTTGTTTAGGCGCCTCCGTCTCCAAGTCTTCAGAGGCGGCCCTCTTCTTCCCACGGGGGGAGGATACCTTAGATTCCCCTCCCCGACTATCCTCCTTCATGGAGATAGTAATTCCCCCGGTTTGGATGTGCATTGTGTGAAGCTCTGGTTCTCTGTTCTTCCCTTCGTCTTTCCTCAAGGGCACTTGACCTAGCACATGACTAAGCATCCTGGCTATTGCAGGACTAGGCGAGCCTTCAGGAAGTGGTGCCGGACACCTGATTCTCTCCGCCTTGCTGAGCCAATCCTGGCCGCGGATGGTTTTCAGAATAATGTTGTGACAAATATAAACAAAGTGTTCGGCTTCTAGGTTACTTACTTGGGTATCTGGGCGGTTGCAGCTCAGGCCCGCATCCTCGGTGGTGTCCGGACAATTTACTTGCGGTCCTAAGAATAACTTACACATCCCTTCGAGCATCATGCCAAAGAAGTGTTGAATAGTTCACGGACCTTCCGAGTTGAACTCCCACATCAGGAGAGGCCGACGTTTGCACGGCAAGATCTGTCGGACTAGCATTACCTGAATTACGCTGACAAGACTGATGTCCCTCCCAAGAAGCTCCCGAATGCGGCTCTGCAATGTTGGTACATCATTAGCAGGCCCACAATCCAGTCCCACGTTGGGCCACAACGCCAGTTGAGGCGGAGGGCCCGAGCAGAAGTCGGGGGCAGCCACCCACTTTGTGCCTCTGGGAGCCGTAGAACCACCTCCACTGCCATAGATAGGACACCTCCGGGAAGAAGCCCTCTGGCCATGGGGCATCAGCGTTTCTGCTTATTGGAGCGCCTCCGCACTCTACGTGTTGCCCCTCGATCACCTTCGGCTTTACATTGAAGGTCTTGAGCCATAAGCCAAAGTGCGGGGTGATGTGGAGGAAGGCTTCGCACACGACGATAAATGACGAGATGTGAAGGATGGAGTCCGGAGCTAGATCATGAAAATCTAGCCCATAATAGAACATGAGCCCTCTCACAAAGGGATTGAGGGTGAAGCCTAGGCCACGGAGGAAGTGAGAAACAAATACGACACTCTCGTTGGGCTCGGGAGTAGGGATGACCTACCCTGGAGCAGGAAGCCTGTGCTTGATGTCGGTGGTCAGATATCTGACCTCCCTAAGCTTCGCAATGTCCTCCTCTGTGATAGAGGAGGCCATCCACCGACCTTGAAGGTTGGATCCGGACATGATTGAAGATCCGAAGTGCCTAAGCTTGGGCTTCGGGTGTTGGAACTCGAGATGCGGAAGGGCGCAACCATGGTAGGAAAGAGGGATAGGCCTCGGGCCCTCTATAAAGGGGGTGAATATCAAGCGTCCTCAGCGTAACCGCTTGGGACTTGCCTAAAAACACGGAGTCATACCAACAGGCATAGTGGGGTTGCCCGCGCCCGTATCGATGGAGGATCCTGCAATAAGGGGAACACGATCTCTCCTTCAACAAGGTGTGCCAATAAAACCGCCTCGCAGCGTGTGTCATGACAGGCCGAGAAAAACATGTTCATATTGAGCCAGGACGCGGCGTAAGGGCACACCGTAAAAAATTGTCAGCAGATTAGATTTATGAAGTGTTATGCTCTCTACAGTGGTGTGCGGAAATTATCTCAGAGAGCCGAACCCGATCCTTAATCTACTTTGGAGTATTTGGAGATGGAACCCGCCTTGCAATGCCGAAGACAATCTACGCGCCGAACTCATCGTCATTGAAGCCTGGTTCAGGGGCTACTGAGGGAGTCCTGGATTAGGGGGTATCCGGATAGCCGGACTATATACTTTGTCTGGACTGTTGGACTGTGAACATACAAGACTGAAGACTTCGTCCCGTGTCCGGATGGGGCTCTCCTTTGCGTGGAAGACAAGCTTGGCGATCCGTATGTTAGATCTCCTTCTTTGTAACCGACTCTATGTAACCCTAGCCCTCTCCGGTGTCTATATAAACCGGAGGGTTTAGTCCGTAGAACAACAATCATAATCAGCATAGGCTAGCTCCTAGGGTTTAGCCTCTACGATCTCGTGGTAGATCTACTCTTGTAATACTCATATCATCAAGATCAATCAAGCAGGAAGTAGGGTATTACCTCCATCAAGAGGGCCCGAACATGGGTAAAACATCGTGTCCCCTGCCTCCTGTTACCATTAGCCTTAGACGCACAGTTCGGGACCCCCTACCCGAGAACTGCCGGTTTTGACACCGACCGTCAGCTTCTCCCACGGTACGCGCATTCTAGACTGAGACCCCGTGCATGTCAGTGTAGCACTGAATGTTAGCTGATAGACGTTGTTAATCTCACTGTTTGTTGAAGTAGTTTATAGTCAATATGCTCTACTTAAGAAGCTTCCTTGCCCTGTTCTGCACTCAATCTGCTTAGCTGAGATGGCATGCCAAGGCCGATTAGTTGCTAAAATATCCTGCCAAATATTTATTGTGACGTAGATTGACATGGTCTAGTAGCCAATCTGTTAGGTGAAATAGCTCTACATTGTTTTATACTCGATCTTTGTTGTTGCGATGGCCTTCGATGGTTCGATGGCTGTGTGCTCGGCCTCATTGACTGCTGAGACAGCCTGCCATAACTTAGCACTCAAATATGTTTGCTAAATTAGCTTTACATATATTTGGTTACTTAGATTTGCTCGTCCAAATATCTTGCCATAGCTTTAGACATCGACCTGGGTATTTTTTCTGGACTTCAAAAAAAAGCATATATGTTTTTCCTGTAATATCTAGTAGAAGAACTAATTTGTATGTCTAACAGATGGACATGACTTGGATAACTTCTGCTCAAAGATTCTCCGCTGCATATGTCGAGGGGGTTGAAAACTTCATGAACTTTATCAGAGCTGAGTACGGTGGTCCGAAATCAGATGTGCTTTGCTCGTGTAGCAGTTGTATGAATTCAGTTACAAAACCCCAGTCAACTATGCAAAATCATCTACACTTGTATGGGATGTCGGACACATATACTAGGTGGGTTCATCATGGTGAAGCTATGAATGTCAATGTTATTGACTACGTAGAAGCAGCAGATCACCATCTTGATCTGCCAGATGCTCAGGTGGAAGAGGAGGATGAGGTGGTGGTGGCGGAGCCAGTGAGTTTGACCAACATTGAAACAATGCTACGAAATGCTCATTTCGTGAACTTTCACCTGCAAAAGAAAAACGATGGGCCCTCATGTTGGAACAATGCAATGTGGATATCACCCAAGGAAATAAGCTGTCAGTATTCTCAGCTATGGTCACCTTTCTTCAGGTGAAGACATCTGAGTGGATGTCCAACAAATCATTCAATGCGATGTTGGCTACTTTTCGCAAATGTTTCCCAGATGCGTTTGAGCTGCCACACACCTACAGTAAAATGAAGAATTTCCTTCGTGCAGTTGGAATTGGATATGATATGATCCATGTTTGTAAGAATAATTGTGTTCTGTTCCGGAAGGATTATGAAAACTTAAGTGAATGTCCGAAATGCAAATCATCAAGATGGAAAGATGGCGATGCTGTGAAGAGGATTCCTCATAATGTTCTGAGACATTTTCCAATTATACCAAGATTGTAGAGGTTGTTTCATGATGCTGAAACAAGAGAGGATGTAATGTGGCATTCTAGGAACCAGGAGTACAGAGATCAGAATGTAATGAGCCATCCATCTCCTGGTAGTGAGTGGAAAAGCTTCAACCATAAACACAAAAAATTTGCTGCTGACCCAAGAAACATTAGATTGGCTTACCTTCAGATGGATTTAACCCATTTGGCCACCAGAGCGCCACATATAGCATGTGGCCAGTGCTTGTTATCCCTTACAACATGCCTCCAAATGTCTGCACCAAAGAATCAAACTACATGATGGCCTTGCTCATCCTAGGTCCAAAAACTCCTGGAAAGGATTTTGATTTATTCATGGAGCCTCTTGTGGAGGAACTTCAACAGCTATGGAGGGGTGTTCTCACTCGAGACCTATATAGCAGCCCACCAGCTGATTTCTTTCTGTGTGTTGTTATAATTTGGTGCATCCATGATTATCCGGCTTTGGGCACTATGTCAGGGCGAACAACACATGGTTACAATGCATGTGTTCGCTGTGAAAGGAATCCGGTGTCATACGCAATACTTAGCAAGATCTGTTACGTTGGACACCGTCGTTTCCTTGCCAAGGACAAGCTGCATCCTAGAAAATACCGAAGACATGTGTTCAATGCAAAGCATGAAAACCGTGATGTGCCAAAGAGGCTCACCGTTGATGAGTTGCAAGAGGAATTAGAGAAGGTCAGTCATATTACACCAGAAACCATCCCGGTAATGGTAGCGGGAAATGGAAGTGTGGCAGGGAAGAAGAGAGATTATTGTTTACCCGCAGGTCTACTTTGTGGGACTTGGAGTATTGGAAAGATTTGGATATGCAGCATAATCTTGATGTGATGCACATCGAGAAAAATATATGTCACAGCATTATCGGCACACTTCTTAATATTGAAGGCAAGACGAAAGATACCTTAAAATCTAGGATTGATTTGACACACCTAGTTATCAGACAGGATTTGCAGGTGCAAGGTGAAGGTAAACCACGTCATATGGCACCAGCTTTGTATGTCTTGGACAAGGTAAAAAGAAAAGAATTCTGCGACGTCCTGTCACGTGTGAGATTCCCACATGGATTTGCTTCCAACCCTGAAAGGAGAGTCAATGCAGACGGAAACAAGGTACAAGGGTTGAAAAGTCATGACTGCAATGTCCTACTTCAAAGGGTTTTACCTGTTATCCTTGGAGGATTGGGCCGCCCTTACTTATATAGAGTAGTTGCAAAGTTGGGACAATTCTTTAGGGAACTCTGCAGTAGAAATCTCAGGATAGATGCTTTGGAGCATCTTAGAGACAAGATACCAACTATCCTATGCGAACTTGAGAATATATATCCTCCGGCCTTCTTTGATGTGGTGGTGCATTTGGCTGTTCATCTACCTGATGAGGCACTACTTAGAGGTCCAGTACAGTATGGCTGGATGTACCCTATTGAAAGGCGTCTAGGCACTTTCAAGGGCTATGTTAGGAATAGAGCTAGACCCGAGGGTTCCATTGCAGAGGCCTACATTGCTACAGAAGCATTGACATTTTTCTCAAAATACATTGAAACAGTTGATCAACTTAGCAAAGAGGTGGGTGAAGACAATCCCTGGCTCCATGTTTTTGATTATTCTGTTCAAGTTATAGGGAAGAGTCGACAAGAGGAAAAAACTAAAGATTTGGACAAAATGGTTTGGTGTGTGTTGAGTAACTGTCCTAAGATACTACCTTATATCAAGTAAGTGCTAAGTACTGCAGCTTATACATTGTAATCTACTAAACTTGCAGCACATTCTTATATATTTAGATGTTTGACGCAATCACTATGTTGTGCAGCATCTACAAAAAGGAGTTACTGCCGCAAAATCCAAGAAACATTGACAAACTGGTTATGGCAGGATAGGCGAAATGGTTCAAGAGCCATGTAAGCTTTTGAATTGCACTGTCAGTTTTTTTAATATATTGAGTACATAAGATGATCAGCTTGTCTATTTTCTAACCATAGGTTAAGAAGAGGCGGGAGGATGGGCAGGAAGTTGATGATGCCCTTTACTCACTAGCAATGGGTCTGGATACTCGGGTAAGACATTATGAATCTTGCGTTGTTGGAGATGTGCGCTACAACACCCTTGCATGTGACGAAGGCAGGAAGACACGAAACAGTGCCATCATGAGCACGGATACATACGACAAAGAGACAACTGAAATGTATGCTAACATAACAGACATTGTTCAGTTGCAGTATATCTCCAGTTTCGAGGATCATCGGTGTGTGATTTTGTTGTGTTGTCGTTAGTATAACCTATTTTCCAGGATCGCAAAACCCAGAGCTGATGATTATTTCAAATCCATCAATGTCAAGGCGGTGTACCAGACCAATGAGCATTTTATTTTGGCATATCAAGCAACACCGATATTTTTGTAGGAAGACACATTTGCACATAGCGATGAATGGAGAGTATTGCAAAGGTTTGAGCAGAGGAATTCATTTAATGAAGTAGCACAACAAGATTATGCTTACACTGCTCCTGATGTACAAGATAACACAGATGCTCCTAATGTCTTTGAGACCCATCACGTCAATGACGCCGGAGAAAAGAGTGCATGTCGTGCTGTGGACATACAAGAGTTGATCAAGAAGAAACCAAAGTTCGAGGACATTGAGGATGAACAAGAAGATGACACCCTGGGGAATTACGATTCAGACTGATACACATGGCGATGATGTTGATGCTGCTGCTGTCGATGTTGATTAGATTGCTTTTGTCATATTTGCCTGTCAGAAGACGTTTTTATCTACTATGTGAAATTGTGTTTGCTATGACAACTGAAACCTAATGAACGTGTTGTTTAGTATTTTGCTATGAGAACATCACTTGTTATGTATGTTGATTTGTATTTGGTGATTGTATGACGACTAAAACATGATGACATTGTTGGTTAGTTGTACTCATATTTGGCTGTGAAACTTGAATTTTATGACATAGTTTGTTGTTGGACTGCAATTTGCTCAACGTCTTTGAATGGGAACAAAGCTGACCCGACAGGGCCTCTGCAAATTTATTTATTTATTACCAAAAGGGCCTCTGCTATTTATTTATTTATGATCAAAAGGGGATACCCCCTGATTTCCATTAATAGAAATCACTAGATGTTCACAACACTACGCCCAGCCTGCTACATGATACGTCCATTTTGCATCATGCTTTGATATTGATATTTATTGCATTACGGTCTGTTATTACACATTATGTCACAATACTTATGCCTTTTCTCTCTTATTTTACAAGGTTAACATGAAGAGGGAGAATGCCGGCAGCTGGAATTCTGGGCTGCAGAAGGAGCAAATATTAGAGACCTATTCTGCACAACTCCAAAAGTCCTAAAACTTCACGGAGGCTGGTTTTGGAATTAACAAAAAATACTGGCGAAAGAATCAACTAGAGAGGGCCCACACCCTGGCCACGAGGGTGGGGGCGCGCCCTACCCCCTGGGCGTGCCCCCTGTCTCGTGGGCCCCTTGGTAGGCCTTCGGTTTCAATCTTTTGATATATGAAGTCTTTTGCCCTGGAAAAAATCAGAAGGAAGCTTTCGGGATGAAGCGCCGCCATCTCGAGGCGGAACCTTGGCGGAAGCAATCTAGGGCTCCGACGGAGCTGTTCTGCCAGGAAAACATCCCTCTCGGAGGGGGAAATCGTCACCATCGTCATCACCATCGATCCTCTCATCGGAGGGGGACAACCTCCATCAACATCTTCACAAGCACCATCTCCTCTCAAACCCTAGTTCATCTCTTGTATCCGATCTTTGTCTCAAAACCTCATATTGGTACCTGTGGGTTGATAGTAGTGTTGATTACTCCTTGTAGTTTATGCTAGTTGGTTTATTCGATGGAAGATTATATGTTCAGATCCTTAATTCATATTAATACCCCTCTTATTATGAACATGAATATGATTTGTGAGTAGTTATGTTTATTCCTAAGGACATGGAGAGAAGTCTTGCTATAAGTAGTAATATGAATTTGGTATTCGTTCGATATTTTGATAAGATGTATGTTGTCTTTTGATACGTCCCCAACGTATCTATAATTTTTGATTGCTCCATGCTACTTTATATACTGTTTTGGACTATATTGGGCTTTATTTTCCACTTCTATATTATTTTTGGGACTAACCTATTAACCGAAGGCCCAGCCCAGAATTGCTGTTTTTTGCCTATTTCAGTGTTTCGAAGAAACAGAATATCAAACGGAGTCCAAACGGAATGAAACCTTCGGGAACGTGATTTTCTCACCGAACGTGATCCAGGAGACTTGGACCCCACTCCAAGATGTAACAGAGGCGGTCACAAGGGTGGGGTGCACCCCCCCCCTAGGGCGTGCCCCCCTGCCTCGTGCCCCCCCTGTTGCTCCACCGACGTACTCCTTCCTCCTATATATACATACGTATCCCCAAATGATCAGAACAGGAGCCAAAAACCTAATTCCACCGCCGCAACCTTCTGTATCCACGAGATCCCATCTTGGGGCCTATTCTGGAGCTCCGCCGGAGGGGGCATCCACCACGGAGGGCTTCTACATCAACACCATAGCCCCTTCGATGAAGTGTGAGTAGTTTACTTCAGACCTTCGGGTCCATAGCTAGTAGCTAGATGGCTTCTTCTCTCTTTTTGGATCTCAATACAATGTTCTCCCCCTCTCTCGTGGAGATCTATTCGATGTAATCTTCTTTTTGCGGTGTGTTTGTTGAGACCGATGAATTATGGGTTTATGATCCAGCTTATCTATGAACAATATTTGAATCTTCTCTGAATTCTTTTATGTATGATTGAGTTATCTTTGCAAGTCTCTTCGAATTATCCTTTTTTGGTTTGGCCAACTAGATTGGTAGTTCTTGCAATGGGAGAAGTGCTTAGCTTTGGGTTCAATCTTGCGGTGACCTTTCCTAGTGACAGAAGGGGCAGCAAGGCGCGTATTGTATTGTTGCCATCGAGGATAACAAGATGGGGTTTTTATCATATTGCATGAATTTATCCCTCTACATCATGTCATCTTGCTTAAGGCGTTACTCTGTTTTTAACTTAATACTCTAGATGCATGCTGGATAGCGGTCGATGAGTGGAGTAATAGTAGTAGATGCAGAATCATTTCGATCTACTTGTCTCAGACGTGATGCCTATATACATGATCATTACCTAGATATGCTCATAACTATGCTCAATTCTGTCAATTGCTCAACAGTAATTTGTTCACCCACCGTAGAATATCTATGCTCTTGAGAGAAGCCACTAGTGAAACCTATGGCCCCCGGGTCTATTCTCATCATATCAATCTCCATTACTTTATTACTTGCTTTGTTTTTACTTTGCCTTTTACTCTTTACTTTGCATCTCTATACCAAAAATACCAAAAATATTATTTATCATCTCTATCAGATCTCACTCTCATAAGTGACCGTGAAGGGATTGACAACCCCTAATCGCGTTGGTTGCGAGGAGCTGTCGTTTTGTGTAGGTACGAGGGACTTGTGCGTGGTCTCCTACTGGATTGATACCTTGTTTCTCAAAAACTGAGGGAAATACTTATGCTACTTTGCTGCATCATCCTCTCCTCTTCGGGAAATCCAATGCAGTGCTCAAGAGGTAGCAAGAAGAATTTCTGGCGCCATTGCCGGGGAGGCTCATGCAAGCAAGTCAACCATACCAAGTACCCATCACAAGCCCTATCTCTCACATTACATAATTTGCCATTTGCCTCTCGTTTTCCTCTCCCCCACTTCACCCTTGTTGTTTTATTCGCCCTCTCTTTCCCAATCTCCTCCTCTCTTTCCCGTTTGCCTTTTTTCCGTTGCCTTTCTGTTTGCTTGTGTGTTGGATTACTTGTTGCCATGGCGCAAGATAATACCAAATTGTGTGACTTCTCGAATACCAATAATAATGATTTCCTTAGTACTCCGATTGCTCCTCTTAATAATGATGAGTCTTGTGAAATCAATACCGCTTTGCTGAATCTTGTTATGAAAGATCAATTCGCCGGCATTCCTAGTGAAGATGCCGCTACTCATCTAAACAATTTTGTTGATTTGTGTGATATGCAAAAGAAGAAAGATACGGATAACAATATTGTCAAATTGAAGTTATTTCTGTTTTCACTTAGAGATCGTGCTAAAGTTTGGTTTTCGTCTTTGCCTAAAAATAGTATTGATTCTTGGAACAAGTGCAAAGATGCTTTTATTTCTAAGTATTTTCCTCCCGCTAAGATCATCACTCTTAGGAATGATATTATGAATTTTAAACAACTTGATCATGAGCATGTTGCCCAATCTTGGGAAAGAATGAAATTGATGCTTCGCAATTGCCCTACTCATGGTTTGAATTTATGGATGATCATACAAAAATTTTATGCCAGATTGAATTTTGCTTCTAGAAATCTTTTAGATTCGGCCGTAGGAGGCACGTCTATGGAAATTACGTTAGGAGATGCTACAAAATTGCTTGATAATATTATGGCTAATTATTCTCAATGGCGCACCGAAAGATCTTCTAGTAAAAAAGTGCATGCTATAGAAGAAATCAATGTTTTGAGTGAAAAGATGGATGAACTTATGAAGATGTTTGCTACTAAAAATACTTCTCTTGATCCCAATGATATGCCTTTGTCTACTTTGATTGAGAATAATAATGAATCTATGGATGGGAAATTTGTTGGTAGGAATAGTTTTGGAAACAACGCGTATAGAGGGAATTTTAATCATAGGCCTTACCCTAGTAATCCTTCTAATAATTATGGAAATTCCTACAACAACTCTTATGGAAATTTTAATAAGATGCCCTCTGAATTTGAGAGTAGTGTTAAAGAGTTTATGAATTCACAAAAGAATTCTAATGCTTTGCTTGAAGAGAAATTGCTTAAAGTTGATGATTTGGCTAGGAACGTTGATAGAAATTCTCTCGAAATTGATTCTTTAAAGCATATATCTATTCCTCCTAAGCATGATATCAATGAGTCTCTCAAAGCCATGAGAATTTCCATTGATGAGTGCAAAGAAAGAACCGCTAGGATGCGTGCTTCCAAAGATGCCTTTATTAAAGTGTGTTCTTCCAATTCCTATGAAAATCAAGATGAAGATCTAAAAATTATTGATGTGTCCCCCATTAAATCTTTCTTTTGCAATATGAATCTTTATAAAACTGAATATGATCTTCCTTTACCTAGAAGGCGTTCTAAGAATTCGGAGTTTCTAGATCTTGATGATAAAATTGATGAAAGTGGGATTGAAAGAAATAAAAACCTAGATGTTGCTAAACCCACTATTTTGGATCTCAAGGAATTTAATTATGGAAGTTGCTCTTTAATTGGTTGTATTTCCTTGTTGCAATCCGTGCTAGATTCTCCTCATGCTTATAGTCAATATAAGGCCTTTACCGAACACATTGCTGATGCTTTGATGCAATCTTATGAAGAAAAACTTGAGTTGAAAGTTTCTATCCCTAGAAAACTCTATGATGAGTGGGAACCTACTATTAAAATTAAAATTAAAGATTATGAGTTTCATGCTTTGCGTGATTTGGGTGCTAGTGTCTCTACTATTCCCAAAACTTTGTGTGATTTGCTAGATTTCCATGACTTTGATGATTGCTCTCTAAACTTGCATCTTGCGGATTCCACTATTAAAAAGCCTATGGGAAGAATTAATGATGTTCTTATTGTTGCAAATAGGATTTATGTGCCCGTAGATTTTATCGTTCTTGATATAGATTGCAATCCTTCATGTCCTATTATTCTTGGTAGATGTTTCCTTAGAACGATTAGTGCAATTATTGATATGAAGGAAGGGAATATTAGATTCCAATTTCCCTTAAAGAAGGGCATGGAACACTTCCCTAGAAAGAAAATAAAATTACCATATGAATCTATCATGAGAGCCACTTATGGATTGCTTACCAAAGATGGCAATACCTAGATCTATCCTTGCTTTTATGCCTAGCTAGGGGCGTTAAACGATAGCGCTTGTTGGGAGACAACCCAATTTTATTTGTATTTTTTTGTTTTTGCTTATGTTTAGGAATAAATAATCCATCTAGCTTCTGGTTGAATGTGGTTTTATATTTTAATTAGTGTTTGTGCCAAGTAGAGCCTATAGGATAACCTACGATGATAGTTGATTTGATTCTGCTGAAAAACAGAAACTGTGCGCGCACGAATATAATTTTGTTAAATCACAGAAACGTGTTTTTGCATTGATTCTTTTTGCGTCTATTCAATAGACAAATTGTTCAGGACTTCCTATTTTGGTAGAATTTTTAGAGTTCCAGAACTTTGCGTTAGTTACAGATTGCTACAGACTGTTCTGATTTTGACAGATTCTGTTTTGCGTGTGTTGTTTGCTTATTTTGATGAATCTATGGCTAGTAAAATAGTTTATAATCCATAGAGAAGTTGGAATACGGTAGGTTTAACACCAATATAAATAAAGAATGAGTTCATTACAGTACCTTAAGTAGTTATTTGTTTTCTTTCTCTAACGGAGCTCACGAGATTTCTATTGAGTTTTGTGTTATGAAGTTTTCAAGTTTTGGGTGAATTCTTTTGATGGATTATGGAACAAGGAGTGGCAAGATCCTAAGCTTGGGGATGTCCATGGCACCCCAAAGATAATACAAGGACACCAAAAAGTCAAAGCTTGGGGATGCCCCGGAAGGCATCCCCTCTTTCGTCCACTTCCATCGGTAATTTACTTGGAGCTATATTTTTATTCACCACATGATATGTGTTTTGCTTGGAGCGTCTTGTATTATTTGCGTCTTTGCTTGTTAGTTTAACAAAATCATCCTTTCTGTACACACCTTTTGAGAGAGCCATACATGAATTTGAATTTGCTAGAATACTCTATGTGCTTCACTTATATCTTTTGAGCTTGATAGTTTTGCTCATAGTGCTTCACTTATATCTTTTGAGTGTCATAAATTTTGCTCTAGTGCTTCACTTAGATCTTTTGGAGCACGGTGGTGGATTTGTTTTAAATAAACTATTGATCTCTCATGCTTCACTTAGACTATTTTGAGAGTCGTTAATAGCATGGTAATTTTCTTAGTGATAATATACTTGGTATTCAAGATATGTGAAACTTTCTTTTCAGTGCGTTGAATACTAAGATAAGTTTGATGCTTCATAATTGTTTTGAGATATGAAGATGGTAATATTAGAGTCATGATAGTTGAGTAGTTGTGAATTTAAAGAATACTTGTGTTGAAGTTTTTGATTCCCGTAGCATGCACGTATGGTGAACCGTTATGTGATGAACTCGGAGCATGATTTATTTATTGATTGTCTTCCTTATGAGTGGTGGTCGGGGACGAGCGATGGTCTTTTCCTACCAATCTATCCCCCTAGGAGCATGCACGTAATACTTTGCTTTGATAACTTCTAGATTTTTGCAATAAGTATATGAGTTCTTTATGACTAATGTTGAGTCCATGGATTATATGCACTTTTTCCCATCCTTCCACCATTGCTAGCCTCTCTAATACCGCACTTTTCGCCGGTATCATACACCCACCATATATCTTCCTCAAAACAGCCACCATACCTACCTATCATGGCATTTCCATAGCCATTCCGAGATATATTGCCATGCAACTTTCCACCGTTCCGTTTATTATGACACGCTCCATCCTTGTCATATGGGACAATTGCATTTTTACCCCTAGTTGGTTCCTACCCACGGGTTTTGCCCTTACTTTTCGAACTTGCTCAGTTTTGCCCTTACTTTTTCGATCGAGGTCCCTCGAATGACCTTTGACCATTTGACCAAAACTTTGAAAATTCATAACTAATTCATATGAACTCAGAAAAATACAAATAAGATATCAAAATGTTTAGATAAACATTACCATTATGGGCATATCATTTGCATTCAGGACAAATGCATCATTTAAACTACCCGAGGTAATTAATGTTATTAACATTATTTAAAATAAATAGGTATAAACAATTTTTTTTCGTGAATAAAAATTATATGAAAACGTCGGTGATGTTTTCTGAACATCCTGATACCTTATTTGCATTTTCATGAGTTTGTATCAACTTGTTATGAAGTTTCCAAATAATGGTCAAAGTCGTTAGAACATTCATAACAAGTTGATACAAACTCCGAAAAATGCAAATAAGCTATTAGGATGTTCAGAAAACAAAACTTACATTTGCACGTAATTTTTATTTGTGAAAAAAATATTGTTCATACTTATTTATTTTAAATAATGTTAATAACATTAATTACCCCGGGTAGTTTAAATGATGCTTTTGTCCTGAATCCAAATGATATGCCCATAAAGGTAATGTTTATCTGAACATTTTGATATCTTATTTGCATTTTTCTGAGTTCGTATGAATTAGTTATGAATTTTCAAAATTGTGGTCAAACGGTTAAAGGGCATTTGAGGGACCTCGATGGAAAAAGTAAGGGCAAAACTGAGCAAGCTCGAAAAGTAAGGGTAAAACCCGTGGGTAGGAACCAACTAGGGGTAAAAATGCAATTGTCCCTTGTCATATTGCTAGCATGATCATGTAGTTGACATCATATTTGTGGCAAAGCCACCGTTCATAATTCTTTCACACATGTCACTCATGATTCATTGCATATCCCGGTACACCGCCGGAGGCATTCATATAGAGTCATACTTTGTTCTAAGTATCGAGTTGTAATTCTTGAGTTGTAATAAAAATAAAAGTGTGATGATCATCATTATTAGAGCATTGTCCCAAGTGAGGTAAGGATGATGGAGACCATGATTCCCCCACAAGTCGGGATGAGACTCCGGACGAAAAAAAAGAGGCCATAAAAAAAAGAGAAAGGCCCAAATAAAAAAATGAGAGAAAAAGAGAGAAGGGACAATGCTACTATCCTTTACCACACTTGTGCTTCAAAGTAGCACCAAGATCTTCATGATAGAGAGTCTCTCATTTTGTCACTTTCATATACTAGTGGGAATTTTTCATTATAGAACTTGGCTTGTACATTCCAATGATGGGCTTCCTCAAAATGCCCTAGGTCTTCATGAGCAAGCGAGTTAGATGCACACCCACTTAGTTTCTTTTGTAGAGCTTTCATATACTTGTAGCTCTAGTGCATCCGTTGCATGGCAATCCCTACTCACTCACATTGATATCTATTGATGGGCATCTCCATAGCCCATTAGTACGCCTAGTTGATGTGAGACTATCTTCCCTCTTTTTGTCTTCTCCACAACCACCATTCTATTCCACATATAGTGTTATATCCATGGCTCACGCTCATGTATTGCGTGAAGATTGAAAAAGTTTTGAGAATGTTAAAGTATGAAACAATTGCTTGGTTTGTCATCGGGGTTGTGCATGATTTAAATATTTTTTGTGGGGAAGATGGAGCATAGCCAGACTATATGATTTTGTAGGGATAACTTTCTTTAGCCATGTTATTTTGAGAAGACATGATTGCTTTGATTAGTATGCTTGAAGTATTATTATTTTTATGTCAATATGAACTTTTTTCTTGAATCTTTCGGATCTGAATATTCATACCACAATTAAGAAGTTTTACATTGAAATTATGCCAAAGTATCACTTTGCATCAAAAATTCTTTTTTATCATTTACCTACTCGAGGACGAGCAGGAATTAAGCTTGGGGATGCCTGATACGTCTCCAACACATCTATAATTTCTTATTGCTCCATGCTACTTTATCTACTGTTTTGGACTATATTGGGCTTTATTTTCCACTTTTATATTATTTTTGGGACTAACATATTAACCGGAGGCCCAGCCCAGAATTGCTGTTTTTTGCCTATTTCAGTGTTTCGAAGAAACAGAATATCAAACGGAGTCCAAACGAAATGAAACCTTCGGGAACATGATTTTCTCACCGAACGTGATCCAGGAGACTTGGACCCTACTCCAAGATGTAATAGAGGCGGTCACGAGGGTGGGGGCGCCCCCCCCCCTAGGGCGCGCCCCCTGCCTCCTGGCCCCCCTGTTGCTCCACCAACGTACTCCTTCCTCCTATATATACCTATGTATCCCCAAACGATCAGAACAGGAGCCAAAAACCTAATTCCACCGCCCCAACCTTCTGTATCCACGAGATCCCATCTTGGGGCCTGTTCTGGAGCTCCGCCGGAGGGGGCATCCACCATGGAGGGCTTCTACATCAACACCATAGCCCCTCCGATGAAGTGTGAGTAGTTTACTTCAGACCTTCGGGTCCATAGCTAGTAGCTAGATGGCTTCTTCTCTCTTTTTGGATCTCAATACAATGTTCTCCCCCTCTCTCGTGGAGATCTATTCGATGTAATCTTCTTTTTGCGATGTGTTTGTTGAGATCGATGAATTGTGGGTTTATGATCCAGCTTATCTATGAACAATATTTGAAACTTCTCTGAATTCTGTTATGTATGATTGAGTTATCTTTGCAAGTCTCTTCGAATTATCCTTTTTGGTTTGGCCAACTAGATTGGTAGTTCTTGCAATGGGAGAAGTGCTTAGCTTTGGGTTCAATCTTGCGGTGACCTTTCCTAGTGACAGAAGGGGCAGCAAGGCACGTATTGTATTGTTGCCATCGAGGATAACAAGATGGGGTTTTTATCATATTGCATGAATTTATCCCTCTACATCATGTCATCTTGCTTAAGGCGTTACTCTGTTTTTAACTTAATACTCTAGATGCATGCTGGATAGCGGTCGATGAGTGGAGTAATAGTAGTAGATGCAGAATTGTTTCGATCTACTTGTCTCGGACGTGATGCCTATATACATGATCGTTACCTAGATATGCTCATAACTATGCTCAATTCTGTCAATTGCTCAACAGTAATTTGTTCACCCACTGTAGAATACCTATGCTCTTGAGAGAAGCCACTAGCGAAACCTATGGCCCCCGGGTCTATTCTCATCATATCAATCTCCATTACTTTATTACTTGCTTTGTTTTCACTTTGCCTTTTACTTTTTACTTTGCATCTCTATACCAAAAATACCAAAAATATTATTTATCATCTCTATCAGATCTCACTCTCGTAAGTGACCGTGAAGGGATTGACAACCCCTAATCGCATTGGTTGCGAGGAGCTATCGTTTGGTGTAGGTACGAGGGACTTGTGCGTGGTCTCCTACTAGATTGATACCTTGGTTCTAAAAAACTGAGGGAAATACTTACGCTACATTGATGCATCATCCTCTCCTCTTAGGGGAAATCCAACACGGTGCTCAAGAGGTAGCATCTTTCCTCTAGTGGTGCTATGTGAATGTCGACTACATGACACTTCACCATTATTTGGGCCTAGGGGAAGGTATTTGGAAGTAATAAGTAGATGATGGGTTGCTAGAGTGACAGAAGCTTAAACCCTAGTTTATGCGTTGCTTCGTAAGGGGTTGATTTGGATCCATACGTTTCATGCTATGGTTAGGTTTACCTTAATTCTTCTTTCGTAGTTGCGGATGCTTGCGAGAGTAGTTAATCATAAGTGGGATTCTTGTCCAAGGAAGGGCAGCACCCAAGCACCGGTCCACCCACATATCAAATTATCAAAGTAACGAACGCGAATCATATGAGCGTGATGAAAACAAGCTTGACGATAATTCCCATGTGTCCTCGGGAGAATTTTCCTTTATATAAGAGTTTGTCCAGGCATGTCCTTTGCTACAAAAAGGATTGGGCCACCTTGCTGCACCTTGTTTACTTTTTTTTCTTGTTACCCGTTACAAATTACCTTATCACAAAACTATCTGTTACCGATAATTTCAGTGCTTGCAGAGAATACCTTACTGAAAACCGCTTGTCATTTCCTTCTGCTCCTCGTTGGGTTCGACACTCTTACTTATCGAAAGGACTATGATAGATCCCCTATACTTGTGGGTCATCAAGACTATTTTATGGCGCCGTTGCCGGGGAGTGAAGCGCCTTTGGTAAGTGGAAATTGGTAAGGAAAAATTTATATAGTGTGCTGAAATTTACTGTCACTTGTTACTATGGAAAGTAATCCTTTGAGGGGCTTGTTCGGGGTATATTCACCCCAACCAGTACAGCAAAGAGTTGCTCCTCAACCTACTGAATCTACTGAAAATGTTTACTTTGAAATTCCTTTGGGTATGATAGAGAAACTGCTAGCTAATCCCTTTACAGGAGATGGAACATTGCATCCCGATTTGCACCTAATCTATATGGATGAAGTTTGTGGATTATTTAAGCTTGAAGGTATGCCCGAGGATGTTATCAAGAAGAAGGTCTTCCCTTTGTATTTGAAGGGAGAGGCATTGACATGGTTTAGTCTATGTGATTATATGGGATCACGGAACTACAACCGATTGAAATTGGAATTTCATCTGAAGTTTTATCATATGCATCAGGTTCATCATGATCATAATTATTATATAATTTTTCGACTCGCAAAGGAGAAAGCGTCGCTCAAGCTTGAGGGAGGCTTAAGTCAATGTTATATTCATGCCCCAATCATGAGCTCTCAAGAGAAATTATTATTAAAAATAATTATGCTCGGCTTTCTCTCAACAATCGCTCCATGCTCGATACTTCTTGTAATGGTTCTTTTATGATGAAGACTATTGAATTCAGATGGGATTTATTGGAAACAATTAAACGCAACTCTGAAGATTGGGATCTCGACGAAGGTAAGGAGTCAGGTATGACACCTAAGTTTGATTGTGTTAAATCTTTTATGGATACCGATGTTTTCCGTGAATTTAGCACTAAATATGAACTTGACTCTGAGATAGTAGCTTCTTTCTGTGAATCATTTGCTACTCATGTCGATGTCCCTAAGGAGAAGTGGTTTAAATATCATCCTCCCATTGAAGTAAAAGTAGTTGAACCTATTAAAGTTGAAGAAAAGACTATCACTTATACTATTGATCCTATTGTTCCTACGCTTATATTGAGAAACCACCTTTCCCTATTAGAATAAAGGATCATGCTAAAGCTTCAACTGTGGTTCGTAAGAGTAATACTAAAACACCTACACCCCCTAAGCAAATTAAAGTTGAACCTAGTAATGCTATGGTTAAAGATCTCTTGGCCGATAATATTGATGGGCATGTTATTTACTTCTGTGATGAAGTTGCTAGAATTGCTAGACCCGATACTAAAAATAAACATAGACCTATTGTAGGCGTGCCTGTTATTTCCGTTAAAATAGGAGATCATTGCTATCATGGCATATGTGATATGGGTGCTAGTGCGAGTGCAATATATCATTCTTTATACGAAGAAATTATGCATGATATTCCACCTGCCGAGTTAGAAGGTATTGATATTACAATTAAGCTTTCCAATAGAGATACTATTTCACCAGTTGGGATTGTTAGAGATGTTGATGTCTTGTGTGGGAAAGTTAAATATCCTGCAGTTTTCTTGTTCTTGGTTCCCCACAAGATGACTTTTGTCCCATTATATTTGGTAGACCCTTCTTGAATATTGTTAATGCTAGGATAGATTACGAAAAAGGATATTGTTATGATTGGGTTAGGGGATATGTATCATGACTTTAACTTTGCTACATTTCATAGACAACCCCATGATAAAGAATTGCCTAGTAAGGATGAAATTATTGGTATTGCTTCTATTGTCGTGCCTCCTAATGATCCTTTAGAACAATATTTGCTAGACCATGAAAATGATATGTTTATGAATGAAATAAGGGAAATAGATGAAGTATTCTTTAAACAGGGACCTATTTTGATACCCAACTTGCTTGTTGAAATCCTAGGGATCCTCCACCACCCAAGGGTGATCCCGTGTTTGAGCTTAAACCATTACCTGATACTCTTAAATATGCTTATCTTGATGAAAAGAAGATATATCCTGTTATTATTAGTGCTAACCTTTCAGAGCAAGAAGAGGAGAAATTATTAAAAACTCTAAAGAAGCACCGTGCTGCTATTGGATATACTCTTGATGACCTTAAAGGCATTAGTCCCACTCTATGCCAACACATGATAAAATTGGAGAAAGACGCTAAACCGGTTGTTGATCACCAACGACGGTTAAATCCTAAGATGAAAGAAGTGGTAAGAAAAGAAATACTAAAGCTTCTGGAGGAAGGTATAATTTATCCCGTTGATGATAGTCAGTGGGTAAGCCCTGTCCATTGTGTCCCTAAGAAGGGAGGTATTACTGTTGTTCCTAATGATAAAGATGAATTGATCCCACAAAGAATTGTTACAGGTTATAGGATGGTAATTGATTTCCGCAAATAAAATAAAGCTACTAGAGAACATCATTACCCTTTACCTTTTATTGATCAAATGCTAGAAAGATTATCTAAACATACCCATTTTTGCTTTCTAGATGGTTATTCTGTTTCTCTCAAATACTTGTGTCAAAAGAAGATCAGGATAAGACCACTTTTACTTGCCCTTTCGGTACCTTTGCTTATAGACGTATGCCTTTTGGTTTATGTAATGCACCTGCTACCTTTCAAAGATGCATGATGGCTATATTCTCTGATTTTTGCAAAAAGATTGTTGAGGTTTTCATGGATGATTTTTTCATATATGGAACTTCTTTTGATGATTGCTCGAGCAACCTTGATCGAGTTTTGCAGAGATGCGAAGAAACTAATCTTGTCTTGAATTGGGAGAAGTGCCACTTTATGGTTAATGGAGGTATTGTCTTGGGGCATAAAATTTATGAAAGAGGTATTGGAGTTGATAAAGCTAAAGTCGATACTATTGAAAAGATGTCGTGTCCTAAGGGTATCAAAGGTATAAGAAGTTTCCTTGGTCATGCCGTTTTTTATAGGAGATTCGTTAAAGACTTCTCTAAAATTTCTAGACCTCTGACTAACCTCTTACATAAAGATATTCCTTTTGTCTTTGATGATGATTGTGTATGATCATTTGAAATACTTAAGAAAGCTTTGATTTCAGCACCTATTGTTCAGCCACCTGATTGGAATTTACCCTTTGAAATTATGTGTGATGCTAGTGATTATGTTGTAGGTGTTGCTCTAGGACAAAGAGTTGACAAGAAACTAAATGTTATCCAATATGCTAGTAAAACTCTAGACAGCGCCCAGAGAAATTATGCTACTACTGAAAAAGAATTTTTAGAGTTCTATTTGCTTGTGATAAGTTTAGACCTTACATTGTTGACTCTAAAGTAACCGTTCACACTGATCAAGCTGCTACTAAATATCTTATGGAAAAGAAAGATGCTAAACCTAGACTTATTAGATGTGTTCTCTTACTACAAGAATTTGATTTGCATATTATTGATAGAAAGGGAGATGAGAAACCCATTGCAGACAACTTGTCTAGGTTAGAAAATGTTCTTGATGACCCACTACCTATTGATGATAGATTTCCTGATGAACAATTAGTTGTCATGAATGCTTCTCGTACTACTCCATGGTATGCTGATTATGCTAATTACATTGTTGCCAAATTTATACCACCTAGTTTCACATACCATCCAAAGAAAAAGTTTTTCTATGATTTCAGACATTACTTCTGGGATGACCCACACCTTTATAAAGAAGGAGTAGATGGTGTTATTAGACGTTGTGTACCTAAGCATGAACAGGAACAGATCATACGCAAGTGTCACTCCGAGGCTTATGGAGGACACCATGCTGGAGATAGAACTACACATAAGGTATTGCAATCCGGTTTTTATTAGCCTACTCTCTTCAACGATGCCCGTAAGTTTGTCTTATCTTGTGATGAATGCCAAAGAATTGGTAATATTAGTAGACGTCAAGAAAGGCCTATGAATTATTCACTTGCTATTGAACCATTTGATGTTTGGGGCTTTGATTATATGGGGCCGTTTCCTTCCTCTAATGGGTATACACATATTTTAGTTGTTGTTGATTACGTTACTAAGTGGGTAGAAGCTATTCCAACTAGTAGTGCTGATCATAACACCTCTATTAAGATGCTCAAAGAAGTTATTTTTCCGAGGTTTGGAGTCCCTAGATACTTAATGACTGATGGTGGTTCACATTTTATTCATGGTGCTTTCTGTAAAATGCTTGCCAAATATGATGTTAATCATAGAATTGCATATCCATATCACCCACAGTCTAGTGGCCAAGTAGAACTGGGTAATAGAGAGCTCAAATTAATTTTGCAAAAGACTGTTAAAAGATCTTGAAAGAATTGGTCCAAGAAACTTGATGATGCATTATGGGCCTATAGAACTGCATATAAAAATCCTATGGGTATGTCTCCTTATAAAATGGTTTCTGGAAAAGCTTGTCACTTACCTCTTGAACTAGAACATAAGGCGTATTGGGCCATTAAAGAGCTCAATTATGATTTCAAACTTGCCGGTGAGAAGAGGCTATTTGGCATTAGCTCACTTGATGAATGGAGAACTCAAGCCTATGAGAATGCCAAACTGTTTAAAGAAAAAGTCGTAAGATGGCATGACAAAAGGATACAAAAGCGTGAGTTTAATGTAGGTGATTATGTTTTGCTATACAACTCTCGTCTAAGATTTTTTTGTAGGAAAACTTCTCTCTAAATGGGAAGGCCCTCATGTCATCGAGGAGGTCCATCGTTCCGGTGCGATAAAAATCAACAACTTCGAAGGCACAAATCCGAAGGTGGTGAATGGTCAAAGGATCAAACATTATATCTCAGGTAATCCCATAAATATTGAAACCAATGCTATTGACACCGTAACCCCGGAGGAGTACATAAGGGACATTTTCCAGAACGTTTCAGACTCTGAAAAGGAATAGTTATGTGGTATGGTAAGTAAACCGGTTCCAAATAGCATTTTTTCTCCGTTTTGGAATGTTTAAAAAAATAGGAGAATAAGAAGTAGTCCGAAAGAGACACGAGGCATCCACGAGGGTGGAGGGCGCGCCCTACCCCCTGGGTGAGGCCCCTGCCTCGTGGGCACCTCGTGTGCTCTCCGGACTCCGTTTTCTTGCACGATACTTCATTTGGTCGGTAAAAATTCATTATATAATCTCTCAAAGGTTTTGACCACCGTATCCCGCAAATATCCTCTATCTTTGTTTTGAATTGTTTCTGCCGCAGATTAGAGCAGGATGTCTTCTCAAGAGTCAGTCAGGGAGAGTCGTGTGTCTTATCCGACACCAGGACCAGGAGGAAATAGCGATGCTGACCACTTTGGGCCATCAACGAAGGAAGAGATTGAGGTCGACTTGAAGAGGATAGATGCCATGGAGGAGGATCAAGAAGTTACTTCTCGTTTCCGAGCCGGATTCACGATGGGGGAACTATAGAGCTCAGCTATTCCAAACTCGGTTATCCCTTCCCATGTTAGATTTCTTTCCTATGAGAATATGAAAAAGAGTGTTACTTGTTCTCCCGCAGCTATGCAACATCCTTGGGTGAAAGGAGCTCTACCCGTCACGGATAAGCTCCGTGAGGAAATAATGGACCTCAGGCAGCAAGTCAATAAGCTTGAGGAAGAGAATCGTATCCTGAGATGCATCATCGCCTAGAATATCACATCACCACCTCCGAAGAAAGAGACATAATCACATGGGTATGGGCACTCTGCTTCGCAACTGCCAAGCTTGGGGGAGGTGCCCCAGTATCGTATTACCATCACACTCCTATCTTTACTGTTTTTCTTAGTTCAATCCTTTTGGTAATATTTTGATCTATTAGAATAAAGCTTTAGTATGATTTAGTTTTGAGTTTTGCTTTATGATCCTACTATGTAATCGAGTCCGTGAGCCATATATAATAAAGATTAGTGTTGAGTCAAGGGCTTGATTATCCTATTATGATCTTGAGGGAATTAAAGAAAAAAGAGAGAATAAAAAGAAATAACAAGATCATATTGATCTTATGGAGAGTAATGACTTCACATATAAAGAGTATGGTGAATAAAACTTGTTGAGAGTTGACAAACATAATTTTGGTCATCGTTGCAAGTAATAGGAAGTAATAAAGAAAGAGAGGTTCTCACATATAAATATACTATCTTGGACATCTTTTATGATTGTAAGCACTCATTAAAATATGACATACTAAAAAGTTGATGTTGGACAAGGAAGACAACGTAATGGGTTATGCTTTCTTATATCCGAAATAAAGTATATTGTCATGGATCATCCAACATGTTGAGCTTGCCTTTCCCCCTCATGCTAGCCAAATTCTTTGCACGAAGTAGAGATACTACTTGTGCTTCTGAATATCCTTAAACCCAGTTTGCCATGAGAGTCCACCATATCTACCTATGGATTGAGTAAGATCCTCCAAGTAAGTTGTCATTGTTACAAGCAATAAAATTGCTCTTTAAATATGTATGATTTATTAGTGTGGAGAAAATAAGCTTTATACGATCTTGTGATATGGAAGTAATAAAAGTGACGGACTGCATAATAAAGGTCCATATCACAATTGGCAATATAAAGTAACGTTCTTTCGCATTAAGATTTTGTGCATCGAACCATAAAAGCACATGACAACCTCTGCTTCCCTCTGCGAAGGGCCTATCTTTTATTTTTGTCTTATGCCTTTTTGCAAGAGTCATGGTGATCTTCACCTTTCCTTTTTACATTTTATCCTTTGGCAAGCACATTGTGTTGGAAAGATCCTGATATATATATCCAATTGGATGTAAGTTATCACAAACTATTATTGTTGACATTACCCTTGAGGTAAAAGGTTGACATTACCCTTGAGGTAAAAGGTTGGGAGGCAACACTATAAACCCCTATCTTTCTCTATGTCCGATTAAAACTCCATACCCATAAGTATTGCATGAGTGTTAGCAATTGTGAAAGACTAAATGATAGTTGAGTATGTCGACTTGCTGAAAAGCTCTTATATCGACTCTTTCCGATGTTATGATAAATTGCAATTGCTTCAATGATCGAGATTATAGTTTGTTAGTTTTTAATGAAGTTTCTGATTCATACTTGACACTGTGAATAGATTGTTACTTTAGCATAAGAAGTCATATGACAGTATATATATATATGTTTCTGTTTCAAGAATGATCATGATGCCCTCATGTCCGTATTTTATTTTATCAACACCTCCATCTCTAAAACATGTGGACACATTTTTCAATTTCAGCTTCCACTTGAGGACAAGCGAGGTCTAAGCTTGGGGGAGTTGATATGTCCATTTTGCATCATGCTTTGATATTGATATTTATTGCATTATCGGCTGTTATTACACATTATGTCACAATACTTATGCCTTTTCTCTCTTATTTTACAAGGTTTACGTGAAGAGGGAGAATGTCGGCAGCTGGAATTCTGGGCTGGAAAAGAAGCAAATATTGGAGACCTATTCTGCAGAACTCCAAAAGTCCTGAAACTTCACGGAGGCACGTTTTGGAATTAATAAAAAATACTGGCGAAAGAATCAACTAGAGGGGGACCACACCCTGGCCACGAGGGTGGGGGCGCGCCCCCCTTGTCTCGTGGGCCCCCTGGCAGGCCTCCGGTTCCCATCTTTTTCTATATGAAGTCTTTAGCCTTGGAAAAAATTAGAAGGAAGCTTTCGGCCCGAAGCGCCACCGTCTCGAGGCGGAACCTTGGTGGAACCAATCTAGGTCTCCGGCGGGGCTGTTCTGCCGGGGAAACATCCCTTCGGGAGGGGCAAATCATCACCATCGTCATCACCATCGATCCTCTCATCATAAGGGGGTCAATCTCCATCAACATCTTCACTAGCACCATCTCCTCTCAAACCCTAGTTCATCTCTTCTATCCGATCTTTGTCTCAAAACCTCATATTGGTACCTGTGGGTTGCTAGTAGTGTTGATTACTCCTTGTACTTGATGCTAGTTGGTTTATTGGTGGAGGATTATATGTTCAGATCCTTAATGCATATTAATACCCCTCTGATTATGAACATGAATATGATTTGTGAGTAGTTACGTTTGTTCCCGAGGACATGGGAGAAGTCTTGCTATAAGTAGTCATGTGAATTTGGTATTCGTTTGATATTTTGATAAGATGTATGTTGTCTTTCCTCTAGTGGTGTTATGTGAACATCGACTACATGACACTTCACCATTATTTGGGCCTAGGGAAAGGCATTGGGAAATAATAAGTAGATGATGGGTTGCTAGAGTGACAGAAGCTTAAACCCTAGTTTATGTGTTGCTTCGTAAGGGGCTGATTTGGATCCATATGTTTCATGCTATGGTTAGGTTTACCTTAATTCTTATTTCGTAGTTGCAGATGCTTGCGAGAGTAGTTAATCATAAGTGGGATGCTTTTCCAAGGAAGGGCAGCACCCAATCACTGGTCCACCCACAAATCAAATTATCAAAGTAACGAACGTGAATCATATGAGCGTGATGAAAACTAGCTTGACGATAATTCGCATGTGTCCTTGGGAGCGTTTTCCTTTATATAAGAGTTTGTCCAGGCTTGTCCTTTTCTACAAAAAGGATTGGGCCACCTTCCTGCACCTTGTTTACTTTTTTTGCTTGTTACCCATTACAAATTACCTTATCCCAAAACTATCTGTTACCGATAATTTTAGTGCTTGCAGAGAATACCTTACTGAAAACTGCTTGTCATTTCTGTCTGCTCCTCGTTGGGTTCGACACTCTTATTTATGATAAGGACTACGATAGATCCCCTATACTTGTGGGTCATCAAGACTCTCTTCTGGCGCCATTGTCGGGGAGTGAAGAGCCTTTGGTAAGTGGAAATTGGTAAGGAAAAAGTTATATAATGTGCTGAAGTTTACTATCACTTGTTACTATGGAAAGTAATCCTTTGAGGGGCTTGTTCTGGGTATCTTCACCCCGACCGGTAGAGCAAAGATTTGCTCCTCAACCTACTGAATCTACTGAAAATGTTTCCTTTGAAATTCCTTCGGGTATGATAGAGAAACTGCTAGCTAATCCCTTTTACAGGAGATGGAACGTTGCATCCTGATTTGCACCTAATCTATATGGATGAAGTTTGTGGATTATTTAATCTTGCAGGTATGCCCGAGGATGTTATCAAGAAGAAGGTCTTCCCTTTGTATTTGAATGGAGAGGCATTGAAATGGTTTAGGCTATGTGATGATATGGGATCATGGAACTACAACCGATTGACATTGGAATTTCATCTGAAGTTTTATCCTATCATCAGGTTCATCGTGATCGTAATTATATATATAATTTTTGGCCTCGCGAAGGAGAAATCATCGCTCAAGCTTGGGGGAGGCTTAAGTCAATGTTATATTCATGCCCCAATCATGATCTCTCAAGAGAAATTATTATTCAAAACTTTTATGCTTGGCTTTCTCTCGACAATCGCTCCATGCTCGATACTTCTTTTACTGGTTCTTTTATGATGAAGACTATTGAATTCAGATGGGATTGATTGGAAAGAATTAAATGCAACTCTGAAGATTGGGAGCTCGACGAAGGTAAGGATTCAGGTATAACACCTTTATTGTGTTAAATCTTTTATGGATACCGATGTTTTTCACGAATTTAGCACTAAATATGGACTTGACTCTAAATTAGTAGCTTCTTTCTGTGAATCATTTGCTACTCATGTCGATCTCCCTAAGGAGAAGTGGTTTGAATATCATCCTCCCATTGAAGTAAAAGTAGTTGAACCTATTAAAGTTGAAGAAAATACTATCACTTATACTGTTGATCCTATTGTTCCTACGCTTATATTGAGAAACCACCTTTCCCTATTAGAGTAAAGAATCATGCTAAAGCTTCAACTGTGGTTCGTAAGAGTAATACTAAAACACCTACACCCCCTGAGCAAATTAAATTTGAACCTAGTATTGCTATAGTTAAATATCTCTTGGTCGATAATATTGATGGGCATGTTATTTACTTCTGTGATGAAGCTGCTAGAATTGCTAGACCCGATACTAAAAATAAACATAGACCTCTTGTAGGCATGCCTGTTATTTCCGTTAAAATAGGATATCATTGCTATCATGGCTTATGTGATATGGGTGCTAGTGCGAGTGCAATACCTAATTCTTTATACGAAGAAATTATGCATGATATTTGTCAGGACCCTGACGCAATGCCACATCGATCTAGCATGTAACACCTCATATCACTTTGCGGCCTCACGCACGGTATTCCCACAGGTGTCGCCTTACCTTTGCTCGGGACCGTTTTCGCCTTTTGGCACACGTATATGACAGCGTCGCTAGCATCCATATGATAAGGAGCCCGGGCTGACATGGCTAGTCGTAAACCCAAAGTGGCACTAACTTACAGGGACAGGCATCCATGACCCAGCATCGAACGTGTTGGTCATCAGCGAGTGAATCCAAGCTGTAGCACTGGGCTAGCAGGACTCCGGTGAACCAGGCTGTAGCGGGCTAACAGGACTCCGGTATTCATCGCGTGACATTTCCCCGAAGGGACAGACACAGGAACGAAGAAGGACACATGCCGGCCAGCCTAAGTGTTCCGGAGCAGTAGCAAGCTACCATGGCTCAGTGGAAACACTAGGAGACATTTCCCGGTAAGGGAGGCTACTAAGGATAAACAAATAGATAGCCAGATCCCACACATACCAAGCATTTCAATAACATACACACAATATGCTCGATATGTGCAAATACAACATGGCATCACAACATGACTCTACGACTCAAGTATTTATTCAATAGGCTCCGAGGAGCGAGATATTACAAACAGGGGTCTCATGACCCAACATTCAGAGCATACAAGTCAAAGAACATGCGGAAGCTTAACATGTCTGAGTACAGACAACTATAAATGAAAAAGGCTGAGAAGCCTGACTATCTACCAGATCCTGCCGAGGGCACAAGATCGTAGCTGAGGTAACAAGCTAAACGTCGAAGTCCACGCGGTACTACTAGCGAGACCGAAGTCTCTCTGCAAAAACATAAAATAGGCAAACGTGAGTACAAATGTACCCAGCAAGACCTACATCAGAACTAACTACATATGCATCATTATCAACAAAGGGATGGTGGGGGTTTAACTGCAGCAAGCCAGCTTTGACTCGGTGGCTATCCTGAACTACGACTACAAGTAACTCTTTTGAGGTGGCGCACACGAGTTCACATATTCACCATATCAATACACCACTATGGATCCGCTCCCGTCTCCCTACGAGAACGCCATCCATAGCACTCACGCTTATCTTGCGTATTTTAGAGTATCCACTTTCACTTGTCTATGAACTGATATAAGCAACCCAGAAGTCCTTTTCCGCGGACACGGCTATTCGAATAGATGATGTTAACCCTGCAGGGGTGTACTTCTTCACACACGCTCTCACCACTTACCGCCGTTTACACGACATGTACTCGGCAACCTTCAAGCGGAAGCCCAACGTGGGTGTCGGCCATGGCCTGCCTAAACACTCAAGTCTCTAGTCCAGGTTTATCGCCTATTCGGGTTCCATCCATGAGGAGATCCGGCCGGAGTTTCGCTCACAGCCCCAAACGATGTGAACAGGGTTCCGTGACACCAAACGGGCGCCCGATTTACCCGGCCACGTGCCTACCGCATCACAGCCCACCCCTACGGTCAGCGCTGCGCACGGCCTCCAGCATACTACAAACACCAGAAACTACTTGCAACTCCTGGACAGAGGACAAGGGTGATCAAGAAGCCGAGAGGGTCCATTGGTTTCGGGCCCAATGCATGGTAGTAGCTGAATCATGGATCACAAACACAGAACTCAGTTCCTGAGGACGGCTGCAATGAGACAACCCACCATGTACTCCTACATGGCCTCTCACCGCTACCTTTACCAAATCGTATTCACACACTTAGCTCACACACAGTAGGACATGTTCACATACCTCTGATTCATCCCTGATGAATCAGACCTGACTCAACTCTAAGCAGTAGCAGGCATGACAAACAAGCATGAATGAGTAGGCACAATAGGGCTCAAACAACTCCTACTCATGCTAGTGGGTTTCATCTATTTACTGTGGCAATGACAGGTCATGCAGAGGATAAAGGGGTTCAGCTACCGCAGCAAGTAACAGATGAATCGGTGTTGTCCTAATGCATTAAAAGAGAGCAGGAGCGAGAGAGTAGGATTGTATCGGAATGAACAAGGGGGTTTTGCTTGCCTGGCACTTCTGAAGATAATATAGCTCTTCATCGGTGTCATCGATCACATCGCCGGTACAACGTCTATCGAGGGGGAACAACACCGGCAAACACAGAAGAAACACGATCAATGCAATGCAACAATATGATGCATGATAATGACATGGCAATATGCTAGTGTTTTGAGGTAATGCACCTAGCTATGATTTAAATGAAGTTGGTTTGAATACATGATTCAAACTCCAACTCCATATATGATTATTTAAATGCCCTTTATTTGTTTTGTCCAAAATAGAGGACAAACATTATTCAAACATGCATGAAAATGGTACAGATGGATTCTTTGAATTTTTCTGACAATTTTTCATATATAATTTATTTAATTTGGAGTTACGGTTGGATTTCTATGATTTTTAGAAGTTTATACAACTTTCTGGAATTTCCTGAATTTATTTTAAATCCAGAAAATGATTTATGGCGTCAGCACCACGTCACTGTGACGTCAGCAGAGTCAACTGGGCGCCCCAGGTCAAACCTGACGTGTGGGGTCCACACGTCAGTGACACAACTAACTAACCGTGTTAACTAGTGTTAGGTTAAGCACTAATCTAGGTTAATTAGCACTGACTAAACCTAACTAATAACTAACAGGGATGGGTCCACATGTCAGCGACTAAGTGAGTTAACTAAAAGTTAGTTAGCGCTAAGCTAAAATTAGCAGGGCTCTGGGCCCACCTGTCAGTGACACAGGGGTTAATTAGCAGGGTCATTTGCCCCTAACGACGGCGCCACGTCAGCACGTCGGAGATCAGCCGACGGCGACCACAGAACACGGCGGGGGCACGCCGGACTTGCGCTAGGGGTGTCGGATTGGCGCGCTGAGGGCACCAGGGCATAGCCCTCGCTCTTGCGCATCCAGAGAGCCAAATGGGAGGGGTTGGGGTGGATCGAGCTCGCCGGAGTCGAGCTCGTGGCGGCGGCCGGCGTTCGGGAGCAGCCGAGTATGGTGCTAGAGGGCACGGAAGGCGGAGCTACTGGTAGCTGCAGGTTCGTGGAGGCGCGCTGAGCACACTGGTGTGCTCAGATACGGGCTGTAGTGCCCATGGCGTCGTCTGCACCATCACCGGCGGCGAGGAGCTCGCGGCTTTGGTGGAAAAGGCGGCTGGAGGAGGAGAACTTCGGCGGGGAGAGAGGGGTTTAGAGCGGGGGCTCACTGTGAGGTTGCAGAGCAGGTCGGCGTGCTCGGGGAGGCGGCGGAGACGGCGAATCGACAGACGGCGTCCGGCGGCCGTGCGTGGAGAAGACAGGTCACTGGCGAGGCAGCAAGGCATCCGACGACGCGTGTCTCAACGGAGAGGTAGCAGGGAACTAGGCGGAGCCGATGGACTCTCTAGTAGGGCGAAACGACGGCGGTGGCTGCGGTGGTAGTGGACGGCGGCGGCGGCAGCGGTCGGGCGAGAGAGGGAGAGATCCAGGGAAGGGGGTAAGAGCGCGGGAGAGTGAGGGAGAGAGGCAGGGAGGTGCGTGGCGCTCGGGGGAGGCGTCCAGAGCGTTGAGGAAGGAGAGCGGCAAGCAGGAGGTGGGTAGGCGCGTGCCGGTGTGCGGTGGCCACACGCCTCGCGTCCTTCTGGCGCGAGGTGGGAGACGGTGGCGGTTCGGTGGGCTGGGCCGCTGGAATTGGGCCAGGTGGGCTGAGAGGTGAGCGCCAGGTAGGGTTTCTCTACTCTCTGCTTTTCCTATTTCTATTTTTTTATTTATTTTGTTCTGTTTTGTTTTGGTTTAGTAAAATACTAAACCATTTTATAAAATCCTGAAAATAGTTATGTGGCTAGGACTAAAATATACCAAACCACATAAAATGTTCCAGTATTATTGGACATATATTATTTATATATCAAATATATATCCAATGCAAATAGTTATTGAATTAATTCAAAGGCCCAAAATAAATGTTTCAGTCACTCCAAAAATATTGGGTTGCATTTTATTCTTGCCAATATTTTTCAAAGCTGAAAAGGAACATTTCCTTGGAAACATTTGAAGCAATTTTTAATGTTGATCATTTTTTTAAATGATTTCTGAGGCTCTCCAATTCCCCAATTTAAATTTAAAGAAATTTAGACATGATGCATGGATGCAAATCCACTAGTTACAAGCAAGCTCTAGGGCTGTGGCAATATTGCACCTTCTAAGTTAGAATGTATTGATATTACAATTAACATTGCCAATAGAGATACTATTACACCAGTTGGGATTGTTAGAGATGTTGAAGTCTTGTGTGGGAATGTTAAATATCCTGTTGATTTTCTTGTTCTTGGTTCCCCACAAGATTACTGTCGGGGGGATGAACCCCGGGCAGGCAACGGAACCCGGATCCTCTTCAAAAACGATGGGGCCCGCATCACCCCTAAAAACCGGCATGCGACTGGCCGGGTCGCTCGACCCGGCAAGGCCGCAGCCCGGCCAGTCCCTCCGACCCGGCAAGGTACGTCAACTCGGACTCAGCAAGTGGTGCAAGGCGGCCAAACCCGGCACAACCAAGGCTTCCCCAACAAGCCGACCCCACCCGTGGCGTGCCCTGCAATCCAGCCACGGGTCAAGCTCCCGTCTCATCCAGGCCGTACGATGGGACAAGACGTCAGTCACCGGTGACCAAGACAACATTGTTCTCACTCATGCCTATGGTCAGCCGGAGCGTGGCAACAGTTCCCCTTACCTACCCGCTGACCAGGGTTGGCGTGGCAATAGTGCTTCCGCCCTCACTGATGACGATAGCAAGCGGCAGCCTGACGGAAAGCACTGTACACGACTCGACTCGGCCACGCCCTGAAGATCGACAAGACGGCGCACAGTTCCCCTAGGCACGCGGGGCCCACGCCTAGGGGAACCCGGCGAACCACACGCCCTCAAGTGGGACCCAGCCCGGCATCCCGGGCACCGACAATACGGACCCACCGACTCCGCATATTACCATTGTAACCCTGGGTGGGTTGGTTTATGAAACCCCCCAGGAACCCGCGCCTGCAGGGATGGAGAAGATAAGAGAATACAAGGCAGGTCATGTAATGTAAATCTGCCTGCAGATAGAACAAGCAAGCATAGGACTAGCCACCTAGCCGCCACATCGGAGAGAAGGAGCAACCTAAGCCTTGGCCAGCTTCGTTCCTCCTCATACAGCTCCAGGAGAAACATTGTACTATCGATCATCCAACTACACTCGGCAGGACTAGGGGTATTATCTCTTCGGAGAGCCCCGAACCTGGGTATGTCCGATGTCCCACGCCCGCTCATGCCAATCTCGCCTCTGGAGCCCACCAGCGCCCTCGAGCCTCCTCCTCTCTTTAGCCATCCCTTGGCATCTGCCGTGCGCCCACCACGACAATGACTTTTGTCCCATTATATTTGGTAGACCCTTCTTGAATACTGTTAATGCTTGGATAGATTGCCAAAAGGATATTGTTATGATTGGGTTAGGGGATATGTCTCATGACTTTAACTTTGCTAAATTTCATAGACAACCCCATGATAAAGAATTGCCTAGTAAGGATGAAATTATTGGTCTTGCTTCTATTGTCGTGCCTCCTAATAATCCTTTAGAACAATATTTGCTAGACCATGAAAATGATATGTTTATGAATGAAAGAAGGGAAATAGATGAAGTATTCTTTAAACAGGGACCTATTTTGAAACACAAGTTGCATGTTGAAATCCTAGGGGATCCTCCACCACCCAAGGGTGATCCCGTGTTTGAGCTTAAACCATTACCTGATACTCTTACATATGCTTATCTTGATGAAAACAAGATATATCCTGTTATTATTAGTGCTAACCTTTCAGAGCAGAAAGAGGAGAAATTATTGAAAACTCTGAAGAAGCACCGTGCTGCTATTGGATATTTGATGACCTTAAAGGCATTAGTCCCACTCTATGCCAACACAAGATAAAATTGGAGAAAGATGCTAAACCGGTTGTTGATCACCAACGACGGTTAAATCCTAAGATGACAGAAGTGGTAAGAAAAGAAATACTAAAGCTTCTGGAGGCAGGTATAATTTATCCTGTTACTGATAGTCAGTGGGTAAGCCCTGTCCATTGTGTCCCTAAGAAGGGTGGTATTACTATTGTTCCTAATGATAAAGATGAATTGATCCCACAAAGAATTGTTACAGGTTATAGGATGGTAATTGATTTCCGCAAATTAAGTAAAGCTACTAGAACAGATCATTACCCTTTACCTTTTATTGATCAAATGCTAGAATGATTATCTAAACATACCCATTTTTGCTTTGTAGATGGTTATTCTGGTTTCTCTCAAATACCTGTGTCAAAAGAGGATCGGGATAAGACCACTTTTACTTGCCCTTTCGGTACCTTTGCTTATAGACGTATGCCTTCTTCGTTTATGTAATGCACCTACTACCTTTCAAAGATGCATGATGGCTATATTCTCTGATTTTTGTGAAAACATTGTTGAGGTTTTCATGGATGATTTTTCCATATATGGAACTTCTTTTGATGATTGATTGAGCAACCTTGATCGAGTTTTACAGAGATGCGAAGAAACTAATCTTGTCTTGAATTGGGAGAAGTGCCACTTTATGGTTAATGGAGGTATTGTCTTGGGGCATAAAATTTATGAAAGAGGTATTGGAGTTGATAAAGCTAATGTCGATACTATTGAAAAGATGTCATGTCCTAAGGACATCAAAGGTATAAGAAGTTTCCTTGGTCATGCTGGTTTTTATAGGAGGTTCGTTAAAGACTTCTCTAAAATTTCTAGGCCTTTGACTAACCTCTTACAAAAAGATATTCCTTTTGTCTTTGATGATGATTGTGTAGAAGCATTTGAAATACTTAAGAAAGCTTTGATTTCTGCACCTATTGTTCAGCCACCTGATTAGAATTTACCCTTTGAAATTATGTGTGATGCTAGTGATTATGTTGTAGGTGTTGTTCTAGGACAAAGATTTGATAAGAAACTAAATGTTATCCAACCTCGCCTCTGGAGCCCACTAGCGCCCTCAAGCCTCCTCCTCTCTTTAGCCATCCCTTGGCATCTGCCGTGCGCCCACCACGACAGTTGGCGCTCACCTTGGGGCAGCTCGGGGAGCTGACCGGGAGCATGCTTCAGACAGGGCCCTTCTCCTACACCGACGAGTCTGTCGCATTGGCAAACGACGTCGTCGGCGCGCTTGCCGCCTCCATTGCCGCGTTGCGCATCTCCGATGCGTCCGCGGCCGATGAGTAACCCAGCGAGGTGCTCAGCTACTCCGACTCTCCGCTCTCCCTCGGCGGTGGCACTACCGCCTGGGCGATGGACGTCCACGTGTAGGTTTACGTCACCGGTGATGGCGCCTCCTCCTCGTCGAGCAAGACGAGGAAGGCCGCGGAAGCCAGGGCCGCCGCGGAACGGACTGAGCTGTCCGATGCGCTGCGCGCTGCAATGCAGAGCCTCTGCATCCCTATCGGCACCGACGTGGACACCACCAATGTCGCCAAGGCCCGATCTCAGCTCGAAGAAAGGCGCCAGCAGATGCTGGACCTGTCCGAGACGCTCGCCGCCACCAAGTGTCGCCTGGAGGCCGCTCAGTTGGAGCACGACACTACTCACGGATTCGCGCCCGCCGCGGCCGAGCCAAGCCGGGTAACTGACGTACGCACCCTTGGAGGAGCGATCGGTCGGGCCCTCGGCGCTGTCCGAACCGTCTACGAGACCCCAGTGAAGAACATGCGTGTTGCGGAGGCAGCCGCGGTCGGCCTCGACCAACTCATGGGTGAGGAGCTAAAAGAGCGCATCGGGCGGATGCGCGAGCTGCTCCATGCCGCCAGCACCCAGCAGGATCGCCTACACCATCTCGCCAAGCCGGCGGGGTCCGGCTCCGCCCGCCTTGCCGGACCCGGCCAACTTCTGCACACAGCTTCCTCGCCGTCCGGCGAGGCACACTCTGGCCAAGCCCGGACTCGGCGCAACCCGGCCACCACAGCCGCCGACGTCCTGGGCAACGAGCCCACAGCGGAGACTCAGCATGAACCCGACCAGCCTGGCTGGCGTCCGGCTCCAACCGACCCGGCCCCTCGGGGCCTGGCCGCCAGTTGACTCGGCCCGCGCGCCATCAACGACGCCGATGCTCGCCACCGCCTCGATCAGCTCGCTCGCTCCCTGGAGGTGGAGGAGAGTGGTGCTATCTGGCCAGCTTGCTTCAGCCCACGCATCCGGGAGGAGCCCTTTCCCAAAGGGTTCATGCTTCCCTGTGACACCCCCAAGTACAATGGGACCGTGAAGCCAGAAGACTGACTCACCGACTACACCACGGCCATTGGCATCACCGGTGCCAGTCGTCTTCTCATCGTGCGCTATGCACCGCTCATGCTCTAGGGGTCGGCCCGCACGTGGTTAAACAGTCTGCCGATGCGCAGCATCAATGCGTGGGTCGACTTTGAGGAGGCCTTTGTCCGCAACTTCACGGGGACCTACAAACGACCCGGTCGCCCCAGCCAGCTCGCCATGTGCGTGCAGGGGCCGACGGAGACGGGTCGCGAGTACCTCGCATGCTGGACCGAGCTCCGGAATAGCTGCGAGGGCGTCCATGAAGTCCAGGCGATCCAGTACTTCGTCAGCGGGTGCCGAGACGGCACCCTCCTCAAGCACAAGCTCTTGCGCTCCGAGTCGGCCACCATGGCCGCGCTCAGGGTGACGGCGGACAAGTACGCCAACACCGACTCGGCCATGAAGATCCAGGTGGCACTAGATGAAGCCGGCAAGGCAAAGCCGGTTCCTCCCCCGAAGCCGGCCGGCGAAAGCAGCCGGCAGCAGCATCACCAGAACAACAAACGCAAGGCCAAGCAGCCGGCGCAGCGTCAGGACAACCGGCTCGGCGCGCCCGCCGAGCCCGCGGCAGACCCGGCGGCGAAGCGTCAGCAGACCGGCAAGATGGCGTGGCAACCCGCCATGAGTTTCGAAGAGATGCTCGACGCCCCATGCAAGCACCACAGCAGCGCAAGACCCTCCACACACACGCTTCGGCGGTGCGCCTTCACCAAGCGCATCATGAGGGGAGACATCCCGCCTCCTCCAGCTACGGCTCCACCTCCAGGCGCGGGGCAGCCGCCTCCGCCTCCACCTCCGCCTCCCGCTGGCGGCATGATCCGGAACAACGCCTACCCGGATTAGAACGCGGCCTACGTCATCTTCACCAGCCTTGGCGACAACAAGCACAGCGAGCGCCTTCTTCGGCAGGAGGTGAACACCGTCGTTTCGGCCAAGCCAGAGTTCATGCTTTGGTCGGATCGACCGATCACTTGGACCTGGGAGTATCTCCCGGCGGTCATGCCGAGTCCAGGTGGATACGCCCTCGTCCTCAACCCCACCATCGTCGCGCGGCGCACATGCAAGTTCTCCCGAGTCCTCATCGATGGCGGCAGCAGCATCAACATCCTCTACCGCGACACGATGACCAAGCTCGGCCTCAAGGCCGAGGACCTGGAGCCAACCTGGACGATCTTCCACGGCATCGTGCCCGGCCTCTCCTGCTCTCCCACTGGCCGGATCCGGCTAGACGTCCTGTTCGGCGACAGTAGCCACTTCCGGCGTGAGCCGATCTGGTTCGAAGTGGTGGACCTGTCCAGCGCGTATCACGCCCTGCTGGGCCGGCCCATGCTCACCAAGTTCATGGCGGTTCCCCACTACGCGTACCTGAAGATGAAGATGTCAGGTCCCAAGGGCCTGATCACGATCACCGGTGATTATCGCAAGTCCCTCGAGTGCGCCCGAGACGGCGCCAAGTTGGCCGAGTCGCTGGTCCTTGCCGAGGAGCGGCGCCAGCTCGACCGGATCGTCGCCATGGCAGGCGAGGCCTCCGTCGCGTCGATCCCGACCACGGACCCGGCTGACGAGGCTGCCTTCAAGCCCTCCAAGGAGACCAAGAAAGTGAAGCTGAAACCAGAATACCCCAGTTGCAGCAAGTACGTTGTCGTAGGCGCCCGCCTCGACAGCAAATAGGAAGGCGAGCTCATCGACTTCCTCCGTGAGAATCGGGATATCTTCGCATGGACCCCCAAGGACATGCCGGGTATCCCGAGGAAGTACGCCAAGGACAAACTTCACGTCCGTAAGGACGCCAAGCCTGTCCGTCAACCCCTACGACGATTTTCCGAAGAGAAGAGAAGAACCATTGGTGAAGAGGTCTCCAAGCTTTTGGCGGCCGGCTTCATAATGGAAGTGTTTCACCCCGAGTGGCTGGCCAATCCAGTCCTCGTCCTGAAGAAGAACAAGATCTGATGCACGTGTATCGACTACACCAGCCTCAACACGGCATGTCCCAAGGATCTGTTCGCTCTCCCGCGGATCGACCAAGTCATCGACTCGACCGCCAGGTGCGAGCTCCTGTCCTTCTTGGACGCTTAGTCCGGCTACCACCAGATCAAGATGGACCCGGCCGATACCCTGAAGACGTCCTTCATCACGCCCTTCGGGGCGTACTGCTACATCACCATGTCGTTCGGCTTGAAGAACGCCGGCGCCACCTTCTAATGCTGCATGCAGAAATGCCTGTTGCCGCAGCTCATCCGCAATATCCACGTGTACATGGACGACATCGTGGTGAAGACCAAGCAACACCTCATGCTCCTCGATGATTTGAAGGAAACATTCGCCAACCTCCGTGAATACAAGGTCAAGATTAACCCGGAAAAATGCATCTTCGGCGTCTCGGCCTGAAAGCTACTCGGCTTCCTCATCTCGGAACGCGGCATTGAGGCGAACCCGGAGAAGATCAAGTCCATCGAGCGCATGCGCAAGCCAGCTAGGCTGCGCGACGTCCAGAAGTTCACCGGGTGCTTGGCCTCGGTTAGCCGGTTTCTAAGCCAGCTGGGCGAGAGGGCGCTCCCCCTATACCAGCTGATGAAGAAGACGAGTCCGTTCGAATGGAACGGCAAGGCAGACGAGGCCTTCCAAGACCTCAAGCGCATGCTCTCCACAGCGCCAGTCCTGGCCGCACCGACCGACAAGGAGCCGCTGTTGCTCTACATACTCGCGACCTCGCGGGCAGTCCGCACGGTGCTGGTGGCCGAGCGACCAGAGAAGGGCAAGATCCAAGCCGTCTAGCGCCCGGTCTACTACCTGAGCGAGGTGCTCTCCATCTCCAAGTAGAACTACCCGCACTACGGGAAGATGTGTTACGGTGTGTACCTCACCGCCAAGAAGCTGAAGCAGTACTTCCAAGAGCATGTCGTCACCGACGTCAGCACAACGCCTATCGGAGAAATCATCGGGTGCCGGGACGCCTCTGGCCGGGTCGCCAAGTGGGCGATCCAGCTAGCCGGCCACACCATCCTCTATGAGCCCCGCACCACGATCAAGTCTCAAGCCCTGGACGACTTCCTCGTCGACTGGACCGAGACCCAGTACCTGCCGCCACCTCCCGACTCGACGCATTGGCGCATGCACTTTGATGGGTCCAAGATGCGACTCGGCTTAGGGGCCAGCATCGTACTGTCGTCCCCGAAGGGCGACCGGCTCCGCTACACGCTCCAGATCCACTTCGCCGCCTCCAACAACGTCACCGAGTATGAAGCCCTTGTGCACGGCCTCCGGCTTGCCAAGGAACTCGGCATCCGGCGCATCCTGTGCTATGGCGACTCAGACCTGCTGGTGCAGCAGTGCTCCGGCGAGTGGGACGCCCGCGACTCAAACATGGCAAGCTACTGCTTCCTCGTCCAGAAGCTGTCCGGATCCTTTGAGGCCTGCGAGTTCCTCCACGTCCCGTGCATGGAGAACGAAGCAGCCAACACGCTCGCCAAGATCGCCTCGTCACGACAAGCCATCCCGTCCGGCGTCTCCCTCGAGCACCTGCGCAAGCCGTCCGTCAAGCCATCGCCGGACTCCGAGTCCATTCACCTGCCAGACGATCCGGCCGCACCGCAACCCGGCCCGGGGGCTGCTGAACCCGGCCCGGGGGCTGCGGAACCCAGCCCGGGGGCTGCTCGGCTCAACTCGGCCACCATCAACCCGGACCCGACCATTGCCAACTCCGACACGGGGGATGGTCAACCCGGCTCGAGGGCTGCCGACTCGGAACCCACCCTGGTGGCCGTCTTCACCGTGGTGACAGCTCCATCCTGGCCCCTCCCGATAGCAGAATGCTTGTAGAACGGGGTTCTCCCCATGGACGAGACCGAAGCTTGGCAAGTGCAGCGCCGGGCGTCCGCCTACAGCATCATCAACAATGAGCTCGTCAAGCGCAGCCCCACCAGCGTGTTCCAGCGCTACGTCGAGCAGGATCAGGGCATCGACATCCTCCTCGACATACACCAGGGCGAGTGCGGGCACCACGCCGCATCGCGATCCCTGGTGGCCAAGGCGTTCCGCCATGGTTTCTACTGGCCTACGACCCTCGAGGACGCCGAGTCGCTCATCCTCAAGTGTGAAGGATGCCAGTGCTTCAGCAAACGCAGCCACCAGCCGGCGTCAGCACTCCGCACCATACCGATCGCCTAGCCCTTCGCGGTCTGGGGACTCGACATGGTGGGACCCTTCAAAACCGCTCAAGGCGGCATGATGCACCTGCCGGTGGCAGTGGACAAATTCACCAAGTGGATCGAGGCAAGAGCAATCAACAAACTGGATGGGCCAACAGCCGTCCGGTTCATCAAGGACATAGCGGTGCGCTACGGCATGCCGAACAGCATCATCACCGAAAACGGCACCAACTTCGCCAAGGGCGCACTCGAGCAATACTGCTCCGTCTCCGACATCCGCCTCGACCTGGCCTCCGTTGCGCATCCACAGTCCAACGGGAAGGTCGAGCGGGCCAACGGAGCCGCGACTCGTCGAGCCACTCATCCGCTCACCCGGCAGCTGGCTCGACGAGTTGTCGGCCATTCTCTGGAGTCTCCGCACCACGCCGAATCGGTCGACCGGGTTCACCCTGTTCTTCCTCGTCTATGGAGCCGAAGCCATCATCCCGACCGACGTCGAGTTCGAGTCGCCGCGCGTCGCGCTATACACCAAAGCCAAAGCCAGAGAAGCCCGCAAAGATGGCGTCGACCTGCTCAAAGAAGCACGTCTCCTGGCGCTCAGTCGCTCGGCCATCTACCAGCAAGGTCTGAGGCACTACCACAGCAAGAAGATCAAGCCACTTGTGTTCCGCGAGGACGACCTTGTCCTCCGCCTAGTCCAATAGCAAGCAGGCCAGCACAAGCTGTCCCCTCCATGGGAGGGGGCTGGCCGGCTCGATAGCCACCCCGCCGCCTTACTTGGTGATTCCTGATAAAAGTTAGGACGCCGCGGTCCCTCACTTCACCCTAAAGCCACAGATCCAGATTTGGCAGTCGGCTGGCAAGCACAACGGGCCAAAGCTCCTTCACGATTCATACACTAAGTCTAAGGTCGCCGGGTCAATGAACCCGGCCCGCCACTCAAATGAACACCCGCACGACTGGCTGCTCGCCAACCGGCTTCGCCGGGTTGCCGCCAGCCGGCCCAGTGGGTGTTTCGCTCACGCTCAATGTTTCCAAAGACCCAAGTCCTGCGCACCCCTTTCAAAGAATCGAACTCCTTGTCACGGACCGGAGCCTCGGCCGTCTGACTCACGGGGGGGAGGTTTGAGAAAGGGAAAAAACGCATGAAATTGGTCCGAAAAACGGAAGGCAAAAAAGCAAAAACACTCACGACATTTACACATAGATATTTAAACAAAAGGCCCATGGCCGGAGTTCATTTCACACTAAAAAAACCAGTGGGTGGGTGGACCTGCTACTTAACAGATTCTGCATAAAGTGTCTCAGGCATCTCCAGCGCCGCGTCGCGACGTCGACGGCTCTCCCCTGGCGGCCTCCGGGTCCGGCAAGACACCAGTGTCCTCCTCGGCATCCGTGTCGCCAAGACGCCCGTCTCCTCCGAGCTCCCCTCCGGGTCATGGAGAAGCAAGCCGTAGTCGTCGCCATCCGTGGCCCTATCGTTTTCCGTCCGCTTCGGATGGAACTCGTCGTGGAAGGCGAACTCGGTGATGTAGCTGGCCTGGGAGGCGATCCGGCCGGCCTGCTCCTGCAGCTACTACTCCGAGCCGGCCCGCTGGCCCATCAACACGTCCAGCTGAAGATCTGGGTGCCAGGACAGCGCAAACCGGAGTGCCATCTCGGCACCGGCATGAGCGGCGGAGACGTGCCACTCGCCAAGACGGTCCGGACCCGTCTCCAGCCAGCGCGCCAAGCGCGTGAAGCTGCTCGGCACGACGGCGCCCGGCCAGAGGGCCGTCGTCATCATGGTGCCGGCCCGCGACAGACGCTCCATCTGCGTCCCAAGAACCCGCAGGCGGGCCTCAGCAGCGGCAATGATCTCCGGGAAGGTCCAGGCCGTCCGCGGATCCGTCCCAGACCCAACAACTCCGGTCGGGTCGTGCTGATAGCGGACAGCTTCCTCCGCCAGCCGCTGCGTCTCCGGGAAGGGCCCTGCCGCAAAGGAAGAAGCAAGTTAGAAGAACAACAAAGAAGAAAAGCCGTGTCCTGACACGGCAAGCTACAAGAAGCAGCACTTACTGGAAAAGGATTCTTCTAGGTGATGTGCCTCAAGCAATGTACCATTCCACTCCCGCTCCATGGCGCGGTCGCGCTCCTCGAGCGCCTTCTCTAGAGTGGCCGCATTGGCAAGGGCCGCCTTCAGCTTGGCGTCCTTGTCTTTGGCCGCCTTCTCAGCTGCCTCGCGGCGGCGGGCTTCGTCCTCGCATGCTCCCTCTGCCGTGGTGACCTGCCCCCGCAGGCGTTCCACCTCGGCCTGGAGCCGGCCCTTGTCGTCGGCCAGCTGGTCACGCTGCTGGTCCGCCTCCACCAGGGCCAGCTGCGCCTCCGTGACCTCGACGGCTTCCGCCTTAAGAAGCTCCACCTCGGCCTCGAGGCGGCTCTTGTGACCCGCCAGTTGCTCATGCAGCCGGTTGGCCTCGTCAAGAGACCGCGGGGCCGCGGCCGCCTCCACCCTCGCCTGCGCCGCCACGACGCCAAGCCGGCCGGTGTCGGCAACAAGATGGTTGTAATGATGACCGGCCCGAAGCAGCCGAGTCTGCCAGGACAGCACCTCGACTGTGAAAACGAAGGAATCAGCAGAAGGAAAGAGCAAGACATAAGATTTGGCCCAATTGTTGCACAATTGGCCTGAATCTCGGGGGCTACACCCAGTGGGTGCGCTAGCGCGCCCCCACTAAAAAAGAGCACAAGAGTACCTGCGGCGACGCGGAGCTCCTCCTCCTTGGTGGCAAGCTGCTCCACGAGCTCCCGGTGCTTGCCCAGGAGACGGTTGTAGGCGGCAACCCGGAAGGCGTCAAGATGCTGAAGAAATCAGAAGTCAAAAACAAGGCCAACGCTCTAGAAGATCCGACCCAACTACTACGTAGTTGGCCCGGATCTCGGGGGCTACACCCAGTGGGTGTGCTGGAGCGCCCCCACAAAGAAGAAATTACAAGGAAGCGAAAAGACTTACCAGCACGACACACTCCAGGTCGCGCGTCCGCTCCACCTCGGCCTGGGCAAAGGCCTCAAGCCGCTCCGTCCGACCTCGCAGGCGGTGACTGACGGCGTCCAGCGCCACCTCCTCCTGGGTCTGGGGCCCGAAGACAGTGGCGCCCCCGCTCCTCGCTGGTTGCGGCACGGCGGCTCGGTGCCGTCCCTGTCGGGGCACCAAGGCGTGCCCCCCGCTGGCCGCTTGCGACGCTGCAAGCACCTCCTCCCACACCCCTCCCGGTGCCGACGATTACCCGGACGCCGGAACGCCCTACGTCACCACCACCGGCCCAGTTGCCGGGGTGGCATCCGGCACCGCCGTCCGCGGTACCTCCTCCGTAGCCGGCGGCACCTCTGGTGCTGCCGCCCGCAGCGCCTCTTCCAAGATGACGACACTTCCACCACCATCAGCCCCCGCGCGCTCGACCACGTCGGCCCGCGGTGGGGTATCGACCCCCACCTCCACGACCTCCTGGTCAAGGATCACCGCCTCAGCCCGGCCTCCACGGTCGCGCTCCCGCAACGATGATGACTCAAAGACCGTCACCGCCACCACCGTACCCTCCGGCATCTCGCGCCAGGCCGGCTCCACACCAGATCGCGCCCATGTCGCCGCCGCGTTGGTCCAAGCCTGGACCGACGCCGCCTCTAGCTCCGCCTCGGCCCGGTTCCTGTCCCACCAGGCCAAGGCCTCGGCGTCGTTCGGGTCCAGGCCGAGGTCCGAGTCGGCCCGCCCCTCAACCTCGCCCTGTTCGGTGAGATCGGATCGTCTCCTGCGGAACGCGACCCCTTTGGCGGCCGCGGCTTCCGCCGCCGCCCTTGCCAGTGCGATTGGCGACCAGAAGAAGAAGGCAGAATGAGCAAAAAAGAGACAAGACTAGCTCGAAAAACCCAAGCGCAAACAAGAAATGAAGCTTACCCCGTCAAGACCGGGACCGGGGCTGGCCTCCCATGCCCGTTGCCGCGCTTCTTCTTGGCCGGCCTCCCGGCCACCGCCGGGTCCGCCGTGCGCTTCGGGGGTCGGGGTCACGGCGCAACGCTATCTTTTCCATGCGGGCGGCTCGGCTCCGCCCCATGCGAGGACCTGGCACCGCCTGCGTCGCCGCCTCCCCCACCCAACGCCACAACACCAACAGCCGGTGTTAGCGTTGCCCGCAGCACGGCACGATCAACATTTCAAATGAAGAGAGAAAGATGCAAGACTTACCCGCACGACGCCCAGCGCAGGCGTCGGACTCGGCCACCTCCTCCTCGCTAGGAGCCGCGGGCTCCTCTAGCGCCACCGGCGCCACCTGCGACAGAGCCCGGGCATAAGGATGCCGAATCACGTTCAGAAGAATCTCCCGCGTCACGTCAGGACGAATGAGAAGATGTGCGGCAGCAAAGTAAGAGGACCAAACACTAACCTGCGGCGCCGGGTTCGACTGGCTGTACGGCGCCTTGCCGAACCGCCAGTCATCTCCAAGGTTGGCCTTGGAGATGTCGTTCACACTGCACGCGACCTGCTCCGCGCATAGCCGCGTCGACCCCATGCGTTTGGGATCCTGCAGGCCGATCATTTCACCGATGAGGCAGGAGCGCCTCTGAAGCGGAAGGACCCGGCGATTGATGAACGCGGCAAGGAGGTCGGTGCCAGTGAGCCTGTCCTGCGTCCTCATCACCGTCACCCGCTCACAGAGATTGACGATCTCCTACGACGGGCGCTGGAGCGAGTAGCCCCAGTTCGTCTTCGCCCGCGGCAGCGCAATGGCGAAGGGCGGAAGGTTGATATGGTTCGCGTCTTGGTTGCGGACGTAGAAGAAAGAATTCTACCACTTCTTGGCAGAATCCTCCAGCGGAATGTTGGGGAAATCTGCCCCCGGCCGCTTTGAGATGACGGCAGCGCCGCAGCCAGTAAACTCCCCAGCCGACGGACCCTGCTGCTTCAAGGAAAAGAAGCGCGCCCAGAGGTCGATCAAGGGCTCGACCCCCAGGTATCCCTCATAGAGCATGACGAAGCCGGAGAGCTGGACGATGGCGCCGGCGCCAAGATGGTGCGGCTGAAGCCCGAAGAACTCCAAGAACGCGCGGAAGAAGGTGCTCGCCAGCAGCCCAACGCTTGAAGTGCATGAGGAAGACCACGCGCTCCTGCTCCTCTGGCCAAGGCCTCTGCTCACCGCGCGGCAGGCGAACACCGACGTCCGTCTCCCGTGGCAGGCGCCGCGACGCCCGGAGCCGGGTGATGTCGTCGGCGGTGACGTTCGAGCCCATCCAGGAGCCCGATGGCAGCGACATGATCAGAAGAAGAGGAGGAGGCTCTGCTTGGAGCAGCGGGCGCCGTAGTGCATCGGTTGCAAAGGGCAGGGCGGAAGCAAAGGGACAGGAGGGCGTGAGCGAGAATAATGTCCGCCGCCCCCCTGCCCCCCCCCCCCGATTTATAGCCCTCAGTTCAAATGTGGGGGAGTGGGATCGTCTGCATGCGCCCGTTCCACTACCCTGCAATAAGTGCGCACGTACACGCGCAGTAACTGCTCGGGGAAGTGCAACCGGCCCCTAGACGCTGCAATAAATCCGCGCGCGTGGGCCAAGGGAGCGCGGCGGCGGGCCCCAGCCCGTCACCCAGTCCCGTCACGCCCATGGCCTGTCAGGCCCCTCCGGCTTCGGTCGCCACGTGGCGCCCGTGCAAAGCCTGAGGGATTGCCCCAAGATTCAACGGACTCATCGGTTCCCGCCACGGCCGGGATGCTGCGATACGGTTTCTGAGAAAACCAGCACACAGTGGGTGTTGCCGGACCCGGCGCTCGCAGAATCCGCCTTGCTCAAGGGGGAAACTGCGAAGGCCCACTCATCCAAGGACGGTGGACCTTCACAGCTTCGGGGACTACTGTCGGGGGGATGAACCCCGGGCAGGCAACGGAACCCGGATCCTCTTCAAAAATGATGGGGCCCGCATCGCCCCTAAAAGTCGGCACACGCCTGGCCGGGTCACTCGACCCGGCAAGGCCCGCAGCCCGGCCAGTCCCTCCGACCCACCAAGGTACGTCAACCCGGACTCAGCAACTGGTGCAAGGCGGCCGAACCCGGCACAACCAAGGCTTCCCCAACAAGCCGACCCCACAAGTGGCGTGCCCTGCAATCTAGCCACGGGTCAAGCTCCTGTCCCATCCAGGTCGTACGATGGGACGAGACGTCAGTCACCGATGACCAAGACAACAGTGTTCTCACTCATGCCTATGGTCAGCTGGAGCGTGGCAACAGTGTCCCTTACCTACCCGCTGACCATGCGTGGCAACAGTGCTTCCGCCCTCACCGCTGACGACAACAAGTGGCAGCCTGACAGAAAGCACCGTACACGACTCGACTCGGCCATGCCCAGACGATCGACAAGACGGTGCATAGTTCCCCTAGGCACGCAGGGCCCGCGCCTAGGGGAACCCGGCGAACCACAAGCCCTCAAGCGGGACCCAGCCCGGCATCCCGGGCATCGACAATACGGACCCACCGACTCGGCATATTACCATTGTAACCCTGGGTGGGTTGGTCTATAAAACCCCCCAGGAACCCGCGCCTACAGGGAGGAAGAAGATAAGAGAATGCAAGGTAGGTCATTTAATGTAAAGCTACCTGCAGATAGAACAAGCAAGCATAGGACTAGCCACCGAGCCGCAACACCGGAGAGAAGGAGCAGCCTAAGCCTTGGCCAGCTTCCTTCCTCCTCATACAGCTCCAGGAGCAACATTGTACTATCGATCATCCAACTACACTCGGCAGGACTAGGGGTATTATCTCTCTGGAGAGCCCCGAACCTGGGTATGTCCGGCGTCCCACGCCCGCTCATGCCAACCTCGCCTCTGGAGCCCACCAGCGCCCTCGATCCTCCTCCTCTCTTTAGCCATCCCTTGGCAACTACCATGCGCCCACCACAACAATGACTTTTGTCCAATTATATTTGGTAGACCCTTCTTGAATACTGTTAATGCTTGGATAGATTGCCAAAAGGATATTGTTACGATTGGGTTAGGGGATATGTCTCATGACTTTAACTTTGCTAAATTTCGTAGACAACCCCATGATAAAGAATTGCCTAGTAAGGATGAAATTATTGGTCTTGCTTCTATTGATGTGCCTCCTAATGATCCTTTAGAACAATATTTGCTAGACCATGAAAATGATATGTTTATGAATGAAAGAAGGGAAGATGAAGTATTCTTTAAACAGGGACCTATTTTGAAACACAAGTTGCATGTTGAAATCCTAGGGGATCCTCCACCACCCAAGGGGTGATCCCGTGTTTGAGCTTAAACCATTACCTGATACTCTTAAATATGCTTATCTTGATGAAAACAAGATATATCCTATTATTGTTAGTGCTAACCATTTAGAGCAGGAAGAGGAGAAATTATTGAAAACTCTGAAGAAGCACCGTGTTGCTATTGGATATTTGATGACCTTAAAGGCATTAGTCCCACTCTATGCCAACACAAGATAAAATTGGAGAAAGACGCTAAACCGGTTGTTGATCACCAACGATGGTTAAATCCTAAGATGAAAGAAGTGGTAAGAAAAGAAATACTAAAGCTTCTAGAGGCAGGTATAATTTATCCTGTTACTGATAGTCAGTGGGTAAGCCCTGTCCATTGTGTCCCTAAGAAGGGAGGTATTACTGTTGTTCCTAATGATAAAGATGCATTGATCCCACAAAGAATTGTTACAGGTTACAGGATGGTAATTGATTTCCGCAAATTAAGTAAAGCTACTAGAAAAGATCATTACCCTTTACCTTTTATTGACCAAATGCTAGAAAGATTATCTAAACATACTCATTTTTGCTTTCTAGATGGTTATTCTGGTTTCTTTCAAATACCTGTGTCAAAAGAGGATCAGGATCACCATGCTTTTTAGGTCAACAAACCAGCTCCCATTCAGCAAGAGACTGACGTGGATTATCAGTGTTCCCTATCCAAAGACACTGCCTCTCAATACTTTCAATCTGCTTAAGAATGCCGTGCGGTAGGGATAAGGAGCAGAGAAAATATATAGGCATGGAAGCGAGAACTGACTGAAGGAACTGCACTCTACTACCCTGATTGAGCAGACAAGAAGAAGCAGATAAACGTCTCTCAATACAAGCAACCAAAGGCATGAGGTCATAAATGGTTGGCCTGGATGTGCCCATGGGTAAACCATGGTACGTGAAAGGCATTGATCCAATCGAGCAGCCAAGCAACGCTACAATTCTGGCACCTTCCTGTTCAGACAATTTCATTGGGATCAGGGAAGATTTACTGAAGTTAACACACAGGCTCGTGGATTCAGCAAACTTCTGCAACATATCTTTGAGAGCAATTAATTGGCTATCAACAGCCGGCAGCACAATCAATGTGTCATCCGCGTACTGGACAATCGGAAAATCATTGGATCTTGTTGGTATCGACAAGGAGAGGATGTTACGTCTGCACATGTCATTTACTACAGATTGAAGAAGATCCGCTGCAATAACGAACAGCAGAGGTGATAAAGGATCACCTTGTTGAACTCCACTCTTGCATTTGAAGTGTTGGCCAGGGACACCATTAAGAAGTACCGAGGAAGACCCAGATGAGAGAAGGCTACTTATCCATCCATTCCATCAATCATCAAAACCCTTACACTAAAGAATTCGAAGGATAGCATCATGCTCAATTGTATCAAAAGCTTTGGTGAAATCCAACTTAAGCAACACAATACGCCTCTTAGAAGCTTTACACTGGTGCAAATATTCAAAACACCACGCTAGGCAGTCTTGGATAGATCGACATCTGAGGAACCCATATTGGTTACGGTGGATACATTGGAAGATCACCTTCTGTAGCCGATTCGCCAGGAGCTTGGTTAAGAATTTTAAGCAAGTATTAGTTAACGAGATTGGTCTAAAATCACCAACAAGTTCAGGGCTGAGCTTCTTAGGAATAAGAGCGATGAGAGAGGTGTTAAGACACTCCAAATTGCATTTTCCTTCATAGAATTCAGTAACCAAACTCATAAAAATCCTTCTTAAGAATACTCCAGCATTTCTTCATAAAAAGGACTGTAAATCCATCCGGTCTAGGAGCTCGATCAGTGGGCATATGTTTAATTACATCATCCACTTCATCCTCAGAGAAAGGCCTCGAAAGATCCTCAAGCCCCTCAACTCTAGACAGAAGCCTATCCAAATCAAACTGCATGTTAATGCCCCTGGACTGCCCCATACGCAATTTAAAATCAGACCAGAACATGGAAGCAAGCTGTTGACGGTCAGTCACTATCTCGCCAACATCATTCTTAATGGAAGAGATAGTGTTCCTGCGATAACGTTCAGGCGCCATAGCATGGAAAATTTTGGTATTTTCCTCACCCACCTTGATGGATCGGATAGTGCAACGTTGCTTCCAGTAAATGAATTACAAACGAAGGATCTCCTCTAGATGAAGCTTAACAATCCTTCTAAAATTCATCTCTGGCTAAGACAGTTGTCGAAGTTCTTCCAACTCATCAAAGAACAAGATCACCCTGTTACAATCTGCAATTAGGTTCTTAACCAAAATGAAGCTCTTTTGATGAAGCATTTGTTCCAGTTCTTCAACAAACGTGAAGTCCCTTGGGTTGAGCTCATTTGGGATTCTTATTATCACTCATCTCCCCCACAAGTTACTCAGCTCTGTGGATCTTTCTGGTGGCGTGACATTCTGAAACTCTTTGATAAATTCTGTATGCTAGTAACTCCCTAAGTGCATACAGGTGACATGGTGGTTTTTTGGCTTGATAGATGGCAAATTGATAACAGAGTGATTGCTCTCAAGGATCGCTTCCCTCACTTACACTCTTTTGCCATTGATGATATGGTCTCAGTCAGGGATTTCTTTGGTTTTCAGTCATTGGTTGAAGGTTTCCACCTTCCACTTTCTTCTGAAGCTTTCCTGGAGCTATCTCAACTTCAAGTTTTGCTGGATCCCATTAGTTTAAACCCTGCTGAGAAATACATTTGGAAATGGCCATCTAAATCTAGGGAATATGTGTCCAAGCTGTATTATGATTTCACCTTCTCCCACTTGGGGATTGATCCAATTTTCAAGTGGATCTGGAAATGCTCCTGTACTCTCAAGATTAAAGTGTTTGGGTGGCTTCTTCTGATGGATCGTCTAAATACTAGAGATATGATGCAAAGGAGACATTGGCACATTCCAGATGATACTTGTGTTCTTTGTCAGTCCTCCATGCATGAAGATAGAATTCATCTCTTTTTCTCTTGCAACTTTAGCCAGAGAGTTTGGAATTATCTTGGAATATCTTGGCTGCCACAACCAAATCAATCTACCTTCCTGATGGCCTCAGCTTCCAAGAAGGAGTTCAACAAACCTTTCTTCTCTGAGGTGGTTTTCTCAGCTGCTTGGAACATCTGGACACAAAGGAATGGGACAATTTTAAGAAATGAGACTCCTAGCTTTAGGTATTGGAGGAGAAACTTTGTGCATGACCTCTCTCTTCTAGCTCACAGGATCAAATGTAAATATAGAGATGGCCTGGTAGCATGGATAGACTCCCTCCCCTAGTACTCTTTGCAAGTATTGTAACTCTTTCTTTCTTTCTTTCTCTTTTATACAGTGTTCTTTTATTTATTTTGATGAATAAAGAGCTGTGAGGTTGTTGCCTTGCAGTACATAGTCAAAAAAAGAGGATCAGGATAAGACCACTTTTACTTGCCCTTTCGGTACCTTTGCTTATAGATGTATGCCTTTTGGTTTATGTAATGCACCTGCTACCTTTCAAAGATGCATGATGGCTATATTCTCTAATTTTTGTGAAAAGATTGTTGAGGTTTTCATGGATGATTTTCCGTATATGCAACTTCTTTTGATGATTGCTTGAGCAACCTTGACTGGTTTTTGTAGAGATGCGAAGAAACTAATCTTGTCTTGAATTGGAAGAAGTGCAACTTTATGGTTAATGAAGGTATTGTCTTGGGGCATAAAATTTATGAAAGAGGTATTGAAGTTGATAAAGCTAAAGTCAATACTATTGAAAAGATGTCATCTCCTAAGGACATCAAAGGTATAAGAAGTTTCCTTGGTCATGCTGGTTTTTATAGGAGGTTCGTTAAAGACTTCTCTAAAATTTCTAGGCCTCTGAATAACCTCTTACAAAATGATATTCCTTTTGTCTTTGATGATGATTGTGTAGAAGCATTTGAAATACTTAAGAAAGCTTTGATTTCTGCACCTATTGTTCAGCCACCTGATTGGAATTTACCCTTTGAAATTATGTGTGATGCTAGTGATTATGTTGTAGGTGTTGTTCTAGGACAAAGAGTTGATAAGAAACTAAATGTTATCCAATATGCTAGTAAAACTCTGGACAGTGCCCAGAGAAATTATGCTACTACTGAAAAAGAATTTTTAGCAGTTGTATTTGCTTGTGATAAGTTCAGATCTTACATTGTTGACTCTAAAGTAACCGTTCACACTAATCATGGTGCTATTAAATATCTTATGGAAAAGAAAGATGCTAAACCTAGACTTATTAGATGGGTTCTCTTACTACAAGAATTTGATTTGCATATTATTGATAGAAAGGGAGATGAGAACCCCATTACAGACAACTTGTCTAGGTTAGAAACTTTTCTTGATGACCCACTACCTATTGATGTTAGCTTTCCTGATGAACAATTAGCTGTCATAAATGCTTCTCGTACTGCTCCATGGTATGCTCATTATGCTAATTACATTGTTGCCAAATTTATACCACCTAGTATCACATACCAGCAAAAGAAAAAGGTTTTCTATGATTTCAGACATTACTTCTAGGATGACCCACACCTTTATAAAGAAGGAGTAGATGGTGTTAGACGTTGTGTACCTGAGCATGAACAGGAACAGATCATACGCAACTGTCACTCCAAGGCTTATGGAGGACAACATGATGGAGATAGAACTGCACATAAGGTATTGCAATCCGGTTTTTATTGGCCTACTCTCTTCAAAAATGCCCGCCAGTTTGTCTTATCTTGTGATGAATGTCAAAGAATCGGTAATATTTGTAGACGTCAAGAAATGCCTATGAATTATTCACTTGTTATTGAACCGTTTAATGTTTGGGCTTTGAGACTGTTTCCTTCCTCTAATGGGCATACACATATTTTAGTTGCTGTTGATTATGTTACTAAGTGGGTAGAAGCTATTGCAACTAGTAGTGCTGATCATAACACCTCTATTAAGATTCTCAAAGAAGTTATTTTTCCGAGGTTTGGAGTCCCTAGATACTTAATGACTGATGGTGGTTCACATTTTATTCATGGTGCTTTCCGTAAAATGCTTGCCAAATATGATGTTAATCATAGAATTGCATCTCCATATCACCCACAGTCTAGTGGCCAATTAGAACTGAGTAATAGAGAGCTCAAATTAACTTTGCAAAAGACTGTTAATAGATCTAGAAAGAATTGGTCCAAGAAACTTGATGATACATTATGGACCTATAGAACTGCATATAAAAATCCTATGGGTATGTCTCCTTATAAAATGGTTTATGGAAAAGCTTGTCACTTACCTCTTGAACTAGAACATAAGGCATATCGGGCCATTAAAGAGCTCAATTATGATTTCAAACTTGCCGGTGAGAAGAAGCTATTTGACATTAGCTCATTTAATGAATGTAGAACTGATAGAGGCAAAGGTGTCCCGTCTTTCGATGAGATGATGGATATCGCTTTGGTGGAAGTCGACTTTGACGATCCGACTACGAACGTGCGAGGACGTCGCGCCTTAGCGATCGCTAAACCAACTCCGAGAGGTTATTTATCACGCCGGAGCATGATCAACCTTACCACGAGGGTCTGTTTCCTACGAGAAAACGAAGAACAAGCAAGAAACTGAGATTGCAATCTAGATATTGCGAATATAAGATGAAAGCTTTATTGATCAAGGTGGGGTTCTATGACGCCTTTGTCTAGTCATTGAACACAAACGAAGTACGCGAAGTGGCAGCTATGGCGAACTTTAATCTAAACAAAACCCAAAGTCTAAACGGTGCCCTAAGGGCTGTATATATGGAGGAAGAGGGGGGAATTTCGTGGCCCTTGGTGGAGGGGTCCGAAACCAACCCTATCTCTTGTTTCCCCACACATACGGACTCTAAAAACAGCCTGTACTCAAGTATTTCGAAAATACATGGGCCTGGCCCAATAATAAAGTACGCAACACCTAGAATAGCCTCTGGACGAAAGTTATGAAGTAGCATCTTGTATATTTCGTCCAAGGCTTCATGCACTCATTATGGTGGCTTCAATGTCCTGAAATCATCACTTGTAACTATATTCTTGTTCCCCTTGCGCATGCCATCATCTCCATGCTTGTTCTTACTCCAATGTCCATCCTTCTCCAAGCTAGGCCCTTCATTTGTAAGCAAAACAAATGTATCCAATTTAGGCAGCATCATATTCTCATGAACATTAAAGTCATTACCAAGAAACGAAAGTACCTGGTAATTTAGTTGGCGTGGGCGAGCTCTAGTAATTGGTCCAGTATGTATAGAAGCAGGGGCTGTGGGTGTAACAATGCTATTGATGCCCTCATCATCCTCCCCTTCTTGAAATGAAGTCGTCCTCGATGGAAGTTCATCTTCCTCACCCAAATAATGCTTCAAATCTGCAATGTTAAAAGTGGGACTAACCCCAAAATCTGCAGGCAGCTCAAGTTTATATGCATTATCATTTATTTTCTCTAACACCTTAAAGGGACCATCAGCACGTGGCATTAGCTTTGATTTGCACAAATCAGGAAATCTATCCTTACGCAAATGTAACCAAACAAGATCTCCAGGTGCAAACACAACATGTTTTCTACCCTTATCTCCAGCAAGTTTATATTTAGCATTCATACACTCAATGTTTTCCTTAGTTAACTCATGCATTTTTAAAATCAATTCAGCATGTTGTTTAGCATCAAAATTAACCTTCTCCGAAGATGGAAGAGGCAACAAATCAATAGGTGCACGAGGTAGGAAACCATACACAACTTCAAAAGGGCACATCTTAGTAGTAGAATGCAATGAACGATTATAAGCAAATTCAATATGAGGCAAGCATTCCTCCCACATTTTCTTATTATTCTTCAAAACAGCCCTAAGCATATTAGACAATGTTTTATTGACTACTTCAGTTTGTCCATCCGTTTGGGGGTGACAAGTAGTACTAAAAAGCAGTTTAGTCCCCAACTTAGCCCATAAACATCTCCAAAAGTGGCTAAGAAATTTAGTATCACGATTTGAAACAATAGTATTGGGCACACCATGCAAGCAAATAATTTCACAAAAGAATAAATCAGCAACATTAACAGCATCATCGCTTTTATGACATGGTATAAAGTGTGCCATTTTCGAGAATCTATCCACGACAACAAATATGATATCCCTCCCCTTCTTTGTTCGAGGTAAACCTAAAACAAAGTCCATAGATATATCCTCCCAAGGAACACTAGGTACAGGCAAAGGCATATATAAACCATGAGGATTGAGTCATGACTTAGCTTTTTGACATGTAGTGCAGCGAGTAATAAAACGCTCAACATCCTGTCTCATCTTCGGCCAAAAGAAATGTGTAGCAAGTACGTCCTCCGTCTTCTTCACGCCAAAGTGTCCCATTAATCCTCCTCCATGCGCCTCCTGCAACAACAAAAGACGAATGGAGCTAGCTGGAATGCATAGCTTGTTAGCACAGAACACAAATCCATCATTAACGACGAACTTGTTCCATGTTCTTCCTTCTTTACAATTCTGCATTACATCTTTAAAATCAACATCATGCGCATATTGATCTTTGAATGGTCTCCAAACCAAATATTTTGAAGTCAAGTTGTGAAAGCATAGTATAGCGACGAGACAATGCATCAGCAATAACATTTTCTTTACCCTTTTTGTGTTTAATGACATAAGGGAAAGTCTCAATGAATTCAACCCATTTAGCATGTCTACGATTCAGTTTAGCTTGACTTTTAATATGTTTCAAAGATTCATGATCAGAATGTATAACAAATTCTTTGGGCCATAAATAATGTTGCCATGTTTCTAAAGTCCAAACAAGAGCATATAATTCTTTATCATAAGTAGAATAATTCAGACTAGGCCCACTCAAGTTTTCAGAAAAGTATGCAACAGGTTTGCCATCTTGTAATAACACACCTCCTAATCCAATTCCACTAGCATCAAATTCAAGCTCAAATGTCTTATTAAAATCAAGAAGTTGGAGTAAAGGAGCATGTGTCAACTTATCTTTCAATACCATGAAGGCATCTTCCTGTGCGGTACCCCAATGAAAAGGCACATCTTTCTTTGTAAGCTCATTGAGAGGTGCAGCAATGGTGCTGAAATCTCTCACAAAACGCCTGTAGAATCCAGTGAGGCCAAGAAAACTCCTCACTTGTGTGACCGTTTTGGGCTGCGGCCAACTCTCAATAGCTTCAATCTTGGCTTTATCCACTTCAATTCCCTGTGGAGTAACAACATAGCCAAGAAAAAACACTCGGTCGGTGCAAAAGGTGCACTTCCCAAGGTTACCAAACAAACGTGCATCACGTAGAGCAATAAAAACAACACGTAAATATTCCAAATGTTCCTCCAAAGATCTGCTATAAATCAGTATATCATCAAAATAGACTACCACAAATCGTCCAATGAGAGCATGTAAAACTTCGTTCATTAATCTCATGAAAGTACTAGGTGCATTAGTTAACCCAAAAGGCATGACTAACCACTCATATAATCCAAACTTAGTTTTAAATGTTGTTCTCCATTCATCCCCCAATTTCATACGAATTTGATGGTATCCACTACGCAAATCAAATTTGGAGAATATTGTAGAGCCACTCAATTCATCAAGCATATCATCTAGCCTAGGAATAGGATGACGATAACGAATAGTAATATTATTAATGCCTCTACAATCAACACGCATACGTGATGTACCATCCTTTTTTGGCACTAGAATAATAGGAACAGCACAAGGACTAAGGGATTCGCGTATATAACCTTTGTCGAGCAGCTCCTGTACTTGACGCATAATCTCCTTCGTATCCTCTGGATTGGTACATTATGGTGCACGGTTGGGTAATGATGCAACGGGAATTAAGTCAATCTGATGCTCAATCCCTCGAATAGACGGTAATCCCAGTGGCACGTCTTGTGGAAAGACGTCAGCAAACTCCTGCAAAATGTTAATGACAGCAGGAGGCAAAGAGGAAGGCACGTCCTCAAATGAAAATAATGCCTCTTTGCACACAAAATCATAGCAAACAGATTTCCTGAAATCTAGCTCATCAATATTAGATTTGGTGACAAATAAACATGCACTTTTCAATTTAATTTCCGAAGCAACACTAGATGGTTTATTATTAGGCTTCATTTGTTGCTCAAATTCTTTTGCCACAATCTGATTTTCACTCTTATTTTTCTCCTGTTTTGCTTTATTAGCTCTATTAATATCATCTTTCAAAATGGAATCAGGAGACATAGGAAGCAAAGTAATATGTTTATCCTTATGAACAAGAGTATACTGATTGTTTCTACCATGGTGTACAGATTTTTTTATCAAATTGCCATGGTCTACCAAGTAATAAGGAACATGCTTGCATAGGTACCACATCACAATCAACATAATCAGCATATGTAGAGATACTAAAATGCACACGAACAGTACGTGTTACCTTAACCTTGCCGTTGTTGTTGAACCATTGGATGTAGTAAGGATGTGGATGTGGTCTTGTGGTGACAGAGAGCTTCTCCACCATCTCCATGCTAGCCAAGTTGTTGCAGTCCCTCCGTCTATGATGACGTGCACAGAACGTTCCTTCAGAACTCCCTTTGTATGGAACAAATTATGCCTATGGTTTTGCTCATCTTGTGTAACCTGTACACTCAAAACACGTTGAGCAACTAAACATTCATACCTGTCAGCGTCTTCAGGAGCCATGTATTGCGTCTCGTGATCAGAATCATCTCCACCATGTTCTTCACATATAATAAGAGCCAAAGTCTCCTCATCATAGTCCCTAGCGGACTCATACCCACCATCCTCAGTAGCAATCATCACACGCTGAGATTTGCAGTCTCGCGCATAATGACCTCTTCCCTTACAACGACGACAAATAATATCACTTGTGTGCCCTGTTGATGCCATGGAAGAAGAAGAGCTCTGTGTAGGTCCGGCGGGTGAGCTCTTGGCAGATAGTGGTGGTTGTGCCTGCTTTCTTGTATCACGGCTGGAGGTGGCACCTGATGGAGGTGCTGGTGCAGTGGAAGTAGAAGATGCACGCGGTGTCCATGAGGAAGGTCGACCTGCAGAAAAGTTAGTGCGCGCCATTGCTTGTCGATCCTGCACTTCACGTTCAGCTTTACAAGCAAGATGGAATAAACGAGTGATATTAGTATACTCCTTATACTCTAGAATGGTCTGAATCTCTCTATTTAATCCACCCATAAAATGTGCAAGCGTAGCTTCATTCTCCTCAACAATACCACATCTAATCAAGCCAGTTTGTAATTCCTGATAATATTCTTCTACAGAATTTTTTCCTTGTCTTAAACGCTGCAATTTTTTAAGCAATTCACATTGATAATATGGTGGAACCCAACGAGTACGCATAGCAGTTTTCAAAGCAGCCCAAGTAGCTGGAATAGGATATAATCTACAATGTTCAGACCACCATACACATGCAAAACTAGTGAAAGCATAAACAGCAGCAGCAACCCGTCTCTCCTCGGGATATTGCAAACATGTAAAACGTTGTTCAGTTTCTAACTCCCAAGTGAGATATATATTGGGAACATATCTACCCTCAAATGGTGGAATATTCAATTTCAGTTTAGGAATATGGTCATTATCTCGTACCTGAGGTGGTGGTGCAGGCCTACCATTGTGATCATATACCCGAGGTTGACCTGCTGGTGGTGGTGCTGGTGGCTGCACGTGGTTCTGATTTTGATCAACCTCATCCTCATAATAGTCCTCCACCTCTGCAGTAGCAGGAGGAGCTACAGAAGCACTAACAGCAGTAGCAGCGGCACCAGAATTTTGTCCTGGCTCAATAGGAACATGTTGTGCTCGCCCTACTGTATCGCGGCGTAGAACTGGTTGTGGGAGACGTTTGAGTAATTCATCGAACTTGGCATCCAACTTGGTGTCAATTGTCTTCTTAATGTCATCCATCCTCTCCAATGCCTTTCCAAAGCTGGCCATCACGTCTTCCACCTGTTGACCGAACATTTGATGAAACTTATCATGAAGCTCCTTGTTCGTCATGTTCTCCCAGTCAATCTCGTCGGCTTGTGTTCCTGCCATAGTTAGCAGCAATAGAAACAGACAAGGATATGATCCTACAGACTACTGGAATATGGTGGTGGTGGGGTGTCACAAATCCGTCAAGCGAATCTCAAATTCTTACCAGTTCTTACCCAGCAGTAGGTGGTGATCGACAACCGTTGTAGTCAAAACTCTCAAAGCTTGGATAGAGCGATTACCAGGGAGAGTCAAACGCACGATGTAGATGTATGTGGAGCTGGGAAAGCTTATAATATGGTAGCAAAAAGGATCAGCAATAATCAATTCAGAGATGCAAAGTTGAATAAACGCTCAACGACGGTACTGTGCTGGTCCTAGGCTAGACCGTGCTAGAGACGCGAGCCTAGAACACTAACAAAATCACGGCGCTGCACGTAAACAAGGGAAAAGCACACTCTGGATATTTTTTTCCTCCGCTTTTTTTTTGCGCTCCTTTTTTTTGTGCTGCTCTTTTTTTGCGAAAAATCACTATAATGGCGACTGTCTCAAAACTCTTCCCAGGTCAAATTCACAGGATGGGCACGAAATTTTTTTGACAATTTTTTTTTCGGAAATCCAGGCAGCGATGACAAAAAAGTGCGACAAAAAATCACTATGATGGCGAATGTCTCAAAACACTCCCTGGGACCTAAAAATAGGATAGGGAAATAATATTTTCGGTCGCCGAAATTTTGGCCTAAAAACTGCCCGGGGGTCTCCAGACTCTCTTTTTTCCGAAACCTACTCAGGCAAGGAAACACGAATTGGAAATTAGATGGATCTCGGAAACAAACCTAATACGAAAAGAACTCAGATTGGTGGTGGGTATATGGTGGTAGGATGTGGCAGCGGTGGTGGTATATGATAGCAATGGTGGTATATGGATATGGATCGGTGGTATATGGCAGCGGTGGTGGGATATGGCAACGGTGGTGGTATATGGCAACAGCGATGAAGATGGTGCGGCGCTGGCGTGGCAAACTATGACATAACTCGAAACTCTAAAGGACGATGCAACCGCAAATTCAACAAAACAAAACCCTAAAAAGATTATGCAAAGGCTCAGATTGGTTCGGATATGATGAACTAACCCTAATTTTTTTGTGGCTTTTTCGTGGACTATAGGTATGAAGAACAGACTCGATCTAAACTACGAAAAACTATAAAATCTCACCGAGCAACCTCAAAATCTGATACCACTTGATAAAGGCAAAGGTGTCCCGTCTTTCGATGAGATGATGGATATCGCTTTGGTGGAAGTCGACTTTGACGATCCGACTACGAATGTGCGAGGACATCGCGCCTTAGCAATCGCTAAACCAACTCTGAGAGGTTATTGATCACGCCGGAGCACGATCAACCTGACCACAAGGGTCTGTTTCCTGCGAGAAAACGAAGAACAAGCAAGATATTGAGATTGCAATCTGGATATTGCGAATATAAGATGAAAGCTTTATTGATCAAGGTGGGGTTCTCTGACGCCTTTGTCTGGTCGTTGAACACAAACGAAGTACGCGAAGTTGCAGCTATGGTGAACTTTTAATCTAAACAAAACCCAAAGTCTAAACAGTGCCCTAAGGGTTGTATATATGGAGGAAGAGGGGGGAATTTCGTGGCCCTTGGTGGAGGGGTCCGAAACAAACCCTATCTCTTGTTTCCCCACACATACGGACTCTAAAAATAGCCTATACTCAAGTATTTCTATAATACATGGGCCTGGCCCAATAATAAGGTGACGCAGCACCTAGAATAGCCTCTGGATGAAAGTTATGAAGTAGCATCTTGTATATTTCGTCCAAGGCTTCATGCACTCATTATGGTGGCTTCAACGTCCTGGAATCATCACTTGTAACTCCGTTCTTGTTCCCCTTGCGCATGCCATCATCTCCATGCTTGTTCTTGCTCCAATGTTCATCCTTCTCCAAGCTAGGCCCTTCATTTCTAAGCAAAACAAATGTATCCAATTTAGGCAGCATCATATTCTCATGAACATTAAAATCATTACCAAGAAACGAAAGTACTTGATAATTTAGTTGGCGTGTGCGAGCTCTAGTAATTGGTCCAGTATGTATAGCAGCGGGGTTGTGGGTGTAACAATGGTATTGATGTCCTCATCAAGAACTCAAGCCTATGAGAATGCCAAACTATTTAAAGAAAAAGTCAAAAGATGGCATGACAAAAGGATACAAAAGCGTGAGTTTAATGTAGGTGATTATGTTTTGCTATAAAACTCTTGTTTAAGATTTTTTGCAGGAAAACTTGTCTCTAAATGGGAAGGCCTTATGTTATCGAGGAGGTCTATCATTCTGGTGCCATAAAAATCAACAACTTCGAAGGCACAAATTCAAAGGTGGTGAACGGTCAAAGGATCAAACATTATATCTCAAGCAATCCCATAAATATTGAAACCAATGTTATTGACACCGTAACCCCGGAGGAGTACATAAGGGACATTTTCCAGAACGTTTCAGACTTTGAAAAGGAATAGTTATGTGGTACGGTAAGTAAACCGATTCCAAAATAGTCTAATAGCAATTTTTCTCCATTTTGGAATATTTCAAAAAATAGGAAAATAAGTAGTCCGAAAGAGACACGAGGCATCCACGAGGGTGGAGGGCGCGCCCTACCCCCCTTGGCGCGCCCCCTGCCTCGTGGGAAACTCATGTGCTCTCCGAACTCCGTTTTCTTGCATGATACTTCGTTTGGTCAATAAAAATTCATTATATAATCTCTCGTATGTTTTGACCATCGTATCCCACAAATATCCTCAGTCTTTGTTTTGAATTGTTTCTATCACCAATTAGAGCAGGATGTCTTCTCAAGAGTCAGTCGGGGAGAGTCGTGTGTCTCATCCGACACTAGGACCAGGAGGAAACAGCGATGCTGACCACTTTGGGCCATCAACGGAGGAAGAGATGGAGGCCGACTTGAAGAGGATAGATGCCATGGAGGAGGATCAAGAAGTTACTTCTCATTTCCGAGACGGATTCATGATGGGGGAACTACAGAGCTTAGCTATTCCAAACTCGGTCATCCCTTCTAATGTTAGATTTCTTTCCTATGAGAACACTATTCCACCACCGCTCAGACGGTCAAGTCTCTGTGCTTAAGTGTCATCCTTGGATCGGTATGCTGACACACACAGTACTCGAGGATTTATAACAGAGGTAAATCACATGTATAAAGTAACATAAATACTATTACCTCAATCTGAATAGCGGAAGTAACAAGGTTGTGGATTACCATCAACACCAACGGCAAAGTTGAGTGTAAGAACCGTATCCCTAACGTATCACTTACTCGTTGTAAGAATCCTGCAACATGAGACGTTGCAGCCACAAAGGGTCAGTACATTGAATGTACTGGCAAATTCACACCATAAGATAAATGATGAATAATAGCTATCACTACATGCATATTTGGCTGGTGGAAAGCTCTAAGTTTATTTTTGCATAAAGCCAGTTTTTCCCTACAATAAAGGAATATATTTTATTTAACAACAAAGTTTGTTGAAAAAATATTGAGAAGGTAAACCCCAACTCAATCCCAATTAAAAGCTAACAACCCAACAAATTAATTAAGTAACGTGATGAGATCAACATGATAATTCAAGAACCAGATACTCAAGATGTCCATAACCTGGGACACGGCTAACCATGATTAGTTTGTACACTCTGCAGAGGTTTGTGCACTTTTCCCCACAAGACTCGATCTCCTCCATTGGATTTCTCGCACTACATGGTGTTTGAGAAACGGATGACCGAGACACAGTCTTTCAGAAGCGTTAGCACCTTACGATGGGTAGACAGTTACACCTACTTTCCCCTACATATGCTAGTCTACCACTGTAAGAGTTCACACGACTTAATCAACTATGCTAGAGCCCATAGTAGCTTGTGGCTGCACACGGAAGTTTCTAGCATGAAAAATCTCATGATCCCTTTGAGCCTGGGTGGCGGTCCATAGTAAAATCACACGAAACCCCGGGATTTCCAAAAAAATAGGCAGCACTGGATTCCCCAGGTGCCTCAATCCACCCAGATTTGTATTAAAGTAGCCACCTTAAGTTAACCATTAATTAACAATCTCACATCTGTCATGGATACACTCAAACCCAATCCACGTCTACGAGCATAGCATACTAGTATTAAGCAAAACGTTGAAGTAACTCCCAAGGGTCTGGTAATAAACAGGGCAATAGGTTCTACCTCATCAACTACTTCCCAATACCCACATGTTATCAATTCCTAACCATGCAATGTTTGAGGGTAAAACTAATGCATAAAAACTGGGTATGAAAGGGATATGATCAAAGTGTGAACTTGCATGACCTGTTGATGAAGATGATTCACACTCAATTCCTGATAGTTCTATTCGTCACACTTCGGTCAATCTATCGTAGCAAGCAATAGTAACCACACATAGGCAATCACTCAAAATATCGGAAAGAACGAAGAAGACAGTTCGGAAATCATCAAAACCAAGAAAATAACTCTTGCAACAGAAAACAATTTCTAACAGTACCAAAATTAATTGAATTTTGCTTATCGGAAAGTTTAGGTCAGGAGCTTCAATTTGCAAAAAGAATCACTCAAATCGGAGTTACGGAACTCAAATTACGATCAAATGAAGTTCAAATACAAATATGTTTGCATTCAAATTTTAAAACTTTCAAAAACATGTTTAAGTTGTTTTACTGGATAGACGGGATCAAAATTAAGAAGTAGGAGTTTGTTTCGTTGGATTTGGATAAACGGGTAAAAAGTTGTGATCGTTTGAAACAGAAGGACTAGTCTGTAAGAAAGATAATTATGAATAGGTCCCTGACGTACCTAAGCAGAAAACGAAAAGACTAAATAACGAGCGTCTGTTTATAAGATCTAAACAGTGGGTGTTCGCTGTTTCAAACAACAACAACAACAACAACAAAAATAGATCTAGTCTAGGTTTTTTTAAACGAACTAAAATGGAAAACCGGATCAGACCGGTGGTTTTATATCGGTTTGGACGGTTCCGATGACGAAGGCGGTTTCCCGTGAGGCGGCGGACTTCGGCGAGTCCGACATCGAGCATGGTCACCGGCGGTTCTCCGGTGGGCCTCCGGCGGCGGCGAGGGCCTCAGGGGTCTCGGTGCAGCACGGCGATGAGAATGGAGGGCGCGGCGTCGATCGGAAGTAGCGGGGCGGAGCGAAGCAACAGCGGCAAAGCTCAGTGGCGGCGGCCCGAAACGCGGCGGCAGCGGCTCGGCGAGATGCGGGAGGCGCGGCGGCGCGAGCAGAGAGGAAAGGGGGTCCAGGGTGAGGTATTTAAGGAGGAGGGGAGCCGCGGTGGCGTGGCGAAGGGGCGGCCAAAGGCGGGGCGGCGCCGGACTCCGGGAGAAGTCCCGGTCGGGGACGACGGGCGAGGCAGCGCGGAGCTGGGCCGCGGCCTGGCAAGGATTGGGCCGGCCCAGTTGGCGACGGGGGAAACTCTTTTTTTTAAACCGAGAGGAAAAAGAAAACAAAACAAATCTAAAAATAAAATATTATATAGGCATATAATATATCGAAATTTTCAGAAAAAGATTCTCTACGACATGAACATTTTTTAGAGTCAAACAAAGTCAACACAAATTTACATAAATCAAACAGTGCTACTGCTCTAATAAAAATCCCGGATAAATCATTTTAAAAATACCAAAATGATTTCAAATTTATTTCTCACCAACTTTCTGATGTAGGGAATCATTTTACCCTAATTTCCATATATTTTATTTTTGGAGAAAAATAATTTGAATAAAACCCGAATAACTCCGAATTGAAAATAATTTCAAAGGGACTTTGAATTTAATTCTTTTAAAACTTCCAACTTATATTTCATATGTTTTGAAGAAGTCATTTTATCTTCTCTCATGAAAATCATTGAGTTGCTTAAAGTTTTTGAATTTAAAATATTTCCAAATGAAATTCAAATCTTCTCAAAAACCCTTTTCATTTTTAAATGGAAGAAGTCATGTCATCTTCTCTCTAGGGTTTTGTATTTGAAAAGAATTTGAATTCATGGAGATCAAAAATGCAAGATGAAAGTTTGGGAAAGTCCTTTTATTCCCTCTCATTTAACTTTCGAAAGTTTCAAATCCCACTCACTTTCAGTCAATCAATCACACAACAATCAAACAAACAATCAAAACTATCTATTTAGTATAACATTCCAAAATTTAGAATTTTGGGATGTTACAAAACCTCATATTGGTACATGTGGGTTGCTAGTAGTGTTGATTACTCCTTGTAGTTGATGCTAGTTGGTTTATTCGGTCGAAGATTATATGTTCAGATCCTTAATGCATATTCATACCCCTCTGATTATGAACATGAATATGATTTGTGAGTAGTTACGTTTGTTCCTGAGGACATGGGAGAAGTGTTTCTATAAGTAGTCATGTGAATTTGGTATTCGTTTGATATTTTGATAAGATGTATGTTGTCTTTCCTCTAGTGGTGTTATGTGAACGTCGACTACATGACACTTCACCATTATTTGGGCCTAGGGGAAGGCATTGGGAAGTAATAAGTAGATGATGGGTTGCTAGAGTGACAGAAGCTTAAACCCTACTTTATGCGTTGCTTCGTAAGGGGCTGATTTGGATCCATATGTTTCATGCTATGGTTAGGTTTACCTTAATTCTTCTTTCGAAGTTGCGGATGCTTGTGAGAGTAGTTAATCATAAGTGGGATGCTTGTCCAAGGAAGGGCAGCACCCAAGCACTGGTCCACCCACATATCAAATTATCAAAGTAACGAAGGCGAATCATATGAGCGTGATGAAAACTAGCTTGACGATAATTCCCATGTGTCCTCGGGAGCGTTTTCCTTTATATAAGAGTTTGTCCAGGATTGTCCTTTGCTACAAAAACGATTGGGCCACCTTGCTACACCTTGTTTACTTTTGTTGCTTGTTACCCGTTACAAATTACCTTATCACAAAACTATCTGTTACCGATAATTTCAGTGCTTGTAGAGAATACGTTGCTGAAAACTGCTTGTCATTTCATTTTGCTCCTTGTTGGGTTTGACACTCTTACTTCGAAAGGACTACGATAGATCCCCTATACTCGTGGGTCATCACTACACAGGTTTCATTCTTACTAGTTTCAGCAAAGTGCTCATGTCATAGCCACTGAATACATCACGAGTGCTACATACACTGCAAATAAAGAGACAATCATCCTACAGAACAAATTGATTTTGCCAGTTATCTTCACAAGCTACTTCATCTCCTCATTGCTTTCAAGGTCATTCAGCAGATGTTGCTTGGCCATGATCAAAGGAACTGCATCTTTAACCTTCTGCTCTGCATCTTCCTCTTCTACCGTTCCTTCAGTTACTTGTCCAACACCCCAACCTGCTGGTATTGGGATTCCTTTGCTAACCAAATAATCAGCATAGTTGTATTCCCCCACATAAGCAACTTCCCAGAAATACAAATCACACGAATCTTCCCTTTCTGCATGAATCAAATTTGAAGATCATCAACCAAACTATTAAAAAATCAGCAACTGAAAGCAGCAGAACAACACTTAAACATATTATTACCCCATGATTCGGGCATTTGTAGAAGACTCAGCCAGGGTTGAGGATTGTGGTTGAGACGCGACGGATGACTCTGCGTGATTTGCAGCAGTGGCACCACACCAATGGCAGCGGGTTGCAATGAGCAACCGACTGCGCTGCGTGTGCCAGCTGGGGTGTGATGAGACCCACAAGCGATGGTATGGGTGGCGACTTGGCGCATATTTTGTTGTTGTCTGCTGAAGAGCAGGTGGACGACCAACCAGCGGACCTGGTTGCTGCGGCTAGAGCTTTTGATGCTAGGCAGAGTAAGTAGAGAAGAGGAGAAGCGAACGTTGGATATGTCAGTTTCATTACTTGCAGAGTAGCATGGCACCATATATAGTCATAGTCTAGGTTTGGATTCGAACCAGCTATAAGAGCACGTCTCTCTTTTTTCTAAAACTCAGCAATGTCTCTTTACTAGTACACTAGCTTGTTCTATACGCCTTCTCATGTCTTTGATTTTCTTTCTTTTTTGCGAGGAAGGAAGGAGGACAAAATTGAGAGTTCCTGGGACTCGAACCCAAGACCTCTCAGTTGAAAACCAAGGGTGCTAGTTAGTTATGTGGCAAACATTCCCTGGGAGGAGGAAGGCAGACGAACGCATTTTCCTTGCAATTTTAGTTGCGACACAAGATCGAACGGTAGCAGTTTCAGGAATGTTATCGGGCGAACAAGCCCAATTTTTCTTTTCTTCCTATATATAAAAAAGTATGCTACTTGTGTCAGATTAGTCAACAAACAATTGTGCCAACCTTGACCGTTGGATTGACATTCAACGTCTGTCGTGTTTCTACAGTCTCTTCTTCCTCCAGTCGCCAAAGCCAAACCAGCGCCGGCGGGACCGCCTGCTCCAGCCTCCTACAGCTGGTTGTGCTGCCGCGCACGCATCATGGCCACATCACACCCTAAAACTCTGCGCATCTTCCCTGGCTCCTGTTCGTTCCCGTCTGATGCCTCACCATCTTCCTCGGCCTTGGTTCGCTCACTGCGGCTCCGCCCACCGGTGTTGTCAACATGGTCAAAACCGAGAGGAATAAGGAGATGAATGTACATGGTGAGGATGACACTAGGAACCCAGCAGCACGCGCAGTAATTCTGTTTTTTCGGGATGGAGAAGGGTATCAACTGGGTTGTGCGGGAGCTATGGCCCGTCTAGCCCAGGCTTTTATTTCATATGTTTAGCACATGACCAACCCAGTTTGTTTTTTTCCTTCCTGAAAATGGCTAGCCAGCTATTTTGTTTTTTGCAGAATAACCAACGTAGGCCTACTTGCTTTTCTACGCCTTGCTGGGCCGGAAATCTTTCAAGACGAGGAGGGATGCATTTTGCCCAGAAAATGGGCTATAAGTAATAATAAATGGGCTGTAAAATAAAAAAAACACAACAAATAGGCAATTACTTCCAAAATACTTTTTTCTTCCGGATTTTGATATTTTAAATTTCATTGTTTTTGTGCGGGTAAATTTTCATTGAATTTAAATTAAGGTATGTTTAGTTTTAAAATTAATTTGAATCTCGCTAGAAATTTTGGGTTGTATGCTGTTTGGGACAGATTTGGAGGTTGGCTTGTGGGTCTACTAGGTTGACGTGTACGAAAGGTTTTGTCAACTTAGTCCACAAATAATTCTAGCAGCAGTGACCGTTGGATGTTAATCCAACGGCTGTGTTGCTTCTTCAGTATCTCATCTTCTTGCTCCAGCCGCCCAAACCAACACCGGTGGGACCGCCTACTCCTGCCTCCTGTAGCGGACTGTGCTGCCGCACAGGCCGCACCGCCCCACCCTTCTCCATTGCTGGCCAGGCCATTCCTCTACTCACCCACACCTCCTGTTATTTTCCGGCGACAGCAGCCGGACTAGTAAACCCTTGTATTCCCCACTGCATGGGCAACCACTGCCGAGTCTTCCCCGGCTCCATGTCATTCCCTTCCTAGGCCTTGTCGTTGTCCACCACCATGGTGCTCTCGGCGTGGCCTGGTCAACGTGGTCAACGAACGACATCTATCGGACGTGGACTGTACATGGAGAGGCTGACAGCTGGGTCCACGACCGCACACAAGGAAATGCCTCCTTATAACGCGCAAAATAGTGATTCCTCCACCTGACATCTAGGACCCACCGGAAGGGCCTCTGTATTTCACGAAAAAAATGTGCCCCCCGCTGACAGGTCGGACCCACCAGCTATATCTTCGCACGCAAGCAAGTGCCTCCTTATTACGCACAAAAAAATGAATACTCCCCCTGCTAGCTAGAACCCAGCATAGTGGGAGGCTGACTTGTGGGCCTACTAAGTTGACAGTGATGGAGGGCTTTGTCAACTTAGTCAATATGAATGATTCTAGCTCCAGCTACAATACGATGTTCATCCAACAGCTGTAGTGCTTCTTCAACCTCTAGTCTTCTTGCTCCAGCCGCCCAAACCAGCGTCGGTTATGTTGCGTGCTCCTGCCTCCCGTGGCCGGCTATGATGCCGCGGAGGCCTCACCGCCCCCTACTACTCCCACCGATTGTCAGGCCATCCCTCTACTCACCCACACACCATGTTATTCTGCAGCGATGGCAGCCTCACACCACAGCCGAACCAGTGAATCCTCGTACTCCTCTCCGCGTGGGCATCCACTATCGCGTCTTCCCCGGCTTCGCGTCCTCCACTTCCTAGTCCTCGCCATCGTCCACCGCCTTGGTGCTCTCGGCGCGGTGTGGTCAATGTGGTCAACGACCGACTTCCATCGGAAGAGTACTATACGTGGAGAGGCTGACAGCTGGGTCCATGGCCGCAATAAGGAAGTGCCTCCTTATTATGCGGAAAATAATGATTCCTCCACCTGACAGCAGGCACCCACCGGATGGGCCATCGTATTTCGCAAAAAAAATGTTTCCCCCCTCACTGCTAGGACCTACCAGTTACATCTTCGCACGCAAGGAAGTGCGTTCATATTACGGGCCAAAAAATGATTCGCCCCCTGACTACTGGGACCCACCAGCTACATCTTCGCACGCAAGGAAGTGCTTGATAGTCCGGACCCACCTGGTCGAAGCGTACGTAGCGTTGTCATTCTGGTCACGAACGTGTATGTACATACTGGTCGATGTAGAGGCGTGCACGTGTCGATGTAGAGGCGCGCACATGTCGTAGTAGAGGCGCGCACATAGCATGTACACGTACGTACAGCGGCCAGGGTGCAAGAAAGAAAATACGGCGACATACGTACATACAGGCGGGGTCTCGAACGCCTACTTGCGCATACGTACGGCCAGGGCTCGTGTACATGGCTGGGTCAGAATGGAGAAACTACGTCGTCGTCGTGTTCATGGGGAGCCAACCGGCTGGGTTGGAACAGAATGCGTCGTCGTGTTCATCGGGAGGGCTTGGACGGAACAGCCGATGGAAATGAGGCCTGGCGTACCATAGAACGGAGGAAACAACCTTGTGTTCAACTGGCCACGGTCGAAACGGGATCTTGTTCATCGGGAGGGGTCTGGCGTACCGCAAAACAGAGGAAACGGACTTCTGTTGGACCTCCTATAGTCGAAACGGGGTCCTGTTGATCGGGAGGGGTGTGGCGTACCGCAAAGCAGAGGAAACGGACTTGTGTTGGAGCGCTACGGTCGAAACGGGGGTCCTGTTCATCGGGAGGGGTGTGGCGTACCGCAAAACAGGACTCCACGGGATACTGTTCATCTCCACCGTCGACCTCCTCCAGCCTCCACGGGCTACTGTTCATCCATAGGCTCTTGTTCATCCAGCCTCCACCACGCGCTGCTCCACCGGCTACTGTTCAACCAGCCCTCTCCACGGGGCTCCTGTTCAACCACCCCTCCATGGGCTACTGTTCATCCAGCCCTCCACCGGCTACTGTTCAACCAGCCCTCCACGGGGTCATCCTGTTCATCCAGCCCTCCATGGGATCCTGTTCATCCACCCCCAACCAGCTCGATCGGGTCATGTTCATCCAGAGGCAACACTCTAGGCTCCTGTTCATCCACCCCCACCAGGAACTGTTCATCCAACCCCCCCCCCAACAACGCTCACTGTTCATCAAGGGAAGGAGGCAGCAGGGTTCGATCGGCTTCAGTTAGCAGCAGTAGCGAAGGAATCACTCTGGTTCAGTAACATAGCTAGTGCAATCGCTTGGGTTTAGTTAGAGCCCAACGCCTCGCTCGGGTTCAGTTAGAGCCCAATGCCTCACACACACGCGCGTAAGTGTACGAGAGAAACGCGCATCGCTCGACCCCCTACCACTCACCATAACCGGGAACTCCCCGAAATTTTCCTCGCCCTCGCTTCTACCACGGTTTTTTCTGTCATAGACGGCCCAAAGAATGTCATGCAGCTGCGTCTCCGACCCGCCCAGGACGAAAAGCCCATTTTCTATCATGATTTTTTGTCATAGAAGTAGGAGCCCACCACATCTATGATGATACCGGGTTTTGTCACAATTATCATCATAGAAGTGTCAAAAGTATGACAAGAAAAAATTCGTTCGGCCCAAAATGTCGTGGATGTGTCTTTTTTTTGTAGTGTTACTCCTTGTAGTTGATGCTAGTTGGTTTATTCGGTGGAAGATCATATGTTCAGATCCTTAATGATAATTAATACTCCTCTGATTATGAACATGAATATGCTTTGTGAGTAGTTATGTTTGTTCCTGAGGACATGGGAGAAGTCTTGTTATAAGTAATCATGTGAATTTGGTATCCGTTCAATATTTTGATGCGATGTATGTTGTCTTTCCTGTAGTGGTGTTATGTGAATGTCGACTACATGACACTTCACCATGATTTGGGCCTAGGGGAAGGCATTGGAAAGTAATAAGTAGATGATGGGTTGCTAGAGTGACAGAAGCTTAAACCCTAGTTTATGCATTGCTTCATAAGGGGCTGATTTGGATCCATATGTTTCATGCTATAGTTAGATTTATCTTAATTCTTCTTTCATAGTTGTGGATGCTTGCGAGTGGGGTTAATCATAAGTGGGAGGCTTGTCCAAGGAAGGACACCACCCAAGCACCGGTCCACCCACATATCAAATTATCAAAGTAACAAACGTGAATCATATGAGCATCATGAAAACTAGGTTGACAGTAATTCCCATGTGTCCTCGGGAATGCTTTGTTTTATATATGAGTTCGTCCAGGCTTGTCCTTTGCTACCAAAAGTATTGGGACACCTTTATGCACCTTAGTTTCTTTTGTTACTTGTTACCCGTTACGAATTATCTTATCACACAACTATTTGTTACCGATAATTCCAGTACTTGCAGAAATTACTTGCTGAAAACCGCTTGTCATTTCCTTCTACTCCTCGTTGGGTTCAACACACTTACTTATCGAAAGGACTACTAGAGATCCCCTATACTTGTGGGTCATCAAGACTATTTTCTGGCGCCATTGCCGGGGAGTCCCCTATTGCTGTTAGTAGATGGGTAAGTCCTGTTCATTGTATCCCTAAGAAGGAAGGTATTACAGTTGTCCCTAATGATAAGAATGAATTGATCCCACAAAGAATTGTTACAGGTTATAGAATGGTAATTGATTTCCATAAATTAAATAAAGCTACTAGAAAAGATCATTACCCTCTACTTTTATTGATCAAATGCTAGAAAGACTGTCCAAACATACACATTTTTTCTTTCTAGATGTTTATTCTGGTTTCTCTAAAATACCTGTGTCAAAAGATGATCAGGAAAAGACCATTTTTACTTGCCCTTTCGATACATTTTCTTATAGACATATGCCTTTTGGTTTATGTAATGCACTTGCTACCTTTCAAAGATGTATGACATCTATATTCTATGACTTTTGTGAAAAGATTGTTGAGGTTTTCATGGATGATTTCTCTGTTTACGGAACTTCTTTTGATGATTGCTTAAGCAACCTTGATTGAGTTTTGCAGAGATGTGAAGAAACTAATCTCGTCTTGAATTGGGAGAAGTGCCACTTTATGGTTAATGAAGCTATTGTCTTGGGGCATAAAATTTCTGAAAAGGTATTGAAGTTGATAAAGCTAAAGTAGACGCTATTGAAAAGATGGCGTGTCCTAAAGATATCAATGGTATAAGAAGTTTCCTTGGTCATGCCGGTTTCAATAGGAGGTTTATAAAAGACTTCTCTAAAATTTCTAGGCCTCTCGCTAATATCTTGCAAAAATATGTTCCTTTTGTTTTTGATGATAATTGTGTATAAGCATTTGAAGTACTTAAGAAGGCCTTGATTTCTGCTCCTATTGTTCAGCCACCTGATTGGAATTTACCCTTTGAAATTATGTGTGATGCTAGTGATTATGCTGTTGGTGCTATTCAAGGGCAAAGAGTTGGTAAGAAATTGAATGTCACTCATTATGCTAGTAAAACTCTAGACAGTGCCCAGAGCAATTATGCTACTACTGAAAAAGAATTTTTAGCAGTTGTTTTCGCTTGTGATAAGTTCAGATCTTATATTGTTTATTCCAAAGTAATTGTTCACACTGACCATGCTGCTATTAAATATATTATGAAAAGAAAGATGCTAAACCTAGACTTATTAGATGGGTTCTCTTGCTGCAAGAATTTGATTTGCATATTTTTGATAGAAAGGGAGCTGAGAACCCCGTTGCAGACAACTTGTCTAGGTTAGAGAAAGTTCTTGATGACCCATTGCCTATTGATGATATCTTTCCTAATGAGCAATTAGTTGTCATAAATGCTTCTAGTAATACTCCATGGTATGCTGATTATGCTAATTACATTGTTGCTAAATTTATGCCACCTAGTTTCACATACCAGCAAAAGAAAAAGTTTTTCTATGATTTGAGACATTACTTTTGGGATGACCCACATCTTTATAAAGGAGTAGATGGTGTTATTAGATGTTGTGTACCTGAGCATGAATGGGAACAGATCCTACGCAAGTGCCACTCTGAGGCTTACGGAGGACACCATGCTGGAGATAGAACTGCACACAAGGTATTGCAATCTGGTTTTTATTGGCGGAGTCTCTTCAAGGATGCTCGTAAGTTTGTCTTGTCTTGTGATGAATGCCAAAGAATTGGTAATATTAGTAGACGCTAGGAAATGCCTATGATTTACCCACTCGTTATTGAACCAGTTGATGTTTGGGGATTTGATTATATGGGACATTTTCCTTCCTCTAATGGGTATACACATATTTTAGTTGTTGTTGATTATGTTACTAAGTGGGTAGAAGCTATTCCAACTAGTAGTGTTGATCATAACATTTCTATTAAGATGCTTAAAGAAGTTATTTTTTCCGAGGTTTGGAGTCCCTAGATATTTAATGACTGATGGTGGTTCACATTTTATTCATGGTGATTTCCATAAATTGCTTGCTAAATATGATTTTAACCATAGAATTGCATCTCCATATCATCCTCAGTCTAGTGATCAAGTAGAATTGAGCAACAGAGAGATTAAATTGATTTTGCAAAAGACTGTTAATAGATCTAGAAAGAATTGGTCTAAGAAACTTGATGATGCATTATGGGCTTATAGAACTGCTTATTTATGGAAAGGCTTGTCACTTACCTCTTGAACTAGAACATAAAGCTTACTAGGCATTCAAAGAGCTCAACTATGATTTCAAACTTTCTAGTGAGAAGAGGTTATTTGACATAAGCTCTTGATGAATGGAGAACCCAAGCCTATGAGAATGCCAAGTTGTTTAGATAAAAAGTTAAAAGATGGCATGACAAAAGGATACAAAAGCATGAGTTTAATGTAGGTGATCATGTTTTGCTATACAACTCTCGTTTAAGATTTTTTGTAGGAAAACTTCTTTCTAAATGGGAAGGTCCTTACATTATCGAGGAGCTCTATCGTTCCGGCTCCGTCAAAATCAAGAACGCTGAAAGCACAAATCCGAAGGTGGTAAATGGTCAAATAATCAAACATTATATCTTGGGTACTCCCATAAATGTTGAAACAAATATATTTAATACCATAACACCAGAGGAGTATGTAAGGGATACTTTCCAGAATGTTTCAGACTCTGAAAAGGAAAAGGTATGTGGTACGGTAAGCAAACTGACTCCAAAACTGTTCTAATGGCATTTTTTTCCCTGTTTTGGAATATTTGAAAAAATAGGAAAACCAAAAGTAGTCCGAAAAAGACACGAGGAGACCACAAGGGTGGAGGGCGCGCCCTACCCCCTGGGTGTGCCCCCTGCCTTGTGGCCACCTCGTGTGCCCTCCGGACTCTGTTTTCTTGCAGAATACTTCTTTTGGTTGGTAAAAATTCATTATATAATCTCCCGAAGGTTTTGACCACCATACCACGGAAAAATCCCTTGTTTTCATTTTGAGTTGTTTCTGTAGCACATTTGTAGAAAGATGTCTTCGCAAGAGTCAGTCGAAGAGAGTCGTGTCTCTCTTCCGACAATGGGGCCAAGAGCAAACTACAAAGCTGACCACTTTGGGCAATCAACGGAGGAAGAGATGGAGGCTGACTTGAAAGGGTGGATGTTGATGACTCGCAAGTATATGGGATCAATTGTAGCTTTTCGATAAGTAAGAGTGCCGAACCCAACAAGGAGCAGAAGGAAATGACAAGTGTTTTCAGCAAGGTAATGTCTATAAGTGTTGAAATTGTAAGTAACAGAGTAGTTTGATAGCAAGATAATTTGTAATGAGCAAGTAATAGTAGTAGTAGTAACAAAAGTGCAGAAAGGTAGTCCAATCCTTTTGAGGCAAAGGATAGGCCAAAACGGTCTCTTATGATAAGCAAAGTGTTCTTGAGGGTACACAGAAATTTCATCTAGTCACTTCCATCATGTTGGTTTGATTTGTGTTCGCTACTTTGATAATTTGGTATGTGGGTGGACTGGTGCTTAGGTGTTGTACTTACTTGAACAAATCTCCTACTTATGATTAACCCCCTCACAAGAATCTGCAACTACGAGAAAAGTATTAAGAATAAATTCTAACCATAGCATTAAACTTTTGGATCCAATCGGTCCCTTACGGAATAGCGCATAAACTATGGTTTAAGCTTTTGTCACTCTCGCAACCCATCATCTAATAACTACTCCACAATGAATTCTCTTAGGTCCAAATATGGTGAAGTGTCATGTAGTCGACGTTCACATGACACCACTAAGGGAATCACAACATACATATCTTCAAAATATCGAACACATATCATGTTCACATGATTACTTGCAACATGATTTCTCCTGTGACCTCAAGAACAAAAGTAACTACTCACAAATGATAATAATTCTCAAGATCAGAGCAGCATTAAACAGCATAATGGATCTGAACATATAGTCTTCCACCAAATAAACCATATAGTAATCAACTACAAGATGTAGTCAACACTACTAGTCACCCACAGGCACCAATCTATAGTTCTGGTACAAAGATTGAACACAAGAGATGAATTATGGTTTGAGAGGAGATGGTGTTGTTGAAGATGTTGATGGAGATTGCCCTCCCCAAGATGGAGAGTTGTTTGTGATGATGATGACGATGATTTCCCGCTCCGAGAGGGAAGTTCCCCCAGCGGAATCGCTCCGCCGGAGGGCAAAAGTGCTCCTGCCCAAGTTCCGCCTCGAGACAGCGGCGCTTCATCCCGAAAGTCCTCTCCTTATTATTTTTGTAGGTCAAAATGACTTATGTACCAGAAGAGGGGCACCAGAGGTGGGCCGAGGTAAGAATAACCCACCAGGGCACACCTGGGCTCCCTGGCGCGCCCAGGTGGGTTCTACCCACCTGGTGGGCCCCCTCTGGTATTTACTGGCTCTAAAAATCCTCGTGAAGTTTCAACTCATATGGAGTTGTGCAGAATAGATAGCCTGACGTAGCTTTTTCAGGTCCAGTTGCCAGAATTCTCCCCCTTTGTGTGTACCTTGCATATTATGAGAGAAAAGGCATTAGAATTACTCAAAAACATTATTATGCAACAAACAACATAAAATAACAGTAGGTAAACATGATGCAAAAAGGACGCATCAACTCCCCCAAACTTAGACCTCACTTGTCCTCAAGCGAAAACCAAAATCGAAAAACATGTCCACATGCTTAGAGAGACAGGTGTCGATAAAAACAAAAATATGAACATAGAAGCATCATGTAACTTATTATGGCAGCAACAAACTTTAACATAAAACTTCTATCATAGACTTCTCATAATCAAGTAACAATTCATCACAACATCGAAGTATCAAGCATAAACTCTATTTGAAACTAACAAACTATGTTCTCAGTCAACTTTGCAACTACAATTCATCATCTTTTCAGGAAGGGTCACGTATCGGAGCCTTTAGGCAAGTACACATACTCAACCATCATATAGTCTTCTATGATTGCTAACACTCACCGCGTACACATGATTGAAAGGATCGAGAAGAGGTGTCTAGAGGGGGGTGATTAGACACTAAGTGAAAAAGTTGTAGTTTTTAATCTCTTTAAGTTTAAGTGGAGTATTGGCACAAGTTTAACATTCACAATACATAACAAGAAAGCATGCAAAGAGTATATGAGCAGCGGAAAGTAAAGCATGCAACTTGCAAGAATGTAAAGGGATGGGATTGAAGTGTGCAAATGCAATTGGAGACATGGATGTTTTTGTTGTGGTTCCGATAGGTGGTGCTATCGTACATCCACGTTGATGGAGACTTCAACCCACGAAGGGTAACGGATGCGCGAGTCCACGGAGGGCTCCACCCACGAAGGGTCCACGAAGAAGCAACATTGTCTATCCCACCATGGTCGTCGCCCATGAAGGACTTGCCTCACTGGGGTAGATCTTCATGAAGTAGGCGATCTCCTTGCCCTTACAAACTCCTTGGTTCAACTCCACAATATTGTCGGAGGCTCCCAAGTGACACCTAGCCAATCTAGGAGACACCACTCTCCAAGAAGTAACAAACGGTGTGTTGTTGATGAACTCCTTGCTCTTGTGCTTCAAATGATAGTCTCCCCAACACTCAACTCTCTCTCTCTCAGGATTTGGATTTGGTGGAAAGAAGATTTGAGTGGAAAGCAACTTGGGGAAGGCTAGAGATCAAGATTCATATAGTAGGAATGGAAATCTTGACCTCAACACAAGTGTAGGTGGTTCTCTCTCAGAAAATGTATGTTGGAAGTGTAGGCATGTTCGGATGGCTCTCTCCATGAATGAAGAGTGGTGGAGGGGTATATATAGCCTCCACGCAAAATCTAACTGTTACACACAACTTACCAATCTCGGTGGGACCGAATCGTGAAACTCGATCAGACCGATTTAGCAAATAATGTGACCGTTAGGATTTTCGGTGGGACTGACATGTCAACTCAGTGGGACCGATGTGGTTAGGGTTAGGGCATAACGTAATCTCGGTGAGACCGATTACACAAACTCAGTGGGACCGATTTTGGTAATAAGCTAACCAGAGAGTTGGTCAGGCAAACTCTTTGGGAACGATTCGCTCATCTCGGTTGGACCGAAACGTTACGAAAGGGAAACAGAGAGTTTGCATTGCAATCTCGGTGGGACTGATCGTTCATCTCGGTTTGATCGAAATGTTACTAAGGGAAATAGAGAGATTACAATCCCATCTTGGTGAGACCGAGCTCCCTATTGGTGAGACCGATTTGATTAGGGTTTGTGGTAGTGGCTATGACATTTGAACTCGGTGGCGCCAGATAGAAAGAATCCGTGGGGCCGAGTTGTACTTTTGGTTTGGGTCATATGTGGATGTGAGAAATTAGTTGAGGGCTTTGGAGCATATCACTAAGCACTTTGAGCAAGCAAGCCATTAAGCAACACCTCATCCCCTCTTGATAGTATTGGCTTTTCCTATAGACTCAATGTGATCTTGGATCACTAAAATAGAAAATGTAGAGTCTTGTGCTTTGAGCTTGGGCGAATCCTTTGTCCTTAGCGTCTTGAAGGGGTTCCACATCCTCTAGTCCATGCCACTCCATTGATGAACTTATCTGAAACATACTAGGTAAAAGTATCAGTCCAACAAGAGATATGTTGACATAAATTACCAAAATCACCCAGGGAGCACTTGTGCTTTCAATCTCCCCCTTTTTGGTAATTGATGACAACATACATCAAAGCTTTAGATAAAGATATAGAGAATGACAAGTAAAGCTTTGGAAAGACATGTGATGTGCATAGGCTCCCCTTACATGTATGCAATCATGTAAATATGGAATATAGGAGCATGTGAATGCATAAGCATGATAGAGTAAGCAATGTGTTACGTGTATCTTGGCTATATGCATCAAAGCAAAAGATGTGAATATGGGAAATGTACCTTCATGCTCATGAGTCCTTCTTGCAAACAGTATGTACATCAGCAAGAGATCCTCATACACATGATTGTGATGCATACACTTACCTTGTGCTCTTGAGTTGGCTTAGGATGGAATGAACCTGCGTAGACAAGGTTAGATAACACAGATGCACCTACTAGCCAGAGCAAACAAAAGAAACCACAAGAGAACCAAGACTGGGATGACATGTAGAGTGAGTACTAAGTGCCACATTGAACATAGACATGTCCCCAAAGGTAAAGATGTGCAATGAATTTAAGGATTTCCTTCCCTTAGATGGCTTGCTCCCCCTGAATCTAGCATGGGATACTGGGAGAAGATAGGGAACAGAAGATCAGAGCTCAAAGCAAATAAACAGAGCTAATGCAAACAAACAAATATGAACATGTCTTTCCCCTCTTGAAGACATGTGACTTCTCTCCTCTTGAACACCAAGAATCTAGGGTCCTTGATGATTACTCTCTCTCCCCTTGATTATTCTCTCCCCCTATAGATATGATTAAGCTTTGATGTGATCTCTCTCTCCCCCCATTTGACATCAATTTCCAAGAAGGGTGCTTCTGGATTTTTGTTACGAATGGGTTTGGTCCTTGAGTCACAGAACAAAGCAGCAAGTTGAATGTGATGCTGGTAGAGGACAAGAATCATTGAGTGGAGTTGGATCAAGAAGAATGCAGAAACAAGTGGAAAGCTGTCTTTCCTATAGTGAAATCGGTGGCAACGAGTTGTATCCTTCGGTTGCACCGAAAGGATTTGGTTGGACCAAAAACAATAGACCGGTGTGACCGAGTTCATCAGAGAGAAAACACTTGTCACATCAGCTTACTAGACAAGTAAGATCTCACAAGGATTTGCAAGGAATTAACTGAAAGATTTGCAATGAATTGGATGCAGGGAATGCAGAACAAACAGAAATAGAAAAGAAATCTAGATGAAGTTTTTTTTTGAAACAAATATGCATGAGAAAAATGCAAGAGCATAGAAAAGAACACAAGAAAACTTCATCTAGAATTGGTCGGCGACAAAGTCGCCTATGTTAGAGTATATTGACATAGGAGTCAAGTGAGATCACTTGATCATAGGTCATACTCATCGTTTAAGCTCAAAATGGGGTTACCATTTTTTGTTTAAGCATCTTGATGTATTCACATCTTGTCGAGTTGCTTTGACTCATGACTTGGAGTAAAGCTTCTCTAAGATGGAATAACATAGCTTGGGTGGTGGTGTTGATCGTTATCATGTAGTTGAACTAGTGTGGATTGCTCAAGGTTGATGTAGCTCATCAAGAGTTGGGAGCATCACTTGGAATGTGAGTTCATCTACCTACATGTGTTAGTTTTGCAAGGAAGAGCACTTGTATATCCAAAATGACAAACATAAGGTTCAAAATAGAATTTGTCAAAGGACATTTTTAAAGGGTTTCGTGCTTCCTTGTCTTCAACCACTGTTGTGTAGAGACTTGGTGATGTAGAGATTGCTCAAGATGTGAGTGAGTTGCAATCTCATAGATTTAGATTCATCCAAGTACCTACATGGGTTACATAACATGCAAGGTGCAAATATATCCAAGACATAAGAGAGTCATCACAAGAGAAATATCAAGGATTAGTCATAGGCTCATGCCTTGCATGTATCCAAATGGAGTTCCTACTCCAAGTTTGAAGCATCTATGATGTTCAATTCACCTCTTAACCTGCAAAACACTTTCTCATCAAGTGGTTTAGTGAATATATCCGCTAATTGTTTATCGGTGCGAATATGCTTAAGATTAATGTCCCCTTTGGCAACATGATCTCGAATAAAATGATGACGAACTTCAATATGCTTAGTTCGAGAGTGTTGCATGGGATTGTGAGCAATCTTGATAGCACTTTCATTGTCACAAAGCAATGGAACATGTTTCACATATATCCCATAATATTTAAGAGTTTGGGTCATCCAAAGTAATTGAGCACAACATGAGCCAGCAGCAATGTATTCCGCTTTGGCGGTGGATAAGGATACCGAGTTTTGTTTCTTGGAAGACCAAGACACAAGAGATCTACCAAGAAATTGACAAGTAACCGAAGTGGACTTTCTATCAACCTTGTCACTGGCATAGTCCGAGTTGGAGTATCCAACAAGATTAAAAGAGGCCCTCTTTGGGTACCAAATGCCAAAATTTGGTGTATGAATTAAGTATCTCACTATCCGTTTCACGGCCCTAAGATGACATTCTTTAGGAGCGGCTTGATATCGTGCACACATGCACACACTTAGCATGATATCGGGACGTGAAGCACATAGATATAACAATGAACCAATCATAGAGCGATAAACCTTTTGATCAACCAGTTCACCATCTTTGGTCAAATCAAGATGTCCACTAGTAGGCATGGGTGTAGTCATACCTTTGCATTCTTGCATATTGAACTTCTTGAATAAGTCCTTGGTGTACTTTTGTCGGGGAAGCTGATCCACGAACACCTATGGGGCCGACGGACCAGGCCCCTTTCGGTTTGGCGCGGGGCGGAGGTCGCACGAAGAGCGGATCGAGGCGAAGCACACGAGCAGTTTACCCAGCTTCGGAGCTCTCCGGAGAGATAATACTCCTACTGCTGCTTGTCTGATTATATTGTGTTCTTGCTCGAGAGAGATAATTGTTTTTCTGGCTTCCGAATCAGTCGAACCCCCTCTACGTTGCGCATGGGCCTCCTTTTATATGTTCAAGGGGTCACCGACAGGTGGCAACGCAGAGAAGGGTAAAAGCGTAAAAAGTGTTGCGGTTGGTACACCTACTTGCACAGTGTATCCTACCTAACCCTGACGGCAGGGGACAAAGGCATTAAATGCCCGTCTATGTCGCCCAAACAGTGCAGAAAGGGACCGTCAGGGGCGCCACCGTTCACCACGATGGCGATCTTGTCAGCGTCGCATGCCACCACGCACCGCTGGCTGCACAGCCTCACGCCACGCGCGCCTGGAAAGGCCCCCAGAGCGACACGTTAGCGGATGTGCTGGAGCGTGGGTACAGAGTGGTTACTTGCCGCGGCAAGCGCCTTGCCGCGGTCATCGTCTTGTCGCACCCGGAAGCTTGTCGCTCACCAGGCCTCGAGATGCCTTGGTTGGTCTTCCCGGCAAGCTCCTCTTGCTGGGGCCTTGTTGCCTTGCCGGGACGCATGGCGCGTCGCGGCAAGTTCCTTGCGATGCCTTGGTTGGCCTTCCCGGCAAGCTCCTCTTGCCGGGGCCTTGTCTCCTTGGCTTGAATACTTTGTTCTTGAATGGCTCCAAGGGAACCACGGAGGACCTTGGCGGTCGCCCGGCAAGCCTTGCCGCGGGGTGCTGCAACTGCCCGTGCACAAGTTCGGGATACTAGGGTACCCCTACTCTAGTAAACCGACAGGAGCCCCCGAGCCTGGGCCACACACGGTGCTGAGCGCTGTTGGGCCAGGCCCAAAACAGGGCACGGGCACACGCGGCCTGGGTCACACCGTATCCTGCTCCGTATCCACCGCGCCCTCCCCGAACGGCACGTGTTGAATGCGGCATCGTGGGAGGGATCGTGGGTGGTTTCTTTATTCGGAAGGGAGAAACGTCCGCCCCCTCCCTCTTTATAAGCAGGGGAAACAGGGGCAGTTTGCCCACTTCGCCGGTTGCTACTCCATTCTCCAAAATCTCCGCCGCTCTCCTCCTTCTTCTCAAAGTCGAAAGAGAGCAGCGCTCCGCCCCCCCCCCCCCATTGCCACCAGCATCACCAACGCCGCCGATCTCCCCCACCACCTCCGCCATGGCTCCAAAAGCCGACAAGGGGAAGGGCATGAAGTTGGCCGAGGCACAGCGGCTTGCGGCGCTGCGGAAGGAGCGGGCCCTCTTCCCCCCTTAGCTCGGTGCGCAGGAGCTGAGGGAGTACTACTATCTCTTCTGGTCGACGGAGACGCGTGCGCATCCGCGCACGAGGGTACTCCCGGCTACAGCATCGGAACTGGCTCCAAGCGGGTACCCCTTCTTCGCGTTGTTCTTCTACTGCGGGCTCTGCCCGCCTTTTTCTGATTTCTTCTGCGACATTATGAACACCTACGGGTTCCGCCTCCTTGACTTCACCCCCAATGCCGTTCTGACCATGGCAGTTTTCGCACATCTGTGCGAAAACTTTGTCGGAGTCCACCCAAACGTGGCCCTTTTCCGCCACTTCTTCATGCCTCGGGTTGAGAGAGGAGAGCCTCTTGCCGGCGGGATTGCTTGGATCTCGAGAGTCGGCAAGAAGGAAGCGTATCTGGAGGGTGAGCTCCGTAGCAAGTGGGAGGAGTGGAGAGCAGAGTGGTGCTGGATCGTCGAGGAGAACCCGCAGCCGTTCACTGCCCTGCGCTAAGCCCCAATAGTGCGCGGCAATGATTGGAGTAATGTGGCCCCAGAGGACAACAGGCTGAGAATTGCCGTCACCCGGATCCTTCGCCTCAGGCTTGCCGGGCTCACTGTAGGCGCCGTTGGCGCAGATTTCCTTCGCCGCCGCATCGCCCCCCTGCAGGAGAGGGGGAGACCCGCCTGGGAGTTCAAGAACTCGGTGGATATCATGAGGCTGCGCCCGGGCCTCAATTTCAACTTCACGGTCTTGGAATTGGACGCGATGCTTCTGGAGCTGTTCAAGCGCGACCCTCAGCACCCATTTATGTTGCCGCGGAATGTCGTTCCGTTGTGCAACAATTCTTCACTTGACCGCATCCGCGTGATGATGCCGTTGTGCGACTCGCACAGAATTACCCCAACTTGGCAAGAACCTATGGATGACGTTGTGCGGGCGTTCGTCGATGACTTGGTAGAAGTGCCGGTCCGCGCTGATGAACAAAAGAGTCTCACCCGCGACACTACCGACGCGGAGCTGCAGCGCATCGCCACTAGGACGGAAGAGGCTGCGGCAGCAGCTGCCGCGGGCGAGTTCGGGTTCACCATGGAGGAGGCGGAGGCAGCAGAGGCGGCAAGCCTTGCCGAGCGGGAGGAGTTTGCCGGCGAGGAAGATCTTGCCGGCCCTGAAGCTGAGCCGAGCGAGCCCGGCGAGGAGGAGCCCGAACCTTCAGACAGCTTGCCGCTGGCGGAGCCCTCGGCCCCGCCAAGAAGGCGTCTCCGCAAGGCCGCGGACGCAGCGGGGCAGCAAACGGGTCAACAGCCGCAGAGCCGCGCGACACGCTCTACCGCGGCAAGCACCATTGCCGCGGGAGCGCCTCACGCCGCTGCAGCAACTGGAGCGGGGTCTTCCCGGTCCACCGCTGCTGCTCCTGCCAAGCGGGCTAGGGAGCCTACTCCTCCGCCTCGCCGCACCGGAGGCGAGCCGGACTTCGATCTCTCCGCGCTCAGCTCCGACGACGAAGAAGAAGAGTAAGATCCCCTTGCTGTCCTCGTAGTTCTTCAATTCTTGCTATCTTGTTGCTTTCATCTTGTATCTGACTTGCTTCGATCTGAATCTATTCCTTTTCAGGACGCTGGCCCAGAGAGCGGCAAAGAGAGCCAAGGCCCCGGTGATTGTCATCGAAGATGATCCCACCGTGTCAGCAGGGGGTGTGTCTGAGACCACCTTGACGGACCCGGCAACTACTCCCCAAAGCAGCCCCCAGCGCAGCCCCCAGCATAAGTTTATAGTTTACTTCCTGCTGTCAGGCGCGCATGGGTGCTCTTTTCTCTACTGATATCTTGACTGTTGATTTGTGTAGGAGCAGAACAGCCCCACCAGGAATGCCCGGAAGTTGCTCCCGAAGTGCCATCTGCTTCGACTACGCCGCCAAGGGAGGAGTCCCCGGGAAGGGAGCGCTCTCCGGCAAGGGAGAACTCTCCGGAAAGGGACAGTTCTCCGGCAAGGAAAGGCACCAGTGATCCTCCGGCGGTTGAGACCGCAACCGCAGATCCTAGCACAGGTAATCTTCTTGCCTGGAAACTTTCCTTGGGTTCTTCTTCTTCTGATTTTCTTTTCTGGATTTTTGCTTGACTTTTCTCCCTTTTTCGTTCCTCAGATCCATCTGCTGCGGAGCCAATGGACACCGAGGACGCTGGCGAGGAGAACGCGCGCGGCAACAACAACGACGCCGCCGCCACTGAAGAAGAGGCCGGTGCTGATGATCCCGCTGGCGAAGAGGCCGCCAAGGCTGCCGCCGCAGAAGCTGGCGAGGAATCGGTGATCGCACTGACGGCCCCGAGGCCGCAGGAGCGCCAGGCGCTGCGCCGACCGCCGATCCCTCCGCCGCTGCTGCAGAGCCAGGCTCCGAAGAGCCGCAGCCCAGCGCCTACCTGAAGGCTGGCGATGGCATTTTCATCAAGCTCCCCTGGGCGTCAAGCTCCAGGGCGCCGGTCGAAGGAGAAACCTTCGACGAAGAGGTGCTCGCCTCCGCTGGGCTGGCGCTTGTCGACGCGCGAAGCAGCAGCAGCGACGAGTCTGAGGAGGAGCGGCTGCTGCGGAAGCTGCTGTCTCTTTACCGCGCCCGCCAAGCCAAACTGGCGTCCCGAGAGGCGCTCGTTGCAAAGGCGGGGGTTGACATTGAGAAGCGCGTGGAGGAGCTCCAGGGCCTCCGGCAGGAAACTCTCCGGTCCTTGGCGGAGGAGCGGGAGCAACTTCTCGAGGAGCGGAAAGCCTTCCTCCTCGAGAAGGCTGAAGCTGAAGAGAAGCAACGGCTTGTCGCCGAAAGGCTATCTGCACAGGAGGGTGATTTGACGCAGCGCAAGGTCAATCTTGACAGCCACGAGGAGGAGCTTGCCGCGCGCGAGGAAGCAATAGGCAGGGCGCTCAAGGAAGCAAAGGACACCGCCGCAGCTGCTGAGGCCGCCAAGGAGTTGGAGATGAAGGTGGCGCAGCTGGAGGCAGATCTCAAGGCGAGCGGCGAGGAGCTTGCCTTGCTTAAGCGCGAGCGCGAGAAGGACGCTGCCGCTCATGGTGAGTTGCAGGGTCTTCTCGCTGAGAGGGGCAAGGAGCTTAGCGCTGCCAAGGATTCCAATGCAGACCTGGAGTTGAAGCTGGCCACGTTGACTCAGACGCTGGACGTCACCAGGGAGCGAGAGGTGACCTTGTCGGAGAAGGTCAAGGCCGACAAGGCGCTGCTGGCGAGTATCGCCGTTACCCAGAACTCATTCAGGGAGACTGTGGAGCACTGGACCGAGGGGCTGGTGAATATCGCCGCAGTCATTGACGGGGAGCTGGCGCAGCTGGGGATGGAGGAGTTTGGGTATCCCTCCGACGAGCATCTCCAACCCAGCGCCAAGCTCAGCCTGTTCTTCAAGGGCGTGGCGACGGCACTCCAGCGACTCCGGGAGGAGATCCCAAAGCAGCTGGCCGACGAGTCGTCCAAGATCTGCGCAGGAGCTTTCCAGAAGGTGCTGATGAAGGTGGCCTTCCGCAATCCAGGCCTCAACTTCACCAACATCCTCAAATCCTTACCGCCGGATGCTGATCAGGATGCGCTCAAGGCCCTTGTCGCACCCATTGTGGACAAGGTGAGCGAGATCAAGAGGGTTGAGGGCGATCGCGTAGATTAGGCCGCCCTTCTTTTATTTTTCTTTGTCGCCGCTGGTCATGTCATGAGAACATTCTGTTAGAGCTGCGACAAGTCATCTTGTAATATAACTCTGTTTTGGGTAGAGATTTGCTATGTTATTTCCTTTACTTGATTCCCTGCTTTGTATGTTTTTACCCTACGCTTTTAGGGAACTTGTCGGCGCAGGCACATTTGCCGCGAGCACTGAGTGCGGGACATCAGCAGCCTGCTGGCGATGCCGCTTCCGACAAGAAACCTTGTCGCAACTAGTCGCGGCTCACTTAAGTTGTTGAGTGGACTCGAAACAAAGTAAGGGCGCAACTAGCTACGAGTTGGTTCCTCCGCGCACAGGTTTTCCATACAAAGAACGGTCGTTCAAGGAATATAACTTAAAAATTTAAAACTGATTGCTCAAACTTTGGCAACTTAGCTTTTCTGTCGTTTGCTTCCCGGTAATGCGAAACTTGCTTGAACGACGCCTGGTCCACATCATAATCTTCTCCTTCCCCCCCCCCCCGGCAAACTTGTGTGCGAGGGAACCTTGCTTTTGTTGAGAAGAAGAAAGAAGAGAAAATAAAGATATGGAGCCTTTCGGCTCGTTATTGCTTACCGGGGGTAGGTGCTGCACAAAGTGTCAGATAACGTATGCAAAAAAGAATATGATGCATGAAATTGACAAGATGTGCGGAGCACATGAGATTTACTTATGCACGGGATCTGCGCCCGGCTTTGTACAAAGGATTACATGCAACATCGGCAAGACTTGTACAAAAGGTGGTTGCCGGAACGGGTTCCGGCAACCGCGCCCTACGGGTAAAATTTACGAAGATGCTCAATGTTCCAGGAGTTGCTCACCGGAGCGCCATCTTCGGTCTCAAGGCGGACAGCGCTAGGCCTAGTGACTCGTTTCACCCGGTAAGGGCCTTCCCACTTCGGCGTCAACTTGTTGGAATTCTTGGCAGACTGAACGCGCCGAAGAACAAGGTCGCCTTCCTCGAAGCTTCTGGCATTAACTTTGCGGCTATGGTAGCGGCGCAAAGCTTGCTGATATCGAGCAGCTCGTACAGCAGCCTGAAGACGATCCTCCTCAAGGAGCAGCGCGTCATCTTGTCGCAGCTGCTCTTGCTCAAGCTCATCATAAGCGAGCACTCGAGGCGACCCGTATACGAGTTCCATGGGGAGAACTGCCTCTGCTCCATAGACTAGAGCGAAAGGTGTCTGGCCAGTGGCTTGATTTGGCGTCGTCCTGACCGACCAAAGAACCACCGGCAGCTCCTCAATCCAGTTTCTTCCGCACTTGCGCAGCCTGTCAAAAGTCCTGGTCTTGAGCCCGCGCAGCACTTCAGCATTTGCCCTCTCTGCTTGACCGTTGCTTCTCGGATGAGCAACAGAAGCGAAGCAGACCTTGGCGCCAAGATCTTGGACGTACTGCATGAAGGTGCGGCTCGTGAATTGCGTGCCGTTGTCGGTGATGATCCTGTTAGGGATCCCGAAACGGCAAACAATCGACCTGAAGAACTTGACGGCTGACTGTGCTGTCACCTTCCTCACTGGTTCCACTTCTGGCCACTTTGTGAACTTGTCAATCGCAACGTACAAGTACTCAAAGCCCCTGACAGCTCGGGGAAAGGGGCCGAGGATGTCGAGCCCCCAGACCGAAAATGGCCAGGATAAAGGGATCGTCTGGAGAGCTTGAGCTGGCTGGTGTATCTATTTGGAGTGGAACTGGCACGCTTCACACTTGGTTACTTGTGCAGTTGCATCCTGGAGGGCTGTCGGCCAAAAGAAACCTTGCCGGAAAGCTTTGCCGGCAAGTGCTCTTGCGCCAATGTGGTGACCACATATGCCTCCATGTATCTCTACCAACAGCTTTTGTCCGTCTCCCCGGCAAATACACTTCAATTTCACACTGTTGAGTCTTCTTCTGTGTAGTGTGTTGTCGACAAACTGGTACATACTTGACTGTCGGGCTACTTTTTCCGCTTCTTCTTGCTCTTCGGGAAGTTCTCCTGTCTGAAGGAAATGGACAATGTGTTGTGCCCATGCTGGAGCTTGTGGCTCGACAACAAGGACTAAAGGCACATCTGCTGCTGCGGGAACATCCGCTTCTACGGTGAGAACCTGCGGCTCAGCCGGAGCTTGATGTTCCCTGTCAAGCTTGCCGGAGCAAAGCTTGTCGGGAGCGTTTGCTACGACGGAACAAACCATAAGGCTTGCCGGAGCAGACTGCTCCTCAGCACCCTTGGTGTTGATCTTGGGGACTTTCTTGGCGGCGGCTTCAGGGAGCTCTGCCGGAGAATAGTCACTAGAAATCAACTTCCTCTTCTTGCTCTGTCCAGTTGATGGCGTTACAGACGGTTGAGTCAGCTTGAGCACAAAGATCCCCGGTTCCACGGGCAACTTTAGTGCGGCGCACTTCGACAGGGCATCAGCTATGTCATTCTGAGCTCTTGGAACATGTTCCATCTGCAGGCCGTCAAAGTGCTCTTCTAGCTTCCTCACTTCATCAACATATGCTTCCATCAACGGACTCTGATAGTTCTTGTTCACTTGGCGGACGACAAGCTGTGAGTCACCCCTGACAATGAGCTTCTTGATCCCAAGGTCTGCTGCGATCCTGAGACCGGCAAGCAATCCTTCATACTCTGCAGTATTGTTGGTTGCTTGCTCCTTGGGAAAGTGCATCTGGACTACGTACTTGAGGTGCTCTCCGGTGGGTGCGACAAGCAGCACGCCCGCACCGGCGCCTTGCAGCGAGAAGGCACCATCAAAGTACATCAGCCACTCTTTGCTCGCTTCCTTGACGGGGATGCTCGTCTCTGGAATTTCTTCATCTTGTGTTGGCATCCACTCTGCTATGAACTCTGCCAATGCTCTGCTTTGGATAGTTGAAGTGCTCTCAAACTTGAGGCCAAAGCTTGACAGTTCTAATGCCCACTCGACAATCCTGCCTGTTGCTTCTGGATTTTGCAGTATCCTCTTCAGCGGAAAACGAGTGACGACTATGATCTCATGTGCTTGGAAGTAATGGCGCAGCTTTCTCGAGGCCATGAGAAGGCCGAAAAGCAACTTCTGCACACCAGAGTACCTTGACCTAGCCCCCTGCAGAAGGGAACTGACAAAGTAAACTGGGCGCTGCACCATTCTCTTCTGCATCTTATCATGCTCCTGCGCAGATCCATCCTTGTCGGGACCAGAGCTTGTCAGCGAAGCCCCCTGCTTGTCGCTGGATGCATCTGCCGTGGTTGCTGGCTCATCATCTGCCTCCCTCTCCGCCACTAACGCAGCACTAACCACTTGATTGGTTGCCGCTATATAGCAGTAACTTCTCTTGTGGCTTAGGTGCGACAAGTGTTGGAGTGGAGGACAGGTATCTCTTCAAGTCCTGCAGCGCAGCCTCCACTTCCGGAGTCCATTTCATTGGACCTGCCTTTTTCAAAATTTTGAAAAATGGCAGGGCGCGCTCAGCAGACCTAGAAATAAACCTGCTGAGAGCAGCCACACAACCGGCAAGTGTTCGTACATCCTTGACGCGCTTTGGTGCTTCAATCTGCTCAATGGCCTTGATCTTGTCGGGATTGGCCTCAATTCCCCGCTCAGATACGAAGAACCCGAGAAGCTTGCCGGAGGGGACTCCAAACACGCACTTCTCGGGGTTAAGCTTGAGGTTGATCTTGCGTAGATTTGCAAAGGTTTCGTCCAAATCTTGAATCAGGGTCGCCCTGTCCTTGCTCTTGACCACTATGTCATCCATGTAGGCTTCCACATTTCTGTGCATCTGCGGCTCAAAAGCGTGGTGGACTACCCTTGCAAATGTTGAACCAGCATTCTTCAAACCGAAAGGCATCCGTACGAAACAGTACGTGCCACACGGGGTGATGAATGCGGTCTTCTCCTCATCCTCTTCTGCCATGAAGATCTGATGGTATCCTGAGTATGCATCAAGAAATGAAAGCAAATCACATCCGGCCGTGGAGTCAACAATCTGGTCGATGCGCGGCAAAGGAAATGGGTCTTTGGGACAAGCTTTATTAACATCGGTAAAGTCGATACAAAGCCTCCATTTCCCGTTTGCCTTGCGCACGACTACAGGATTGGCCAACCACGTAGGATGGAGCACCCCTCTGACAAGGCCTGCTGCTTCCAACTTCTTGATTTCTTCTGCGATGAATTCTTGGCGCTCCACTGCCTGTTTCCTGACTTTCTGCTTGACGGGCCGCGCATGAGGACAGACGGCAAGGTGGTGCTCAATTACTTTCCTGGGAACACCGGGGATGTCGGACGGTTGCCACGCAAACACGTCGACGTTCGCCCGCAGGAAAGCAACGAGCGCGCTTTCCTATTTGGGGTCGAGAGTGGCACTGATGGTGAAGGTACCACCAGTGCCGTCCTCCTTGGCGAACACCTTCTTGGTCTCAGGTGGAGCTGCCATTGCCTTCTTACACTTGCCGGTGGAGCTCGATGGTGCGTCCTCGACGGTAGTGCAGCACTCCGAAGAGGTGCGCTTGCCGGAGTGGGCATCAGAACTCTTGCCGGACTTGGTCTTCTTCTTCCCCCCGGGAGCTTCAGCGGCAAGTGATTTGCGATCTGTTGCGGCTGCTGCTTCCCGGTAGATCTTGTCGGCGTAGATAAGAGCATCCTTCTTGTCGCCAGGGACAGAGATGACACTTATCGGGCCTGGCATCTTCAGTACGTTGTATGCATAATGAGAGGCTGCCATGAATTTGGCGAGTGCTGGACGGCCAAGTATCCCATTGTAAGGCAATGGAAAGTCAGCAACGTCAAAAGTGACCCTCTCAGTCCTGAAGTTCAACTCGCTGCCAAATGTTACCGGCAACGTGATCTTTCCCTTCGGCTTGCTCCTTCCCAGATTGATTCCTTGGAACGTGCCGGTCTCTTCGAGCTCGCTATCAGGGATCTGGAGTTTCTGGAGTACCGCGGAGGAGATCAAGTTCAAGCCGGCCCTGCCGTCAACTAGCATCTTGGTGACCTTGAGGTTGCGGATAGTTGGTGAAACCAACATCGGCAAGCACCCGACCGCAGTTATGCGATCAGGGTGATCCTCAATATCAAAGATGATAGGCGTGTTGGATCATTTCAGAGGCTTGCGTGACTCAACGGGTGGTTCTGCCGCATTGACTTCCCACACCCACTGCTTGAGCTGGCAGTGTGAAGTATGCAGAGAAGCACCGCCGTCAACGCACAGGACCTCTGTGGCTTTCTGGAACTCCTACTCATCGGCCTCATCTTCATCCATATCTTCATCTTCGTCGTCATCTTCATCCTTGTCGCGGCCGCGGGGAGGTCTGTCTCCTTGCCGCTGCTTGGCCTTGCCACGGCATCCTCCTCGGCCGGGACGTTTCTTGCTAGCTCCTCCAGCACCTTCCTGAGCTTTCTCCTTGTCACGCCGCTCGTATTTAGCCTTTTGCTGCTCGACAAGCTGCTCGACCTTCTTGCAGCTCTGGAGGTCATGGCCCTTGGTGCGGTGGATCTTGCAGTATTGCTTGTTGGTGCCGTCCTGCTTGTCGGCGACTGCCACAGCTGCGGCAACCTCCTTGCCGGAGCTACCAGCTTCGGCTTTCTTGCCGGACTGCTCAACAACTAGCACATCTTTGCCTTTCTTCTTCCTGTTGTTCCGCCGCCGGTTCTTCCTTGCCGGGGCAGTGTCCTCACTATCAGATCCTTCTGCTCCTGTGTTCTCTCCGGGGAGTTTCCTCCCTTCCTCAGCACGTGCACACTTGTCGGCCAGGGCATATAGCTCACTGACATCTCTGATCTTGCACATCGCCATCTCCTCCCGCATCCTGAAGTTCCGCACGTTCTGATGGAACGCGCTGATTACCGCGGCAGGGTGGACATCTGGGATGTTGTGCTGTACGCGGTTGAATCTTTGAATGTACTTGCGCAGGGGCTCTCCTTCCTTCTGGGCGAGCAGATGAAGATCGCTCTCTTGACCATGAGGCTTGTGGCCGCCTGTAAAGGCGCCGACAAACTGATGGCACAGATCAGCCCAGGAGGATATGGAATTGTCCAACAAGTGCATGAGCCAGGATCTGACATTGGGCTTGAGCACCAGCGGGAAGTAGTTGGCAAGGATCTTGTCATCCCGCCCCCAGGCAGCTTGCACCGCAATGGTGTAGATGCTGAGGAACTCCGACGGATGCGTCCTGCCGTCGTACTTCTCCAGTACATCTGGCTTGAAATTCTTGGTACTGGGCCACTGGACTTGCCGCAGCTCACGAGTGAACACAGGGCAACCTACCGCGTACGGCAAGTCGCCTGGTTCCTCTGGCGCATGCACGTCAATAGAGGGCCCAGCACGCTTGTCGGATTGACGCCGCGCTTCTCTCCTGTGCTCGATGCGAGTACGAGCATCTTCTTGCTATTGTTCGTGAAGAACTTGGCGCTGATCGCGACGAGCTCGTGGATCTGATGATGCGGTGGAGTTGCTGTCGAGGTTGATCCGATGAGTTGGCGATCTTGGCCTTCGGGGTGGAGAGTGCATGGTGGTTGCACCCCCACCGGTTTCTTCAGCACCGGCTCGTGCCTGGCAGTCCTGCCGCGGCTGCGATGCAGTTGGCTGCCGCGGAGTGTCGCCGTTGGCGAAGCCGATGAGACTCTGAATGGTGGCCCTCCATTGGTCGATCTTGTCTTCCGCTGGAGGGTAATCCAGGAGCAGCTGAGCTCGCGCCAAAGCTTCTGCCGGAGTGGTGGGCGGCAGTGGCGAACGGTGCGAGGAGCGGGATATGCTCGGACTTCTAACTATGTTACAAGGAGCAGCATCCCGTCCAGGCGACCGTGTCTCGCTCGTGCCAGCACGTTGGCGTGCATGCTGGTCTTGAGCACCCCGAGATCCACCAGCTCGATCTTGTCCCAACGAACGTATGGTACTGCGAATACCATGACGATGTCGGTCCTGCGCCTCCTGAGATGGGTGTGGTACATGTACGGACGCCGAGGTCTGCGCAGCCTTGTCCTTGGACCTGGCAGCATCGTGAGCTTCCTCTTCGACGTTCGTTCTTCCGCCGGCGTCCACTCCACCACCCGTTTGCTCCGGCGGTGGTGGAAGTGATGTGGACGGAGCAGCTGCCGCCGAAGTCTTCTTCTTTGGTGGCATGTCGATGAAGAAAATGAAGATCTAGCTCATGCGAACGCCGGATCAGGTTCACGCAATCTCGACGCCCCCTACCTGGCGCGCCAAAGATGTCGGGGAAGCTGATCCACGAACACCTATGGGGCCGGAGGACCGGGCCCCTTTCGGTTAGGCGGGGGGCGGAGGTCGCACGAAGAGCGGATCGAGGTGAAGCACACGAGCAGTTTACCCAGCTTCGGAGCTCTCCGGAGAGATAATACTCCTACTGCTGCTTGTCTGATTATATTGTGTTCTTGCTCGAGAGAGCTAATTGTTTTTCTGGCTTCCGAATCAGTCGAACCCCCTCTACGTTGCGCATGGGCCTCCTTTTATTTGTTCAAGGGGTCACTGACAGGTGGCAACGCAGACAAGGGTAAAAGCGTAAAAAGTGTTGCGGTTGGTACACCTACTTGCACAGTGTATCCTACCTAACCCTGACGGTAGGGGACAAAGGCATTAAATGCCCGTCTGTGTCGCCCAAATAGTGCAGAAAGGGACCGTCAGGGGCGCCACCGTTCGCCACGATGGCGATCTTGTCAGCGTCGCATGCCACCGCGCACCGCTAGCTGCACAGCCTCACGCCACGCGCGCCTGGAAAGGCCCCCAGAGCGACACGTTAGCGGATGTGCTCGAGCGTGGGTACAGAGTGGTTACTTGCCGCGGCAAGCGCCTTGCCGTGGTCGTCGTCTAGTCGCGCCCGGAAGCTTGTCGCTCACCAGGCCTCGAGATGCCTTGGTTGGTCTTCCCGGCAAGCTCCTCTTGTCGGGGCCTTGTTGCCTTGCCGGGATGCGTGGCGCGTCGCGGCAAGTTCCTTGGGATGCCTTGGTTGGCCTTCCCGGCAAGCTCCTCTTGCCGGGGCCTTGTCTCCTTGGCTTGAATACTTTGTTCTTGAATGGCTCCAAGGGAACCACGGAGGACCTTGGCGGTCGCCCGGCAAGCCTTGCCGCGGGGTGCTGCAACTGCCCGTGCACAAGTTCGGGATACTAGGGTACCCCTACTCTAGTACACCGACAACTTTGTTTGAGAGACAAAGGTACCTTCCTTAGTTTGCTTGATTTGCAAACCAAGAAAGAATTCGAGTTCACTCATCATAGACATCTCAAACTTCTCGGACATTAGCTTTCCAAACTTCTCACTAAAGTGAGGGTTAGTCGAACCAAATATAATATCATCAACAAAGATTTGGCACACAAATAGTTCTCCGTTAACCCTTTTAGTAAAAAGAGTAGAATCAATTTTTCCAATTTCAAAGCCTTTTTCAATGAGGAACTTTGTCAAGCATTTATACCATGCTCTAGGAGCTTGTTTAAGACCATGAAGAGCTTTGTGAAGTTTGTAAACATGATTTGGTTTCTTAGGATTGACAAAGCCGGGAGGTTGCTTAACATAAACTTCCTCCTCTATTTCACCATTTAGAAAAGCTCTTTTAATGTCCATTTGGTACAAGGTGATATCATGGTGATTAGCATAGGCAAGTAAGATGCGAATGGACTCAAGTCTAGCAAGAGGGGCTTATGTCTCACCATAGTACATACCTTCGACTTGGGTGTATCCTTGGGCGACGAGACGTGCTTTGTTGCTAACTACTTGTCCATCTTCATCTTGCTTGTTGCAAAACACCCATTTGGTACCAATGATGTTGTGGTTGTTGTCGGGCTTCTCAACCAATGACCAAACTTGATTTCTCTCAAAGTTTTGTAGCTCTTCATGCACGTTTATCCAATCCGGATCTTCCAAAGCTTCTTCAACCTTCATAGGTTCAATGCTAGAGATGAATGAATAGTGTTCACAAAAGTTAGCTAAACGAGTTTTAGAGCGAGTGATTCTCCCGGTTTGGATATCATTGTAGATTTGCTCGACAGGATGGTCTTTAGCAACTCTTGCTCGAACTCGTGAAAGCTTTTGCTTGGATCTTGGTGGAACATCTTCTTCATCTTGTTCTTCTTCTTGGCCTTCTTCATTGTTGACGTTGTCGTTCCCTTATCGTGGTGGAGAAGGAGGTTGTTGATGTTCTTCTTGGTGTACTTCCTCGTTTTCTTCGTCTTGGTGTGACCCACTTGTGGATGCTTCCGTATCAACTCTTGGTTCACCTTGTCGTGAGGTGGAAGCTTCCACTTGGACGGACGAGGTACTCTCCTTCACCTCCGTTGGACGAATCTTGCCAATAGACAAGTCTTGGATTGCTTCCGAAGGGTCTTCGTCTCCTACATCAATTGGCAATTGCTCTACTTGCGAGCCCTTAGATTCATCAAACTTCACATCTACCATCTCTTCAACCTTTCGGGTGAAATTATTGTAGACACGGTAAGTGTGAGAGTTTGAGCCATAACCAAGTAGGAAACCTTCATGAGACTTAGGAGCAAATTTAGAACGATGATGCTTATCAAGAATGTAGCACTTTGAGCCGAATACTCGAAAGTATCCAACTTGGGGTTTGTTACCAGTGAGGAGCTTGTATGCCGTCTTGCCGAGTAGCTTGTGAAGATACAAGCGATTTTTTGCATGACAAGCTGTCTCAACCGCTTCCGCGCAAAAGTGCTTAGGCGTCTTGTACTCATCAAGCATCGTTCTCGCCATTTCGATGAGCGTCCGGTTCTTCCTCTCAACAACTCCATTTTGTTGAGGTGTGTACATAGCCGAGAACTCATGTGAAATCCCTTCTTCGTCAAGAAAGGTGTCCACATTTGCGTTCTTGAACTCTGTTCCATTGTCGCCGCGAACCTTCTTGATCTTCACTTCAAATTGATTTTGGGCCTTCCTAGCAAAGTTTTTGAAGATCTTTTGGACCTGCGATTTATCATCGAGAAAGAACACCCACGTAAATCTTGAAAAATCACCAACTATAACTAGCCCAAAATAATTTCCACCGAGACTTTTGTAGGCATTGGGACCAAAAAGATCCATGTGAAGTAGCTCGAGTGGCCTCCTTGTGGTCATGATGTTCTTTACGGGATGCCTTCCTCCAACCTGTTTACCTGCTTGACAAGCGCTGCAAAGTCTATCCTTATCAAATATGACATCGTTAATGCCAAGGATATGATTTCCTTTAATAAGCTTGTCAAGGTTTTGCATGCCCACATGACCTAGTCGTCTATGCCACAACCAGCCTTTAGAGGATTTAGCAATAAAGCAAGTTCTAGGTTGAGCCTTTTTAGTGAAATCAACAATGTAAAGATCACCTTTACGTATACCAGTAAAGACCATTTTATGATTATCTCTATGAAACACTTGGCAATCTACTTCAATGAATAGGACATTGAAACCAAAATCAGCAAGTCTAGATACTGAAAGTAAATTGTAGCCAAGAGATTCAACGAGCATGACATTTTGAATGGAGCTATCATGTGAGATGGCCACCTTACCGAGGCCAACCACCTTACCCTTTGAGTTATCACCAAAAGTGACATACTTTCGAGGGTCGTCGTTTTCAGCAAGCTCACGAAACATATCTTTATCCCCGGTCATGTGATCGGTACATCCACTATCAAGAATCCATTCCTTTCCTCCTGCCATATATCCCTGAAGATTTGCCATAAGACCAAAGTGTCTCATTGCATCATCAAGATCAAGGTCACTATCACCATCCTCATCATAGTATCCATGTTCAACATCGTCATGTGATGGATCAATTCCTAGAGAGGATGATTCGTTAGAATGAGTTTGACAATGATCTTCTTTATGAATTTTGATAGCTTCGAAAATAATATCAATAATAATTACAACATCACCTTTGGCACGCATAAGGTTTGTAAGCTCAAATAGACAATCACCAAACATAGGATCATTGGAATTCATCTTACTCAAGGCAATAGACTTATGGAGAATTTCATCTAGATTTTTCAAGGAATAATTTGGAAAACGTTCCTCAAGAAATTTCCATATGGTGTAGGCACACTTAAGAGTAGGCAAGCAAGCTATCAAATTTCTAGGCAAACCTCTAGTGATAAGATCAATAGTTCTAAGATTGTGAATCATGTCAATTGACTCATCAAGGGTAGGATGCATAGGATCAACATGAGGTGCACAAGGGCTAGCAATGTACTTGTTCAAATGATATTCATTGAAAATCACAAGCATCTCATTTTTCCACTCATAAAAGTACTCTCCATCAAGTATAGGCACTCTATGTCTAAGACTCCCCAAAGTAGACTCATCCATCTTCCTCCAATGGTGTTTAAACCAAAGCAATGGAGACCAATGCTCTGATACCAATTGAAAGGATCGAGAAGGGGTGTCTAGAGGGAGGTGATTAGACACTAAGTGAAAAGTTGTAGTTTTAAATCTCTTTAAGTTTAAGTGGAGTTTTGGCACAAGTTTAACATTCACAATACATAACAAGAAAGCATGCAAAGAGTATATGAGCAGCGGAAAGTAAAGCATGCAACTTGCAAGAATGTAAAGGGATGCGATTGGAGTATGCAAATGCAATTGGAGACATGAATGTTTTTGTCGTGGTTCCAATAGGTGGTGCTATCGTACATCCACGTTGATGGATACTTCAACCCACGAAGGGTAACGGTTGCGCCAGTCCATGGAGGGATCCACCCATGAAGGGTCCACGAAGAAGCAACCTTGTCTATCCCACCATGGCTGTCGCCCACGAAGGACTTGCCTCACTAGGGTAGATCTTCATGAAGTAGGTGATCTCCTTGCCCTTACAAACTCCTTGGTTCAACTCCACAATCTTGTCGGTGGCTCCCAAGTGACACCTAGCCAATCTAGGAGACACCACTCTCTAAGAAGTAACAAACGGTGTGTTGTTGATGAACTCCTTTCTCTTGTGCTTGAAATGATAGTCTCCCCAACACTCAACTCTCTCTCATAGGATTTGGATTTGGTGGAAAGAAGATTTGAGTGGAAAGCAACTTGGGGAAGGCTAGAGATCAAGATTCATATGGTAGGAATGGAATATCTTGACCTCAACACAATTGTAGGTGGTTCTCTCTCAGAAAATGTATGTTGGAAGTGTAGGCATGTTCTGATGGCTCTCTCCACGAATGAAGAGTGGGTGGAGGGGTATATATAGCCTCCACACAAAATCTAACCATTACACACCGCTTACCAATCTCGGTGGGACCGAATCGTGAAACTCGGTCAGACCGATTTAGCAAATAATGTGACCATTAGGATTTTTGGTGGGACCAACATGTCAACTCGGTGGGACCGATGTGGTTAGGGTTAGTGCATAACGTAATCTCGGTGAGACCGATTACACAAACTCGGTGGGACCGATTTTGGTAATAAGCTAACCAAGAGATGGTCAGGCAAACTCGGTGGGACCGATTCGCTCATCTCGGTTGGACCGAAACTTTACGAAAGGGAACAGAGAGTTTGCATTGCAGTATCGGTAGGGACCGATACACAAACTCGGTTGGACCGAATTTGGTAATGGATGCATACAGAGAGATTACAATCCCATCTCGGTGAGACCGAGATCCCTATCGGTGAGACCGAATTGACTAGGGTTTGTGGCAGTGGCTATGACATCTGAACTCGGTGGCGCCGGATAGAAAGAATCGTTGGGGCCGAGTTGGACTTTTGGTTTCAGTCATATGTGGATGTGAGAAAGTAGTTGAGGGCTTTGGAGCATATCACTAAGCACTTTGAGCAAGCAAGCCATTAAGCAACACCTCATCCCCTCTTGATAGTATTGGCTTTTCCTATAGACTCAATGTGATCTTGGATCACTAAAATAGATAATGTAGAGTCTTGTGATTTGAGCTTGAGCCAATCCTTTGTCCTTAGCGTCTTGAAGGGGTTCCACATCCTCTAGTCCATGCTACTCCATTGATAAACTTATCTGAAACATACTAGGTAAAAGTATTAGTCCAACAAGAGATATGTTGACATAAATTGCCAAAATCACCCAGGGAGCACTTGTGCTTTCAATGAGCAAAACATTTCAACCGGACACATAGAAATATAGGGGCTTATAGTTTAGCCTCCCAACATATTCACCTCAAAGGTGATGTCAAAAATAATAACTCATGCTACCCATATTCAACTGGATATATGTGCCTAGATCTTTCCTCACCACATGATTCTTGCCAAAAGAGAAAATAAAAAGGAATAGAGAGAAGAACTTTGACTCTTGCATGAAAGTAAATACATAAAAGTAAAAGATAGGCCCTTCGCAGAGGGAAGCAGAGGTTGCCATGCACTTTTGTTTGTATTCTCAACACCTGAGTGCAAGAGAACGTCACGTTATATTGCCCCTTATGATGGCAACCTTTATTATGCAGTATGTCGCTTTTATTCTTCGCCGTCACAAGTTCGTACAACGCTAAATTTTCTCTTACACTAAATGATCTAACACTTTTAGAAGCATTTTTTATTGCCTTATTGCACCAATGAGAACTTACTTGAAGGATCTTACTCAATCAATATGTAGGTATGGTGGACTCTCACAACAAGATTTGGGTGTAAGGGGTTTTGGATGCACAAGTAGTATCTCTACTTGGTGCGGAATTTTTGGCTAGAAAAGATAGGGGCAAACACCACATGTTGAAGGATCTATGACAATATAACTTCTATGTGAATATGAACAAACATAAATCATTACATTGTCTTCCTTGTCCAACGTCAACAATTTTGGCATATAATATTTTGATGGGTGCTCTCAATCACAAAATATTTCCAGGATAATGTATTTGCATGTGAATCTTCTCTTTCCTTATTAATTCTTTCATGAGTTGCATCATTGACCAATGCTATGTTTGTCAATCTACAATAAAAATTTCTACTTAACTTTTCCTTATGTGTTGTCATTACTTACCATAAGATTAGCGTATGATCTTTTTCATTTATTTCCTTTATTTTTACTGAAACATGAAAGTAAAAGAAGTAAAATACAAACTAAACTTTATTATATATCTCGCAGACGATTACAAAGATAGATCACTAAGCAAACTCTCAAAAAGAAAGGATCAAACTAAATTTTTATTCATCTAAAGCAAAAGATAACTATGGATCGAACTAAGAAAAGTAAAGGCAAAATATAGTGGAGGTGATATGATATTGGGGCACCTCAGCGAAGCTTGGCGAAAGCCAAGGGGAGTGCCCATACCCGAAACTCAATTTTCTTTTGGTGATGAAGAAGGAGGTGGTGGTTATGAAGCGGTAGCAATCTCTTCCTCAGGTTTCCACGACAGAGGCTCACCATCATAAGAGGAAGAGTGAGTCTCTTGGGTCCTGCAACTCGCAGCCAAACTCATACCTTTAAACCTTGCCTCATATTCAAAGACTTGGTTTGAAGGATGTAGATCTGGCTCTGGAGGAAGTTGATTTACTCGTTGAAGAAGAAGACGGTGTCCCTCATGGACTTACCATCCACCTTGAGATCACGGGTGTAGTCCGCGATCATGAGGTAATTGGCATTGAGTCGACGTTCCACCATCCCCTTGCACCGGAAGACTTCCTGCTCCATAGCTTCAAGCCTAGCCTCCACGGATCCAATTTCCTTGGGGCCTTGCACATCGCGGATGTGGAGCACCACATCACGCATCTGGATAGCTTGAGGTTGTTGCATCACCTCCCGCATATATGGGTTGATGACGTTCTCAAAGAACTTGTCCTTGGAGGAGCTTGAAGCAGCCATGGTGGATTAGATCTGACAGAAAACATCAAGAAAAGAAAACAGGAGATTTCTCTGTGATACGGAGGTCAACAGGTTCGGGGGTATATAAAGATTTTTTTTATCTTGAGGAACAAGAAAACGAAAGAAAAACAAAGTCCGGAAGGTAGCCGAGGTGGGCACAACCCACCTGGGCGCGCCTGGCAAGCCAGGTGCACCCTGGTGTCTTGTGCCCACCAGGGTCACCTTCCTGGTAGTTTCTTATTTTCCTAATTTTCTAAATATTCCAAAACTAATAAAAAAATTGTGGATTTTTTGGAGTTTGTTTACTTACCGTATCACGTACCTCCTCTTTTTCACGATTCTGGAGTGTTCCAGAAGATTTATTTTATGTGTTCTTCCGGTGTCATAGTTTGGATAATGTTGCTTTCAACATTAATGGGCGTACCTGAGATATAATGCTTTATTCGTTTCCCATTAACAACCTTCGGGTTAGTGCCTTCAGCATTATTTATATTGATAGCACCAGATCGATAAACCTCCTCGATAACATAAGGTCCTTCCCATTTGGAGAGGAGGTTTCCTGCAAAGAATCTGAAACGAGAGTTGTACAAAAGAACATATTCTCCAACTTATAACTCACGCTTTTGGATTCTTTTATCATGCCATCTTTTAACTTTTTCTTTAAATAACTTTGCATTTTCATAAGCTTGGGTTCTCCATTCATCTAATGAGCTAATATCAAATAACCTCTTTTCACCAGCAAGGTTGAAATCATAGTTGAGTTATTTAATCGCCCAATATGCTTTTATGTTCCAACTCAAGGGGCAAATGACAAGCTCTTCCGTAAACCATTTTATAAGGAGACATACCCATAGGATTTGTATATGTTGTTCAATAAGCCCAAAGTGTATCATCTAATTTCTTAGACCAATTCTTTCGGGACCTATTGACAGTCTTTTGTAAAATTAGTTTTATTTCTCTATTATTAAGTTCAACTTGACCACTAGACTGAGGATGATAGGGTTATGCAATTCTATGGTTAACATCATACTTTGCAAGCATTTTACGGAAGGCACCATGAATAAAGTGTGAACCACCATTAGTCATTAAATATCTAGGGACTCCAAACCTTGGGAAAATAACTTCCTTAAGCATTTTAATAGAGGTGTTGTGATCAGCACTACTAGTTGGAATAGCTTCAACCCACTTAGTAACATAATCAACAACAACGAAAATATGAGCATACCCATTAGAGGAAGGAAAAGGTCCCATGAAATCAAATCCCCAAACATCAAATGGTTCCACAGCAATTGAATAATTCATAGGCATTTCTTGACGCTTACCGATATTACCTATTCTTTGACATTCATCACAAGATAAGACGAACTTACGAGCATCTTTGAAGAGAGTAGGCCAATAAAAACTAGATTGCAATACCTTATTTGCAGTTCTGTCTCCCGCATAATGTCCTCCGTAAGCTTTGGAGTGACATTTCCGTAGGATTTGTTCCTGTTCATGCTCAGCTACACAACGTCTAATAATACTATCTACCCCTTCTTTATAAAGATGTGGGTCATCCCAAAAGTAATGTCTTAAATCATAGAAGAATTTTTTCTTTTGTTGGTAAGTGAAGCTACGTGGTATGTATTTAGCAACAATATAATTAGCATATCAGCATACCAAGGTGTACTATTAGAGACATTTATTGCAGCTAACTGTTCATCAGGAAAGCTAACATTAATAGGTTGTCAGTCATCAAGAATATTTTCAAGCCTAGACAAGTTATCAGCCACAGGGTTCTTTGCTCCTTTTCTATCAGTGATGTGCAAATCCAATTCTTGTAGTAGAAGAACCCACCTAATGAGTCTAGGTAGCATCTTTCTTTTCCATAAGATATTTTATAGCAGCATGATCAGTGTGAACGATCACCTTGGAATCAACAATGTAGGATCTAAATTTATCACAAGCAAACACCACTGCTAAGAATTCTTTTTCAGTAGTACCATAATTTTGTTGAGCACTATCTAGAGTTTTGCTAGCATAGTGGATCACATTTAATTTCTTATCAACTATTTGTCCTAGAACAACACCAACAGCATAATCACTTGCATCACACATAATCTCAAATGGCAAGTTCCAATCAGGTGGTTGAACAATAGGTGCAGAGTTCGAAGGCTTCCAAACAATCATCATCAAAAACAAAAGGAATATCCGTTTGCAAAAGATTTGTAAGAGGCCTAGAAATTTTAGAAAAGTCTTTGATAGATCTCCTATAGAAACCAGCATGACCAAGGAAACTACGAATACCTTTAATATCTTTAGGACATGGCATCTTATCAATTGCATCAACCTTAGCTTTGTCCACCTCAATACCTCTTTCAGAATTTTTATGGCCCAAAACAATACCTTCGTTAACCATAAAGTGGTACTTCTCCCAATTCAAGATAAGATTTGTTTGCTCATATCTCTGCAAAACTCAATCAAGACTGCTTAAACAATCATCAAAAGACTTCTCATAAACAGAAAAGTTATGCATGAAAACCTCAACAAGATTTTCACAAAAATCAGAGAATATAGCAGTCATACATCTTTGAAAGGTAGCAGGTGCATTACATAGACCAAATGGCATACGTCTATAAGCATAAGTTCCAAAAGGACAAGTAAAAGTGGTCTTTTCTTGATCAGATTGAGAAACAGGTACTTGTGAAAATCCAGAATATCCATCAAGGAAGCAAAAATGTGTGTGCTTAGATAATCTTTCTAATATTTGATCAATAAAAGGCAGAGAGGGTAATGATCTTTTCTAGTTGCTTTGTTTCATTTTCTAAAATCAATTACCATTCTATAGCCTCTGGCAATTCTTTTTTTACTATAAACAGTAGGGTAAAAAACCCACTACAAATTTTATTAATAATAAAATAAAGTAACAAAGGTTCTGAGGGTGGCTTGAGCTAATCCCCCGCTAAAGAAAGGGAAAAAATGAAGCAAGAAAAGAAACTAGGAAAAAGAAAGTTGAGAAAAAACCTAATAAGGAAAAGGAAAATTACAACAAAGAATCTAACCATCAACAGAACTGCCTGTCAAATTTCTGCTTCATCTTGTGCTTGAGTAGTTTCAGCTCCTCCTTGAAGATGAATTTCCATCCATGAAATGTGGGATCAATATTTTCAAAAATCTTATTGTTTCTAGTTATCCAAATAGCCCATGATCCCAATATAATGATCTCCATAAAGAAGGGGTAATTGAGCTTATCCTTCAGATCTTGAAATGCTTCTAAAACTGAAAGATTTGGTGTTCTTGTGGGACAAATAAAGTCCCAGCATTGCTGTGCAAATGGTCATCCCCAAAAAAGATGATGCAAAGTTTCCTCCTGTTGACAATCCCTTACTGCACAATTGTAAACTTCAAGCTCAAAGTTTTTCCTCCTTAGCAGGTTTCTTGTGTTGACTCTGTCATGTAACAACATCTAGAAGAAAACATTATGTTTTGGCTGACATGTGCTCTTCCAAATCCAGTTGAAGTGAGGTGGTGTTTGCTTATGTCCAATCAGCACATTGTATGCTTTAATGGAAGAATAAAATTCATTCCCCCAGATGTAACTTCAAGTGTCCAAAGAATCTATGAACTCGGATTGCCTCAAAGAGATGCAAATGTCCTCCATTTGTAAGAACTCATCATAAGCTTGTGTTGTTAATGGCAAATGGAAAAAGTCTTGAAGATATTCAATATGCACCACTTGGTTGACATTTATTGCACTTGACAAAAGAATGCAAGTGATGGAACTTTTGCTTTAGTACTGCTTGGTGCCATAAATCATCCTAGAATAATGCACTTTTTTGATCACCCACATTAAATCTTGCAATTGATTTAAACTAATCAATGAGTGCCAGATTTGATTTCCACCAGAAGGAACTAATCATAGTGTCTCCAGGAAGTTTCCCATCACTGTAATATGTTTCCCAAATCAGGTTTACCCATGGTATATCATGTCCGTGGAAGAGTTTGTGTAAGTTTTTCATGAGTAAGGTTCTGTTGTGAGTGTATATGTCTAGAACCACTAATCCTCCTTGGTTTTTTGCCCTGCAAACAGTGTGCCATGCTACCATTGCAGGTCTTCTGTCTTCCATATCAGGACTCCTCCAAAGACAGTGCCTTAAGCTATTTATAATCTGCTTCTTAATTGTGATTGAAATGTCCAAGCAGGTCATGAAAAAAACTAAGAGAGATGCAAGCACTGATTTAACCAGCAGTAGCCTTCCTGCCTGAGTCATGAAAGATGAAATCCTAGCCAATCTTTTTGCAATTCTGTTAACCAGAGGTAAGCATTGCTCCACAGTTGGCTTGTAAATTCCCAATGGCAGACCTAGGTAAGTGAATGGAAAATGCCCTCTAGCACATTGAAGAGTGTTTGTAAAAAACTCTACTCTCTCTTCAGCAATATTTACAAGCACCATGATTGATTTGCCATAATTTACCTTAAGACCAGTTGATGAAGCAAAAATGTTTAGTAATGCTTTAAGGCAAATGAGTTGTCTAGCATCAGCTTGCATTATAACCAGAGTGTCATCAACATATTGACCTATTGGGAAGTCAGGGCAGAAATTGATTTGCAGTGGACGTGTGATTAGATTCAATCTCATGGCTTTGTTGAGTATAGATTGCAAAAGATCAGCAGCCAGCACAAAAATTAGTGGGGAGCATGGATCCCCCTGCCTTACACCTTTTATGATATATAATTTCTTCCCGGGCACACCATTTAACAAGACAACTGAAGATGCAGAGGAGAATAATAATTGCATCTAAGAAATCCATTTTTCACCAAATCCCTTTGCTCTAAAAATGTCAATGATTGCTTGGTGTTCAATTGTGTCAAAAGCTTTTTTTAAATCCAACTTGATAACTAACATTTCCTCCTTTGATTTATGGCATTGATGAATATACTCATAGGCCCAGCCTAAGCAATCTTGAATCACTCTGTCTTTGAGGAAACCATACTGGTTAATGTGCACAATTTGTAGGATAACTTTCTACAATCTATTGGCCAACAGTTTTGTGATGATTTTAAGCACACAATTGAGCAAAGGAATTGGCCTAAAGTCATTTGGCGACATTGGAACTTCCTTTTTGGGAATCAGAGTGATAAAAGAAGTGTTTATACTTTCCAGATCCAGTGTACCAGCATGAAAGGCCATGATGAGATCAGTAATATCTTCTTTTATAATATCCCAACAATTTCTAATAAACTCATTGTTAAAACCATCAGGGCCTGGAGATTTATCAGCTGGCAAGTTTTTAACTACATCATCAATTTCCTCTTGAGTAAAAGGGCTTTCCAAATCCAAGAACACTTGAGGGTCTACTTGTTGATCATAAAGGTCATGTAGGTCAAAATGCATTGTATGACCTGTAGATTGCCCCAGTCTCTTTCTAAATGCCTCCCATAAAATGGCTGCTTTTCCTTCATGATCAGTGACCTCAACTTGATCCTCATTGATCAACATTGCAATTTTATTATGCCTATGATTGATGGTAGCTTTTGTATGAAAGAATTTTGTGTTTTCATCCCCAAATTTAACTCCTTTGATTTTGCCCCTCTACTTCCAATAGATTTTTTGGTTGTTAAGCACTATTAACAGAGTCTCCTTAAGGATGGTTCTACAATTGTTTTCAAACACAGATAAGTCTCCGAATTCCTTAATAAAGTCCCAAAGGAAGATGCATTCATTTAGTTCTTCAATCTGTTTCTTCAGGAAAGACAAGCTTTTAGCCCATAGTTTTAGAGCTCTTCTTAGGTTCTTAAACTTGGCATTTATCTTTTTTGCATGATCTGTAAAACCCACTGGAATGTTCCATGCAGCCTGAACCACCTGTTTGAATGAGCTATGTTTGAGTCAGTAGTTTTCAAATCTGAAGACCATTGATTTTGGAATGGATGTTCCAATTTTAATCATACAGGGCAAATGGTTTGAGATAGGTTTTGCCAGAGGCAGTGCAGTAGAGTTAGGATAACTAGTCATCCAAGCAGCTGAAGTAAAAAACCAGTCCAACTTTACAAGCAATGGGTTGTCTTGCATGTTTCTCCAACTGTATTGCCTTTCTTTCAATGGAAGTTCAATCAGCCCAAGGTTGCTTATAGCTTCATTAAACAATAGCATCTCCTTGACATCTCCACCAGGTCTATTCCTGTCCTCAGGCGATCGAATGAAGTTGAAATCTCCCATGATAATCCAGTCTACATTAATGGGCATTTGAATATTGCCAAACCAATCAATAAATTCAATCTTATCCTCATGGTTGCAAGGACCATAAACATTTGTGAGAATCCAGGTCTTGGAAGAAGTGTTGCAAGTAAATTGAATTGACAAGGAGAATTTGTTTTGAAAAATCATTTCACCTGAGAACAAAGCTCCATTCCAGGCAGTTAGAATCCCTCTAGAGGCCCCATTGGAAGGCAAATATTCAAATTTATTAAATCTTTGAGGACAAAAGTTCTGAATATAGGCCAGGTCAAAATAGTCTCTCTTTGTTTCTTGGATGCAAATGATCCTAGCTGCACTTTCTTCAACTTTCTGTCTAATTTCTAGCCACTTATCTGAAGCATTAATCCCTCTAACATTCCAGTTTAATATGTTCCATGATGTGTTATTATTCATTGTAAAACAAAAGCTTTCCAGATCTAGTACCAAAGACCATCCTTTGGTAGTTGCCACACGCTGTGTAATTTCTGATTTACAAACTAGGCTGGAGTTTAATGCAACAACTGACTGTCACCCAAAACTCACATAGGCAAACCAAACCATCAGCAGCATAGTGTAAGTAAAGGTAATTGGCACTGTTTACAGTATCATTACCATTGCTTTCAATCGGACAATTAGTCCATAAGTCATATAGATCAAATAAAGGACCAACAGACAAAAGAGGCCACTCTGGGCACACATCCATAGGCTTACATTGTCTGACTTGCAACATGGGAACAAGCATGAAATAGATAACCCACACAGAAGTACAAAAGAGCATTCTAGCACTTTGACAGTTACTAAATGTCATGATCATCTTCAGTTTTTGATGGTGTGGACCTCCTCTTCAGTGGCTTTGGACACCTTGGCCACCTCTTCCTGTCCTCTATTTTTTGGCTTCTTAGTCAGCTTCTCATGCAGATCATCCTCAGCCACCTTGCAGAAAGATTTTGTCAGGTTCTTAACCACTTTATTAGAAAGGACAGGAGGTATAGCATTACATGGCAAGCATGATTTAGCATCACAATATTTCCTTCTATATCCATTATTTTCTTTCGTAATCCTGTCACTTCTCCTTACCTCAGTTTCAACCAGAGGTTCTTTGTCCTTCCTTTTCCTAGAGATAGCTTCTCCCATTGGCAGCAACACAACTCTGTTGGGAGACACCTGCATTAAAGGACTGCCAGCTTCACTTGAGGAATGTGCAGCTGGACTAATGCCCTCATTTTCTTTGCCCCCACCTAGCATAATGTCCTTACAAGTGGGTGCCTAGGAAGTAGCACATTCACCAGGAATATGAAAATTCATAGGATCTTTAGAATCACAATTTGCAGTCAGTAATTTCCACAAATCAGACTTCAACAAATGCATTGTCCATCCAAATTTATCAGGAGTCAATAATAGGTGGATGATAAAATTGAACCAACTTACACGAATGTCAATCCTGAAAGTGTTTACATCACCCTGTGATGCTGGTGCAAAATGCTGAATCCAAATTCCAAGCCCTTCTTCAGAGATTAAGTGAGCACCATTAATAACATCCAAAGCATGTGATTCAGCAATTGATTGAACATCAAACCTGTGTTTAAACTCATATGAAATACCTTTCTTGTTGGTGTCTGTAGAGGTGCCCACTTGTGGAATTGGAACTTCTTCTTTTGCTTTATCAGTTAAGGCTAAAGTTATGTGTTGAGCAGCCATGGTTCCCTCAGAAGCAGTGCTTACAACATGAGTTTCAGCTTCATTCTCATTGCCAGAGACAGTCAATTGCAAACCATTGTTTTCAGTAGTTGTAAGCCCCCCCCCCCTCTTTTGGGATAGCTGTCAGGTCTGCACTAGGTATGATGCTATTGTTCTTTGTTGCAATCGGAAGGTGGTCATCATTATTCATACTCAGCATTGTTGCCATCCACCTGCAAGTCATCTTCCTTTCCATAGCATTATAAGCCAAAGCAATGTTTAGAAGACCCATGCCCATTTGTTGAACTCCTTGATTAACTTCTTCACTAGCAGAGTGAGTGATGGAGAAAAGCCCATCAGACAGAGAAACTATGGTGGTGATGCTGCTATTAGGAGCTCCATCCTCAGGCACCACCGGGATTTCCACTTGTTGTTGCATTTGAGTCACAGGGTTTTGTTGAGGAAAAACCCAGTGCTAATCCTAGTCCTCCTGCTCCTCCTGTTCTTCCCAAGCATCCCAGTCTTCATTCTGACAATTCTTTGTGGAATAAGTTCATTCTTATCATTAGGAACAACAGTAATACCTCCTTTCTTAGGCACACAATGAACATGACTTACCCATCTACTATCAGCTATAGGATAGATTATACCTGCTTCCAGAAGTTTCAGTATTTCCATTCTTACCACTTCTTTCATCTTCGGATTTAACCCTCGTTGGTGATCAACAACGGGTTTAGCATCAGGTTACATATTAATCTTGTGTTGGCATAGAGTGGGACTAATGCCCTTAAGATCATCAAGAGTATATCCAATAGCAGCTTGGTGCTTCCTTCAAACTTTCAATAATCTTTCTTCTTCATGTTCTGAAAGGTTGGCACTAATAATAACAGGATTATATCTTTTTCTCATCAAGATAAGCATATTTCAAAGTGTCTAGCAATTGTTTTAATTCAAACACAGGATCACCTTTAGGTGGAGGAGGACCTCCTAGAGTTTCAATAGGCAGATTGTGTTTAAGCAGAGGTTGTTGTTCAAACAAGATTCTGTCAATTTCATTTCTTTCACGCATATGCCAATCATTTTCATGGTCTAGCAAATATTGTTCTAAGGGATCAGTAGGAGGTACAACAATAGAAGCAAGACCAATAATTTCATCCTTACTAGGCAAATCTTTTTTATGCAGTTTCCTACTAAACTTAGAAAATTTAAACTCATGAGATTCATCACCAAAGCTAAAACCGAAAATTTGTTTCTCACAATCTATTTTAGCATTAACGGTGTTCAAGAAAGGTCTACCAAAGATAATGGGACAAAAGTCATCTTGTGGGGAACCAACAACAAGAAAATCAGTAGGGTATTTTATTTTCCCACACAAGACTTCAACATCTCTAACAACCCCAATTGGTGATATAGTATCTCTATTAGCAAGCTTAATAGTAACATCTATGTCTTCTATTTCAGTGGGTGCTATATCATTCATAATTTCTTGATATAAGGTAAAAGGAATAGCACTCACGCTAGCACCTATGTCACATGAACCATGATAACAGTGATCTCCTATCTTAACTGAGACAACATGCATGCCAACAATAGGTATATGTTTATCTTTTTCATCGGGTTTGGCAATTCTACCAGCTTCAGCACAGAAGTAAATAACATGCCCATCAATATTATTTACTAAGAGATCTTAACCATAGCAACACTAGGTTCTACTTTGATTTGTTCAGCTGGTTTAGGTGTTTTAATATAACTTTTGTTGACCACAGTTGAAACTTTAGCAAGTCCCTTCATCCTAACAGGGAAAGGTGGTTTTTCAATATAAGCAATGGGAACAACTAGATCAACATTATAAATGATAGTTTCTTCTTTATCTTTTATTGGTTCTTTAATTGGTGGGTGATATTTGAACCACTTCTCCTTAGGAAGATCAACATGAGTAGCAAAAGATTCACAAAAGGAAGCTACTATCTCAGAGTCAAGTCCATATTTAGTGCTAAACTTTCGAAAAGCATCGGTATTCATAAAAGATTTAACACAATCAAACTTAGGCTCAATACCTGACTCTTTACCTTCTCGAGTTCCCAATCTTCAGAGTTGCGCTCAATTCTTTATAAAAGATCCCACCGGAATTCAATAGTTTTCTTCATAAAAGAACCAGTACAGGAAGTATCGAGCATGGATTGATCATTACGAGAAAGCCGAGCATAAAAATTCTGAATAATAATTTCTCTTGAGAGCTCATGATTGGGGCATGAATATAACATTGAATTAAGCCTTCCACCAAGCTAGAGCGATACTTTCTCCTTCACGAGGCCAAAAATTATATATATAATTCCGATCACAATGAACTAGATGCATAGGATAAATTTTTTGATGGAATTCCAATTTCATCTGATTCCAGTTCCAAGATCCAATATCATCGCATAGCCTATACCATGTCAATGCCTTTCCCTTTAAAGATAAAGGGAAAACCTTCTTCTTAGATTCATCTCCGAGTAAACCTACAAGCTTAAACAATCCACAAATTTCATCCACATATATCAAGTGCATATCAGGATGTTCGGTTCCATCTCCTGCATAAGGATTAGCTAGCAGTTGTCTACCATACTCAAAGGAATTTCATATTCAATATTTTCAGTAGGTGCAGTAGGTTGAGGGGTAACTAATTGTGGTTCCGGTCGAGGTGAAGATACCCCAAACAAACCCCTCAAAGGATTGTTTTCTGTAGTCACAAGTGACAATAAATTTCAGCACGTAGTAATAATTTTTCCTTACCAATTTCCACTTACCAAGAGTGCTTCGCTCCTTGGCAATGGCTCCAGAAAATAGCCTTGATGACCCACAAGTATATGGGATCAATTGTAGCCTTTTCGATATGTAAGAGTGTCGAACCCAACAAGGAGAAGAAGGAAATGACAAGTGGTTTTCAGCAAGGTAATGTCTGCAAGTGCTGAAATTATAAGTAACAGAGTAGTTTGATAGCAAGATAATTTATAATGAGCAAGTAACGATAGTAGTAAGAAAAGTGCAGCAAGGTAGTACAATCCTTTTGAGGCAAAGGACATGCCAAAACGGTCTCTTATGATAAGCAAAGTGTTCTTGAGGGTACACGGGAATTTCATCTAGTCACTTTCACCATGTTGGTTCGATTCGTGTTCGCTACTTTGATAATTTGGTATGTGGGTGGACCGATGATTAGGTGTTGTTCTTACTTGAACAAACCTCCTACTTATAATTAACCCCCTCACAAGCATCCGCAACTACGAGAAAAGTATTAAGAATAAATTATAACCATAGCATTAAACTTTTGGATCCAATCGGTCCCTTACGGAATAGCGCATAAACTAGGGTTTAAGCTTCTGTCACTCTCGCAACTCATCATCTAATAACTACTCCACAATGCATTCCCTTAGGCCCAAATATGGTGAAGTGTCATGTAGTCGATGTTCACATGACACTACTAAGGGAATCACAAGATACATATCACCAAAATATCAAACACATATCAAGTTCACATGATTACTTGCAACATGATTTCTCCCGTGACCTCAAGAACAAAAGTAACTACTCACAAATGATAATCATGCTCAAGATCAGAGGGTTATTAAATAGCATAATGTATCTAAACATATAATCTTCCACCAAATAAACCATATAGTAATGAACTACAAGATGTAATCAACACTACTAGTCACCCACAAGCACCAATCCATAGTTCCGGTACAAAGATTGAATACAAGAGATGAACTAGTGTTTGAGAGGAGATGGTGTTGTTGAACATGTTGATGGAGATTTCCCTCCCCAAGATGGGAGAGTTGCTGGTGATGATGGTGACGATGATTTCCCCCTCCGGGAGGGAAGTTCCCCCGGCGGATTCGCTCCGCCAGAGGGCAAAAGTGTTCCTGCCCAAGTTCCGCCTCGAGACAGCGGCGCTTCATCCCAAAAGTCCTCTCCTTATTTTTTCTAGGTCAAAATGACTTATGTACTAGAAGAGGGGCACCGGAGGTGGGCCAAGGTGAGCATAACCCACCAGGGCGCGTCTGGGCTCCCTGGCGCGCCCAGGTGGGTTGTGCCCACCTGGTGGGCCCCCTCTGGTACTTATTGGCTCCAAAAATCCTCATTTATTCCATAAAAAATCCTCTTAAGTTTTAGCTCATTTAGAGTTGTGTAGAATAGGTAGCCTGACGTAGCTTTTTCAGGTCCAGATTTCCAGCTGCCGAAATTCTCCCCCTTTGTGTGTACCTTGCATATTATGAGAGAAAAGGCATTAGAATTAGTCTAGAAAACATTATTATGCAATAAAACAACATAAATAACAGTAGGTAAACATGATGCAAAAAGGATGTATCAGATGCCATGGAGGAGGGTCAAGAAGTTACCTCCCGTCTTCAAGCTGGATTCATGCTGGAGCAACTTTAGAGCTCAGCAATTCCAAATTCGGTCATTCCTCCCAATGCTAGATTTCTCTCTTATGAAAATATGAAAAAGTGTGTTACTTTTTCTCCCGCGGTTATGAAACATCCATGGGTGATTGGAGCTCTAGCCGTCACGGATAAACATCGCAAGGAAATAATGGATCTTAAGCGGCAAAATAATAGCTCAAGGAGGAGAAACACATCCTAAGGGGCGTCATTGCCAAGAATATCACATTACCACCTTCGAACAAAGAGACATAAATACATCGGTATGGGCACTCCCCTTGGCAACTGCCAAGCTTGGGGGAGGTGCCTCGGTATCTTATCACCATCACACCTCTACTTTGATCGTTTTTCTTAGCTCGGTCCTTTTAGTTATATCTTGATCATGTAGAATAAAGTTTTGGTATGATCTAGCTTTGAGTTTTGTTTTGATCTCTATCTATGTAATTGAGTCCATGAGTTATATATAATAAAGAGTAGTTTTGAGTTGAGGGCTTTGCTTTCTTGCTCTGATCTTGAGGGAATGAAAATAAGAGCAAGAAATAAAAAGATTGTATATTGATCTTATGGAGAGTAATGACTCACATATAAAAAGTATGATGAATAAAAGTTGTTGAGAGTTGACAAACGTAGTTTTGGTCATTGTTGCAATTAATAGGAAGTAATAAATAGACAAAGGTTTTCACATATAAATATACTATATTGGACATCTTTGGTAATTGTGAGCACTCATTAAAATATGACATGCTAAAAAGTTGATGTTGGACAAGGAAGACAACATAATGGGTTATGTTTTCTTATATCCAAATAGAAGTTATATTGTCATGGATCCTCCAACATGTTAAGCTTGCTTTTCCCTCTCATGCTAGCCAAATTCTTTGCACCAAGTAGAGATACTACTTGTGCATCCAAACATCCCTTAAACCAGTTTTGCCATGAGAATCCACCATACCTACCTATGGATTGAGTAAGATCCTTCAAGTAAGTTGTCATCGGTTAAAGCAATAAAAATTGCTCTCTAAATATGTATGATCTATTAGTGTGAAGAAAATAATCTTTATACGAACTTGTAATATGGAAGAAATAAAAGCGATGGACTGCATAATAAAGTTCTTTATCACAAGCGACAATATAAAGTTACGTTCTCTTGCATTAAGATTCTGTGCATCCAACCATAAAAGTGCATGACAACCTCTGCTTCCCTCTGCGAAGGGCCTATCTTTTACTTTTATCTTCTACCCTTATACAAGAGTCAAGGTGATCTTCACCTTTCCTTTTTACACTTTTTTCTTTTGGCGAGCACTATGTGTTGCAGAGATCCAAATATATATATCCACTGGGATGTAGGTTATCATAAAGTATTATATTGACATTACCCTTGAGGTAAAAGGTTGGGAGGCAAAACTAGAAGCCCCTATCTTTCTATGTGTCCGATTGAAGCTTTGAACCCATAAGTATCGTGTGAGTGTTATCAATTGTGAAAGACTAAACGATAGTTGAGTATGTGGACTTGCTGAAAAGCTCTTGAATTGACTCTTTCCAATGTTATGATAAATTGCAATTGCTTCAATGACCGAGATCATAGTTTGTTAGTTTTCAATGAAGTTTTTGATTCATATTTTACCTTGTGGACGAATTGTTACTTTAGCATAATAAATTATATGATAATATATGTTGTTGTTCTAAAGATCATCATGATGCCCTCATGTCCATCTTTTATTTTATCGACACCTCTATCTCTAAACATGTGGACATATTTTTCGATATCGGCTTTCGCTTCAGGACAAGTGAGGTCTAAACTTGGGGGAGTTGATACGTCCATTTTGCATCATGCTTTTATATTGATATTTATTGCATAACAGGCTGTTATTACACATTATAGCACAATAATTATGCTTTTTCTCTCTTATTCTACAAGGTTTACATGAAGAGAGAGAATGTCAGCAGCTAGAATTCTGGGCTGGAAAAGGAGCAAATTTTAGAGACCTATTCTGCACAACTCCAAAAGTCCTGAAACTTCAGGGAGAGCCATTTTGGAATTAATAAAAAATATTGGGCGAAGAAAGCACCAGAGGGGGCCACTTTCCATCCACGGTACGCCCTACCCCTGGGCGCACCCCCTACCTTGTGGGCCACCTTGCAGGCCCCCGATGCCCATCTTCTGCTATATGGTGTGTTTTGACCAGAAAAAATTAGAAGGAAGCTTTCGGGATGAAGCACCGCCGTCTCGAGGTGGAACTTGGGCAGAACAAATCTAGGGCTCCCGCGGAGCTGTTCTGCCGAGGAAACTTCCCTCCGAGAGGGGGAAATCGAAGCCATCGTCATCACTAATGATCCTCTCACCGAGAGGGGGTCAATATCCATCAACATATTCACCAGCACCATCTCCTCTCCAAACCCTAGTTCATCTCTTGTATCCGATCTCTGTCTCAAAACCTCATATTGGTACCTGTGGGTTGCTAGTAGTGTTGATTACTCCTTGTAGTTGATGCTAGTTTGTTTATTCGGTGGAAGATCATATCTTCAAATCCTTAATGATAATTAATACTACTCTGATTATGAACGTGAATTGCTTTGTGAGCAGTTATGTTTGTTCCTAAGGACATGGGAGAAGTCTTGTTATAAGTAATCATGTGAATTTGGTATTCGTTTGATATTTTGATGAGATGTATGATGTCTTTCTTCTAGTGGTGTTATGTGAACGTCGACTACATGGCACTTCACCATGATTTGGGCCTAGGGGAGGCATTGGGAAGTAATAAGTGGATGATGGGTTGCTAGAGTGACAGAAACTTAAACTCTAGTTTACGCGTTGCTTCATAAGGGGATGATTTGGATCCATATGTTTCATGCTATGGTTAGATTTATCTTAATTCTTCTTCCATAGTTGTGGATGCTTGCGAGAGGGGTTAATCATAAGTGGGAGGCTTGTCCATGGAAGGACAGCACCCAAGCACCGGTCCATCCACATATCAAATTATCAAAGTAACGAACACGAATCATATGAGCATGATGAAAACTAGCTTGACAGTAATTCCCATGTGTCCTCGAGAGCGCTTTGCTTTATATAAGAGTTCGTCCAGGCTTCTCCTTTGCTACAAAAAGGATTTGGACACCTTGCCACACCTTAATTTCTTTTGTTATTTGTTACCTATTACGAATTATCTTATCACACAACTATCGGTTACTGATAATTTCAGTGCTTGCAGAGAATACCTTGCTGAAAACCGCTTGTCATTTACTTCTGCTCCTCGTTGGGTTTGACACTCTTACTTATCGAAAGGACTATGCTAGATCCCCTATACTTGTGGGTTATCAATTACACCAGAGTAACACATAAAAGAAACCTTCCGAAATACTTTAGAATAACTGAAAAAGAGGAGGTTCGGATACGGTAAGTAAACGGACTCCGGAAAATCGGCAAAAATATTTTCTGTCCATTTTGGAATATTTTAAAAATTAGGAAAATAAGAAATAACCAGGAAAGCGTCCGAGGGGGGCACAAGACACCAGGGCGCGCCAGGGCCCCCTGGTGCGCCCAAGTGGGTTGTGCCCACCTCGGGAACCTTCCGAACTCTGTTTTTCTCCCATTTGCTTGTTTCCCAAGATAAAAAATCTTTATATACCCCCCGAATGTATTGACCACCGTATCACGAAGAAAAGTTCTGTTCTTCTTTCTTGTTGTTTTCTGATAGATCGAGATCGTCATGGCCGCTTCGAGCTCCTCCAAGGACAAGTTCTTTGAGAACGTCATCAACCCGTCTTTGCACGAGGTGACGCAGCACCCTCAAGCCATTGAGATGCGTGAGGGGGTGCTTCACATACGGGACGCCCAGGGGCCCAAGAGGACGGGAACCGTGGAGGCTAGGCTCAAAGCTATGGATCAAGAGGTATTCAAGTGCAAGGGGGGTGGAGCGCGGACTCAATGCCAATCACCTCATGATTACGGATTTTACCCGTGATCTCAAGGTGGATGGCCAGTCCATGAAGGACGTCGTCTTCACCCTCAACGAGCAAATCAACTTTCTACAAAGCCAAATCTATGATCTCCAAAACCAAGTCTTTGAATATGAGGCAAGGTTTAAAGGTATCAGTTTGGCTGCCAGTTGCAGGACTCGCGAGACTTGTTCTTCCTCTTGTGATGGTGAATCACTGCCATGGGAACTGGATGATAAGCTCGCTACTACCTCATCAACACCACCATCTTCTTCATCACCAAAGGAGACTTGAGTTCATGGTATGGGCACTCCCCTTGGCCTGTACCAAGCTTGCGGAGGTGCCTTGGTATTGTATCACCACTACTATCTTTGCCCTTACTTATTTTAGTTTGATCTTTGGTTATCTTTTGGTGTAGTTCAATAAAACTTTAGTTCGATCCTTTCTTTTCGAGTGCTTGCTTAGTTATCTACCTATCTATGTAATCGTGTGCAAGTTATATAATAAGGTTTTGGTGTGAGTCTTTGTTTCTTTACTCTTATGTTGCAAATCAAATAAAATAAATAAATAAATGAAAAATATCATATGCTAATCTTATGGTAAGTAATGACATCACATAAGGAAGTGCATAAGTGGTAAAATTTATTGGGGATTGACAAACATAGCATTTGTCAATGATGCAACTCATGAAAGAATTAATAAGGGAAGAGAAGATTCACATGCAAATATACTATCTTGGACATCTTTTATGATTGTGAGCCCTTGTTATATATTAATGCCAAAATAGTTGATGTTGGACAAGGAAGACAATGTAATGAATTATGCTTGTCCATATTCACATAGAAGTTATATTGTTATAGATCCTTCAACATGTGGTGCTTGCCTAATATCTTTGCTAGCCAAAAATTCCGCACTAAGTAGAAATACTACTTGTGCATCCAAAAACCTTGAACCCAAATTCATGCCTTGAGAGTCCACCATACCTACCTATGGATTGAGTAAGATCCTTCAAGTAAGTTGTCATCGATGCAATAAGGCAATAAAAATTGCTTCTAAAGTGTAGGATCATTTAGTGCAAGAGAAAATTGAGCGATGTACGAACTTGTGATGGCAAAGAATAAAAGCGACAGACTGCACAATAAAGGTTGCTATCATAAGGGGAAATATAATGTGACGTTCTTTTGCATTAAGGGGTTTGGCATAAGCAAAAAGCGAATGGCAACCTCTGCTTCCCTCTGTGAAGGGCCTATCTTTTACTTTCACTTATTCACTTTTATGCAAGAGTCAAAGTATTCTTCCCTATTCCTTTTTATTTACTCTTTTGGCAAGCATCATGCGGTGAGGAAAGATCTAAGCACATATATCTAGTTGGATGTGAGTGAGCATGAATTATTATTGTTGACATCACCCTTGAGGTGAGTATGTTGGCAGGCGAAACTATAAGCCCCTATCTTCCTATGTGTCCGGTTGAAAAATTTTGCTCATGGGTACAATGTGAGTGTTAGCAATCATGGAATACTAAATGATGGTTGAGTATGTGGACTTGACAAAAGGATCCGACACGTGACCCTTCCTGAAAATATGATGAATTGTAGTTGCAAAGTTGACTGGGAACATAGTTTGTTGGTTTTCAATAGAGTTTATGCTTTATACTTCAATGTTGTGATGAATTGTTACTTGTTCATGAGAAGTTATATGATGAAAGTTGTGGGATAAAGGTTTATGTTAAAGTTCTTTGTTGTTATAATAATAATCATGATGCTTCTCTGTCCATATTTTGTTTTTGTCGACACCTCTTTCTCTAAGCATGTGGACATGTTTCTCGACGTCGGTTCTTTGCTTGAGGACAAGCGAGGTCTAAGCTTGGGGGAGTTGATACATCCATTTTGCATTATGATTTCCTACTCTTATTTATAATGTTTTATGTATAATAATGCTTTTTGGAGTATTTCTAATGCCTTTTCTCTCATAATATGCAAGGTTTACACAAAGAGGGAGAATACCGGCAGCTGGAATTCTAGACCTAAAAAAAGCACGTCAGAGTTACCTATTTTGCACGTCTCAAAATAAGCTGAAACTTCACGAAGAATCTTTTATGGATTATTTAAGAATTATTGGAGCAAATAACTACCAAAGGGGGCCCACCAGGTGGGCACAACCCACCTAGGTGCGCCAGGGCCCCCAGGCGCACCGTGGTGGGTTGTGCCCTCCTCGGCCCACCTCCGGTGCCCATCTTCTGGTATATAGGTCATTTTTACCTAGAAAAAATAAAGAGGGGACTTTAGGGACAAATCGCCGCCGTCTCAAGGCGGAACTTGGGCAGGAGCACTTTTGCCCCTCCAGCGGAGCGATTTCGCCGGGGGAACTTCCCTCCCGGGGTGGGAAATCAGCGTCACCGTCATCACCAACAACTCTTCCATCATTGGGAGGGCAATCTCCATCAACATATTCAACAACACCATCTCCTCTTAAACCCTAGTTCATCTCTTGTGTTCAATCTTTGTACCCAAACATTAGATTGGTACTTGTGGGTGACTAGTAGTGTTGATTACATCTTGTAGTTGATTACTATATGGTTTATTTGGTGGAAGATTCTATGTTCAAATCCATTATGCTATTTAATACACCTCTAATCTTGAGCATGATTATCATTTGTGAGTAGTTACTTTTGTTCTTGAGGTCACCGGAGAAGTCATGTTGCAAGTAATCATGTGAACTTCATATGTGCTCGATATTTTGATGATATGTATGTTGTGAATCCCTTAGTGGTGTCATGTGAATGTCGACTACATCGCACTTCACCTTATGAGGGCCTAAGGGAATGCATTGTGGAGTAGTTATTAGATGATGGGTTGCTAGACCGATTTGGATCCAATGTTTAATGCTATGGTTAGATTTTATCTTAATACTTGTCTCGTAGTTACGGAAGCTTGCGAGGGGGTTAATCATAAGTAGGAGGTTTGTTCAAGTAAGAACAACACCTAAGCACCGATCCACCCACATATCAAATTATCAAAGTAGCGAACACGAATTAAGCAACATGATGAAAGTGATATGATGACATTCCCGTGTACCCTCAAGAACACTTTGTTTATTATAATAGACCGTTTTGGCATGTCCTTTGCCTCAAAAGGATTGGGTTACCTGATACGTCTCCAGCGTATCTATAATTTTTTATTGTTCCATGCTATTATATTATCTATTTTGGATGTTTAATGGGCTTTATTATGCACTTTTATATTATTTTTGGGACTAACCTATTAACCGGAGGCCCGGTGCAAATTGTTGTTTTTTGCCTATTTCAGTGTTTCACAGAAAAGGAATATCAAACGGAGTCCAAACGGAATGAAACCTTCGGGAGAGACATTTTTGGAACAAATGCAATCCAGGAGACTTGGAGTGGATGTCAAGGAAGCAATGAGGCGGCCACGAGGTAGGAGGGCGCGCCCGGGGGGTAGGCGCACCCCCACCCTTGTGGGCCCCTCTTGGCTCCACCGACCTACTTCTTTCGCCTATATATACTCATATACCCCGAAAACATCTAGGAGCACCACGAAACCCTATTTCCACCACCGCAACCTTCTGTACCCGTGAGATTCCATCTTGGGGCCTTTTTCGGCGCTCCGCCGAAGGGGGAATCGATCACGGAGGGCTTCTACATCAACACCATAGCCTCTCCAATGATGTGTGAGTAGTTTACAGTAGACCTTAGGGTCCATAGTTATTAGCTAGATGGCTTCTTCTCTCTCTTTGATTCTCAATACAAAGTTCTCCTCGATCTTCTTGGAGTTCTATTCGATGTAATACTTTTTGAAGTGTGTTTGTCGAGATCTGATGAATTGTGGGTTTATGATCAAGATTATCTATGAACAATATTTGATTCTTCTCAGAATTCTTATATGTATGATTTGATATCTTTGCAAGTCTCTTCGAATTATCATTTTGGTTTGGCCTACTAGATTGATATTTCTTGCAATGGGAGAAGTGCTTAGCTTTGGGTTCAATCTTGCGGTGTCCTTTCCCAGTGACAGGATGGGCAGCAAGGCTCGTATTGTATTGTTGCCATCGAGGAAAAAAAAGATGGGGTTTATATCATATTGCTTGAGTTTATCCCTCTACATCATGTCATCTTGCTTAATGCGTTACTCTGTTCTTATGAACTTAATACTCTAGATGCATGCTGGATAGCGGTCGATGTGTGGAGTAATAGTAGTAGATGCAGAATCGTTTCGATCTACTTGTCACGGACGTGATGCTTATATACATGATCATGCCTAGATATTCTCATAACTATGCGCTTTTCTATCAATTGTTCGACAGTAATTTGTTCACCCAACGTAAGATATGCTATCTTGAGAGAAGCCACTAGTGAAACCTATGGGCCCCGGGTCTCTTTTCAATCATATTATATCTCTTTTATTTACATTGCATCTCGTTTACTATTTTGCAATCTTTACTTTTCAATCTATACAAAAAAATACCAAAAATATTTATCTTATTATCTCTATCAGATTGTCGGTGTACTAGAGTAGGGGTACCCTAGTATCCCGAACTCGTGCACGGGCGGTTGCAGCGCCCCGCGGCAAGGCTTGCCGGGCGACCGCGAAGACCCTCCGTGGTTCCCTTGAAGACCATTCAAGAACAAAGTACTCAAACCAAGACCCCGGCAAGAGGAGCTTGCCGAGAAGGCCAACCAAGGCCCCGGCAAGAGGAGCTTGCCGGGAAGGCCACTCAAGGCATACCAAGAAAGCTTGCCGCGACGCGCCGCGCGTCCCGGCAAGGCCCGGTGAGCGACAAGCTCCCGAACACGACAAGACGACGGCCGCGGCAAGGAGCTTGCCGCGGGAAACCCCCACTTCGTGCCCGCGCTCCAGCACACCTGCTAACGTGTCGCTCTAGGACTCTCCCAAGCACACGTGGCAGGAGGCCGTGCAGCTAGGGGTACGTGGTGGCAAGCGGAGATGAAGAGAAGGCCATCGTGGCAAACGGTGGCGCTCCTAACGGTCACCTTTTGCACTGTTTAGGAGACTCAGACAGGCATTTAATGCCCTTGTCCCCTGCCGTTAGAGTTAGGTAGGGCGCACTGTATCCATAGTAGCGGTAGCTGCACCTACCGCATCCTTTTCCATTTTTACCCTTCTAGTCTACGTTGCCACCTGTTGATGACCCCTTGAAAGTATAAAAGGAGGCCCAGGCGCAACGTAGAGGAGGTTTGTTCGGCCGGTTCGGCTCATTGGAAACACCAGAAACACTCCCACGCTCAGTCTAGTAGCGTCGATCGCTCCTGAGCAAAGATTCAATACACACAAACAAGCAGCAGTAGGGTTTTACGCATCCGTGCGGCCCGAAGCTGGGTAAAATCGCCCGTGTGTACTGCCTCGATCCACTCTTTGTGCGCTCTCCGCCTCCCACCGAACCGAAAGGGGCCCTGTCCCCATAGGTGTTGGAGGATCAGCACCCCCCGACATCTTTGGCGCGCCCGGTAGGGGGCGTCGAGATTGTGTGAACCCGATCCGGCGTGCATGCAAGCTAAATCTTCATCGTCTTCGTCGACATGCCACCGAAGAAGAAGGATTCGGAGGCAGCTATTCCGTCCACGTCAAGGCTCAGCTGTTCTTCATCGTCATGGCTCCTAAGAAGCGGGCGAGCAAAAGAATGACGCCAGTGCGGCAACCGAAAAGCTAAGTCGTGCGAAACTTTAGATATTTCCTTTCTATATAAGGTTATCCACCTCGGAGATCTTGTTCTTTGTACGGAAAACCTGTGCGCGGAGGAATCAACTCGTAGCTAGTTGCGCCCTTACTTTGTTTCGAGTCCGCTCAACAACTTAAGTGAGCTGCTAGCGCCCTTACTTTGCTTCGAGTCTGCTCAGCAACTTAAGTGAGCCGCTAGCGCCCTTACTTTGTTTCGAGTCCGCTCAACAACTTAAGCAAGCTGCAACTAGTTGCGACAAGGTTGCTTGTCGGTAGCGACCCCGCCAGCAGGCTGCTGAAGTTCCGCACTCGGCGCTCGCGGCAAGGGTGCCTGCACCGGCAAGTTTCCCTAGAAAGCGTAGGGTGGACGTAGAAAGAGAGGTTGAACAGGAAGATAGCATGCACTATTTATTAGAGATTTCTGCATAGACTTGTATGCCAAGGAACCTTCTCGGGGCTAGTTGCGCTCCATGTTGCCTCGAGTCTGCTCGGCAACTTGTGCGGTTGCGCTAGAACCAAGAAGGTAAACCTTTCCGGGAGGCGATGTTCCCGAATAGCCGCTAAGGGCCTGTTCCCTCAAGCGCTGCTGGCTGGATCGTACGCACCGGAAAGCATTCCAGCAGGCATAGGGAATATGCAGCAAAAGTCAAAATTCGCAAGCGAGTTAAGTGCACTTCGGATGCTAATCACTTGTTATGTTTTAAACGCAGTTATGGCCCGGGGGCTGGCAGCGCCCTTAGGACCAATCTTTTTGGTGTCAAGAACGACGAAGTTCTTCGCCATAAGCCTTTCCGGCAATGATCTTGCTGGGAGCCGGTGTCAAGAACGACGAAGTTCTTCGCCATAAGCCTTTCCGGCAACGATCTTGCCGGGAGCCGGTGTCAAGAACGACGAAGTTCTTCGCCATAAACCTTTCCGGCAACGATCTTGCCGGGAGCCGGTGTCAAGAACAACGAAGTTCTTCGCCATAAGCCTTCCTGGCAACAAGCTTGCCGGAAGCCAGCATCGAGAACGTCAAAGTTCTCTGCCGAAGATAAAAGCCTTCCTAGCAACAAGCTTGCCGGAAGCCGGCATCAAGAACGTCAAAGTTCTCTGCCGAAGATAAAAGCCTTCCTGGCAACAAGCTTGCCGGAAGCCGGCATCGAGAACGTCAAATTTCTCTGCCGAAGATAAAAGCCTTCCTGGCAACAAGCTTGCCGGAAGCCGGCATCGAGAACGTCAAAGTTCTCTGCCAAAGATAAAAGCCTTCCTGGCAACAAGCTTGCCGGAAGCCGGCATCGAGAACGTCAAAGTTCTCTGCCGAAGATAAAAGCCTTCCTGGCAACAAGCTTGCCGGAAGCGCCGAGCAATTCCGAGAAACCTGAATTCCGAACCGGAAAGTTCTCTGCCGAAGATAAAAGCCTTCCTGGCAACAAGCTTGCCGGAAGCCGGCATCGAGAACGTCAAAGTTCTCTGCCGAAGATAAAAGCCTTCCTGGCAACAAGCTTGCCGGAAGCCGGCATCGAGAACGTCAAAGTTCTCTGCCGAAGATAAAAGCCTTCCTGGCAACAAGCTGGCCGGAAGTCGGCATCGAGAACGTCAAAGTTCTCTACCGAAGATAAAAGCCTTCCTGGCAACAAGCTTGCCGGAAGCCGGCATCGAGAACGTCAAAGTTCTCTGCCGAAGATAAAAGCCTTCCTGGCAACAAGCTTGCCGGAAGCCGGCATTGAGAACGTCAAAGTTCTCTGCTGAAGATAAAAGCCTTCCTGGCAACAAGCTTGCCGGAAGCTGGCATCGAGAACGTCAAAGTTCTCTGCTGGAAGATAAAAGCCTTCCCAGCAAGCCAGTATCGCTGGGGGCTGCGAGTGCCAAGAATCGTCCACGGCAAGCCAGAGTTGCCGGGGGCTACAATATCAGATAAGTCTTTCATCCCTCATCATGCATCCTCTTATGGACTGGGGAATGCGAAACCACGTTTCTTCCCGGAAACTGCCGTGCTCCCTCGACTCTAGGCCCTGGGGCTCGTTCTCGGGGCCAAGTTTGGTCGTAGTCGCTGCAGCAAAGGGATGAAACGAGGAGACCGCACCCACCTCGTTCCTGCCTCCGTCAAAAGCGTGAGAAAGGTCGAGCGACGTGGGAAGGCGGCAGGGCCTGTTGCCGGGAGATGAAATGTCTGTCCGAGGGATACCAAGGATTTGCTCCTTGGCGTGGGTTTAACTCACGAGACAAATAACCCGGTAAGCGTCCCATTTTCATTAAAAAACATCCCACTCAGGTATAGTCCATAGAGGATGAAAAACATGAAAGAGAGGATTACAAGTTTTAGATACAGCTAAGGCCCGAAGGCTTACAAATTAAAAAGATAAGATGCCCATAATCCCTTTCCTGTCCTTCTCTTCAGGAGGCAGGTCAAGGAGGCGAAAAGGGCAAAAGGAGCACCTAGGCGAGCTACGGGTGCCAGAAGACACCAAGGGAACATCCCGGGGGCCGTCCGAAGGCTGGACGGCGACGGCGGCGCTGGAAGCGGGGCTCGAAGATGGGGCGGCAGGACGTCAGCATGCTGTCGAGGGCACCACGCCCTCGTACTCCGACCTGACGGCCTTGTCGCCAGCCCTCTTCCCCTTCCGCAGCCTCCCTACGCCAGCCGCCTAAGGAGACGACCCCGGGGAGTTAAAGGAGCCGGCGGCACGGATGATGGGGTCGCCGATGCCGTGCAAAGCGGCGCCCGACGCCTAGTCGGACCCGCCATGCCGCCGCCCGCTATCCTCATCGTCGCTGTCGCTCTCCTCCTCGTCACTCTCACTCGAGGAGGAGTCTTCGCTATCGGAAGAGTTGTCCACGCAGCACTTCGCCCGAGTGCCGAAGCACCCGAAGACCTTGACGGAGAGGAGATCGCCCTCCATAAACTTAAAATGGAGGGTAAACCCCTCCATCAGGCTGAGGATACAGGCGAACGTCTTCCACCCTCGATCAAGATACATCACATTAGGGGCTGGGAATACAACGCGGACTCGCGTGCCGCTGATCCCACAGCCCCTCATATGCAATCTCAGTGTCTCGGGCGGATCCAACTCCATCGCGCTCGCAAACGGAGCCGCGTGGCGTGGATGCAGAACCAAGGCGACAGATGAGGCGGCCTCGCTCCGCCCCGTGAACGCGGGGAGTGGACGTCCCGAAAACCGCGCACCGGCCCCGTCCAGTAAATGCACCGCGCCCCCATGCCTACCTCCATTTAGGAAGGAGGGCGTGAACCGTCCTCATCATCGTGGCCTGACGCATGCTCGAGGGGCTTAGCCCCGCGCACGCCGCCCGCATCACCCACGACGCCGCGTTTGACGCGTGCCGTTCTGGGCGTGCGCGGTGGGAGCGGAGAGATATGCGGCGTGACCTAGGCCGCGCGTGCCCGTGCACTGTTTTGGGCCTGGCCCAACAGCGCTCGGCACCGTGTATGGCCCAGGCCCGGGGGCTCCTGTCGGTGTACTAGAGTAGGGGTACCCTAGTATCCCGAACTCGTGCACGGGCGGTTGCAGCGCCCCGCGGCAAGGCTTGCCGGGCGACCGCCAAGACCCTCCGTGGTTCCCTTGAAGACCATTCAAGAACAAAGTACTCAAACCAAGACCCCGGCAAGAGGAGCTTGCCGGGAAGGCCAACCAAGGCCCCGGCAAGAGGAGCTTGCCGGGAAGGCCAACCCAGGCCCCGGCAAGAGGATCTTGCCGGGAAGAGACAAGACCCCGGCAAGAGGAGCTTGCCGGGAAGGCCACTCAAGGCATACCAAGAAAGCTTGCCGCGATGCGCCGCGCGTCCCGGCAAGGCCCGGTGAGCGACAAGCTCCAGAACACGACAAGACGACGGCCGCGGCAAGGAGCTTGCCGCAGGAAACCCCCACTTCGTGCACGCGCTCCAGCACACCTGCTAACGTGTCGCTCAAGGACTCTTCCAAGCACACCTGGCAGGAGGCCGTGCAGCTAGGGGTACGTGGTGGCAAGCAGAGATGAAGAGAAGGCCATCGTGGCAAACGGTGGCGCTCCTAACGGTCACCTTTTGCACTGTTTAGGAGACTCAGACAGGCATTTAATGCCCTTGTCCCCTGCCGTCAGAGTTAGGTAGGGCGCACTGTATCCACAGTAGCGGTAGCTGCACCTACCGCATCCTTTTCCATTTTTACCCTTCTAGTCTACGTTGCCACCTGTCGGTGACCCCTTGAAAGTATAAAAGGAGGCCCAGGCGCAACGTAGAGGAGGTTCGTTCGGCCGGTTCGGCTCATTGGAAACACCAGAAACACTCCCACGCTCAGTCTGGTAGCGTCGATCGCTCCTGAGCAAAGATTCAATACACACAAACAAGCAGCAGTAGGGTTTTACGCATCCGTGCGGCCCGAAGCTGGGTAAAATCGCCCGCGTGTACTGCCTCGATCCGCTCTTTGTGCGCTCTCCGCCTCCCACCGAACCGAAAGGGGCCCTATCCCCATAGGTGTTGGAGGATCAGCACCCCCCGACACAGATCTCACTTTTGCAAGTGGTTGTGAAGGGATTGACAACCCCTTTATCGCGTTGGTTAAAAGGTTCTTATTTGTTTGTGCAGGTACAAGGCGACTTGCGTGTAACCTCCTACTAGATTGATATCTTGGTTCTCAAAAACTGAGGGAAATACTTACGCTACTTTGCTGCATCACCCTTTCCTCTTCAAGGGAAAACCAACGCATGCTCAAGAGATAGCAAGAAGGATTTCTGGCATCGTTGCCGGAAAGATCTACGCACAAGTTAAGATTTGATCTCTCGACAACTCGCCGATTTCTGGCATCGTTGCCGGAAAGATCTACGCACAAGTCAAGACATACCAAGTACCCATCACAAACTCTTATCCCTCGCATTACATTATTTGCCATTTGCCTCTCGTTTTCCTCTCCCCCACTTCACCCTTGCCATTTTATTCGCCATTTTTCCGTTCGTCTCTTTTTGCTTGCTTCTTGTGTGTCCGTGTGTTAGATCATTTGTTTCGCCATCATGGTCAGTCCTTCTATCATTGTTAGTACTCCCGAGAATGAAGTTCTTAATTTTAAACAAAGGGAGGGAGAAAATTTAAAAGATGCTTGGTATAGAATTTGCAATGCTCAGAATAGATCCACTAGGAAGCAATCTACTTCCGTTCTTCTTTGCAATTTTTATGTAGGCATCACTCCTTGGAACAGTTATATTCTTGACACCATTACTAGAGGAAATTTCTTGGATAGCCATACTTTTGATTCTTATAATGCTATGATAGATTTGTTTGGCTCACCACCTCTTTTGGTTAATGGAACTATTTTAACTTTGGAACACGTGATGCAAGGGCTTGAAACTATTGAAAATAAAGTTGCCACTGTGGAGTTGATTGAGAATTTGGATAAAAAGATCCACAACCAAATTACCCAATATGGATCTAAGGTAGGAGTTACTCTGAAAAGTTTTAAAGAAAAAGAACCCATAGTTGACGGAAAATTAGATCAAGATTCCACTAGAATTGATAAACTTGAGGATATTATTACCTACTTAGGTTCTGCTTTTTCTGCCATGAGAAATACCTCAAACCCTCCTACTACCAAAGTTGCTAAATTTATGTATGTTCCTAAAAATAAGGGTGGATCTTCTAGTAAAAAAACTGTGGATCTCAAATCAATAAGTGTTCACCCCAACTTTTTCGCTATCATTAAGGAATCTTTTGCTACAAATGAATTTCTTGATTTCTTGCCTAGGCGTTTGATAATTAATAAAAAGAAGGAAACTCCTAAGGGTTATAAGTGTTCAATTGAAGAATTGCCGACCAAAGATGGTAATACCTAGATCTATTCTTGTTTTTATGCCTAGCTAGGGGCATTAAACGATAGAGCTTGTTGGGAGGCAACCCAATTTTATTTTAGTTCTTTACTTTTTGTTCCTGTTTAGTAATAAATAATTCATCTAGCCTCTGTTTAGATGTGGTTTTGTGTTTTAATTAGTGTTCGTGCCAAGTAAAACCTTTAGGATAACGTACGGTGATAGTTAATTTGATCTTGCTGAAAAACAGAAACTTCTGCACGCACGAGATTAGTTTTCATAAATCACAAAAACATGATTTTCATCTAGCCTCTGTTTAGATGTGGTTTTGTGTTTTAATTAGTGTTCGTGCCAAGTAAAACCTTTAGGATAACGTACGGTGATAGTTAATTTGATCTTGCTGAAAAACAGAAACTTCTGCACGCACGAGATTAGTTTTCATAAATCACAAAAACATGATTTTCAGTTGATTATTCTTTAACAATATTAATAAACAAATTACCTAGGAATTCCTAATTTGGTAGAATTTTTGGGGTTCCGGAAGTATTCGAGAGTTACAGATTTCTACAGACTGATCTGTTTTTGACAAATTCTGTTTTTCATGTGTTGTTTGCTTATTTTGATGAATCTATGGCTAGTATCGGGGGGTATGAACCATAGAGAAGTTGGAATACAGTAGGTTTAACACCAATATAAATAAAGAATGAGTTCATTACTGAGTTCATTACAGTACCTTAGAGTGGTGGTTTGTTTTCTTGCACTAACGGAGCTCATGAGATTTTCTGTTGAGTTTTGTGTTGTGAAGTTTTCAAGTTTTGGGTAAAGATTTGATGGATTTTGGAATAAGGAGTGGCAAGAGCCTAAGCTTGGGGATGCCCAAGGCACCCCAAGGTAAAATTCAAGGACAACCAAAAGCCTAAGCTTGGGGATGCCCCGGAAGGCATCCCCTCTTTCGTCTTTGTCTATCGGTAACTTTACTTGAGGCTATATTTTTATTCACCACATGATATGTGTTTTGCTTGGAGCGTCTTGTATGATTTGAGTCTTTGATTTTTAGTTTATCACAATCATCCTTGCTGTACACACCTTTTGGAGAGACACACGTGAATCAGAATTTATTAGACACTCTATGTGCTTCACTTATATCTTTTGAGCTAGACAATTTTGCTCTAGTGCTTCACTTATACCTTTTTAGAGCACGGTGGTGGTTTTATTTTGTAGAAATTATTGATATCTCATGCTTCAGTTATATTATTTTGAGAGTCTTTTAGAAGAGCATGGTAATTTTCTTTGGTTATAAAATTAGTCCTAATATGATGGGCATCCAAGTTGGGTAAAATAAAAACTTTCATATGGAGTGCATTAAACACTATGATAAATTTGATACTTGATAATTGTTTTGAGATATAAAGGTGGTAATGTTAGAGTCATGCTAGTTGGGTAATTATGAAATTGAGAAATACTTGTGTTAAAGTTGGCAAGTCTCGTAGCATGCACGTATGGTGAATGTTGTGTGACAAATTTGAAGCATGGGGTGTTCTTTGATTGCCTTCCTTATGAGTGGAGGTCGGGATCGCGCGATGGTTAACTCCTACCAACCCTTCCCCTAGGAGCATGCGTAGTAGTACTTTGCTTCAAGGGCTAATAAACTTTGCAATAAGTATATGAGTTCTTTATGACTAATTGAGTCCATGGATTATACGCACTCTTACCCTTCAGCAATTTGCTAGCCTCTACGGTACCGTGTATTGCCCTTCCTCACCTTGAGAGTCGGTGCAAACTTCGCCGGTGCATCCAAACCCCGTGATACGATACGCTCCATCACACATAAACCTCCTTATATCTTCCTCAAAACAGACACCATACCTACCTATTATGGCATTTCCATAGCCATTCCGAGATATATTGCCATGCAACTTTCCACCGTTCCGTTTATTATGACACACTCCATCATTGTCATATTGCTTTGCATGATCATGTAGTTGACAACGTATTTATGGCAAAGCCACCTTTATATTTCTTTCATACATGTCGCTCTTGATTCATTGCATATCCCGGTACACCGCCGGAGGCATTCACATAGAGTCATATTTTGTCCTAAGTATTGAGTTGTAATTCTTGAATTGTAAATAAATAGAAGTGTGATGATTTCCATTATTAGAGCATTGTCCCATGTGAGGAAAGGATGATGGAGACTATGATTCCCCCACAAGTCGGGCTGAGACTCCGGACGAAATAAAAAAAGGAGAGAAAAAAAAGAAAAAAAAAGAGGCCAAAGAAGCCAAAATAAAAAAATGAGAGAAAAAGAGAGAAGGGACAATGTTACTATCCTTTTTCCACACTTGTGCTTCAAAATAGCACCATGATCTTCATGACAGAGAGTTTCTTATTTTGTCACTTTCATATACTAGTGGGAATTTTTCATTATAAAACTTGGCTTATATATTCCAATGATGGGCTTCCTCAAAATTCCCTAGGTCTTCGTGAGCAGGCAAGTTGGATGCACACCCACTTAGTTTCTTTTTGATTAGCTTTCATACATTTATAGCTCTAGTGCATCTGTTGCATGGCAATCCCTACTCCTCGTATTGACACCAATTGATGGGCATCTCCATAGCCCGTTGATTAGCCACGTCAATGTGAGACTTTCTCCTCTTTTTTGGTTTTCTCACATAATCCCTATCATCATACTCTACTCCACCCATAGTGCTATGTCCATGGCTTATGCTCATGTATTGCATGAGGGTTGAAAAGGCTGAAGCGCGTTAAAAAGTATGAACCAATTGCTTGGCTGAAACCGGGGTTGTGCATGATGGGAGCATTTTGTGTGAGGAAAATGAAGCATGGCCAAACTATATGATTTTGTAGGGATAAGCTTTCTTTGGCTATGTTATTTTGATAAGACATAAACTGCTTGGTTAGCATGCTTGAAGTATTACTATTTTTATGTCAATATTAAACTTTTATCTTGAATTTTTTGGATCTGAACATTCATGCCACAATAAAGATTCTGTTTTTATCATTGAAAATTACATTGAAAATTATCTTAGGTAGCATTCCACATCAAAAATTCTGTTTTTATCATTTACCTACTCGAGGACGAGCAGGAATTAAGCTTGGGGATGCTTGATACGTCTCCAACGTATCTATAATTTTTTATTGTTCCGTGCTATTATATTATCTGTTTTGGATGTTTAATGGGTTTTATTATGCACTTCTATATTATTTTTGGGACTAACCTATTAACCAGCGGCTCAGTGCAAATTGTTGTTTTTTGCCTATTTTAGTGTTTCGCAGAAAAGGAATGTCAAACGGTGTCCAAACGGAATGAAACCTTTGGGAGACTCGTTTTTGGAACAAACGCAATCCAGGAGACTTGGAGTGGACGTCAAGGAAGCAACAAGGCGGCCACGAGGTAGGAGGGCGCGCCCGGGGGGGGGGGGGGTAAGCACGCCCCCACCCTCGTGGGCCCCTCGTGGCTCCACCGACCTAGTTCTTTCACCTATATATTCTCATATACCCCGAAAACATCCAGGAGCACCACAAAACCCTATTTCCACCACCACAACCTTCTGTACCCGTGAGATCCCATCTTGGGCCTTTTCTGGCGCTCCGACGGAGGGGGAATCGAACGGAGGGCTTCTACATCAACACCATAGCCTCTCCGATGATGTGTGAGTAGTTTACCATAGACGTTCGGGTCCATAGTTATTAGCTAGATGGCTTCTTCTCTCTCTTTGATTCTCAATACAAAGTTCTCCTCGATCTTCTTGGAGATCTATTCGATGTAATACTTTTTGCGGTGTGTTTGTCGAGATCCGATGAATTGTGGGTTTATGATCAAGATTATCTATGAACAATATTTGATTCTTCTCTGAATTCTTATATGTATGATTTGATATCTTTGCAAGTCTCTTCAAATTATCAGTTTGGTTTGGCCTACTAGATTGATCTTTCTTGCAATGGTAGAAGTGCTTAGCTTTGGGTTCAATCTTGCAGTGTCCTTTCCTAGTGACAGCAGGGGCAGCAAGGCTCGTATTGTATTGTTGCCATCAAGGATAAAAAGATGGGGTTTATATCATATTGCTTGAGTTTATCCCTCTACATCATGTCATCTTGCTTAATGCATTACTCTGTTCTTATGAACTTAATACTCTAGATGCATGCTGGATAGCGGTCGATGTGTGGAGTAATAGTAGTAGATGCAGAATCGTTTCGATCTACTTGTCACGAACGTGATGCCTATATACATGATCATGCCTAGATATTCTCACAACTATGCGCTTTTCTAGCACTTGCTCGATAGTAATTTGTTCACCCACCGTAAGATATGCTATCTTGAGAGAAGCCACTAGTGAAACCTATGGCCCTCGGGTCTCTTTTCAATCATATTATATCTCTTTTATTTACATTGCATCTCGTTTATTATTTTGTAATCTTTACTTTTCAATCTATACAACAAAAATACCAAAAATATTTATCTTATTATCTCTATCAGATCTCACTTTTGCAAGTGGCCGTGAAGGGATTGACAACCCCTTTATCACGTTGGTTGCAAGGTTCTTATTTGTTTGTGCGGGTACAAGGCGACTTGCGTGTAATCTCTTAATGGATTGATACCTTGGTTCTCAAAAACTGAGGGAAATACTTACGCTACTTTGCTGCATCACCCTTTCCTCTTCAAGGAAAAACCAACGCATGCTCAAGAGGTAGCACTACCTTGCTGAACTTTATTTACCGTTAGCGTTACTTGCTTGTTGCAAATTACCTTGCTATCAAACAACTTGTCACCGACAATTTCAATGCTTGCAGACAATACCTTGCTGAAAACCACTTGTCATTTCCTTCTGCTCCTCGTTGGGTTCGACACTCTTACTTACTGAAAGGTCTACGGTTGATCCCCTATACTTGTTGTTCATCTAGGCTCTTTTCTGGCACCGCTGGCAGGGAGTGAAGCGCTCTTGGTAAGTGGAAATTGGTAATGAAAAATTATTACTACATGCTAAAATTTATTGTCACTTGCTACTATGGAAAAGGGGTTTGTTCGGGGTATCTTCAACTTGACCGGAACCACAATTAGTTTCCCCTCAACCTACTGCACCTACTAAAAATATTGGTTACGAAATTCCTTCGGGTATGATAGAACAACTGCTAGCTAATCCTTATGTAGGAGATGGAACTGAACATCCTAATATGCACTTGATATATGTGGATAAATTTCTAGATTATTTAAGCTTGCAGGTTTGTCCATATATGAAGCTAAGAATTAGGTTTTCTCTTTATCTTTAAAGGGAAAAGCATTGACATGGTACAGGCTATGTGATGATATTGGATCTTGGAACTGGAATCGATTGAAATTGGAGTTTCACCAAAAAAATTATCCTATGCATCTAGTTCATCGTGATCGGAATTATATATATATATATATATATATATATATATATGGTACGCGTCAATGCTATACAAACGGTTTTAAACCCCTTTTCGCGACGGCATTCAGAACCGTCGCCTAGTGAGTGTGGGCAATTATGGGGTCCTTCGCACACGACCCAGTAACCGTCGGGGATATGCCCTCCTGGCACACACGCTCGGCAAAATGAGGTTGTGTGCGACCGGCGAGCAAGCAAATACGGTTATACGTATAGTAAAAGTACAATTATACAGGCGAAATCATTTCCGGTCGTAAGTTCATCCCATATAGTTAGTCCCCGCGAAATGTTTCCGTTCGTACATACATCCCACACAGTCGCTCCAAGGAAACGTATCCGTTCATAGGTACATCACACACAATTTTCCCCGTTAAATCGTTTGTGATGGCCTTCCAATCACACATAATATTAAAAATTATCGTTTGCATTATTGAATGCATCACACACGGTGCTTAGAAGAAACTATGTGTGTTGCCTCAGGTCATCGCCCATGGTATTTTCTCAATAACTGTTTGCAACAGCAAAAACCAATTAGCAGGCTAATTGCCCTATTATTAATAATCCATCTATTAATCTAATTGACATTCATATTAAACACATTATTTCATTCCCATATTAAGGAAGCGGGATTTCATAATTAAAATACATCAGAGTACAGCATGATATAGCTTCAGCACTCAGCTACCCCATTACACAACTGCACCAGCACCAAGTTTCACGTGCAACATCTAGAACCTTTCGAAATTAGCATCATAGACGGTACATAGATAGATGCATCTCATCGGGAAAACTGCTGAAGCGGAAGGCGAATATTGAGCATTCATTGATGTTGAAGGTCTTTGCAACTTTAGGCCAGTGCCTGTGGATGATTGACCATCCATCCTTCGTCCTCTTCAGGAACACTTCAATATTGAACCGTGGGTGTTGTATGAAAACCTTCCTCGCCTCCTGTCCATACAGGTGGTTTGAGAGGTAACGATCAGTGAACTGTTTTGGAAAGGCTTGAAAACAAGGATGTGCATAAATATCTTCTCTATATTGGAAAGGGCAAAGGAATAAAAAAGACAAGGTATAATAGTATACAATAACAGAATGCGGCCACAACAATTTAACATCGCATTGTAGAATTGAACTAAGCAGTTAACTAAACACCACAACAAATGAACCAACCGTTAACTAAGCACCACATTGCACAAATATAACATACTCCTAATAGAAGATCAGACAGTTAACCAAACCAAGCATGCTTAACAACTTGGAAATATAGCAATTGTATTTGTTTCTCATGTATTTAGTACAGTGAAATTTGATTTAATTCTCACATGGTATACAATAACAGAATGCAGCCACAACAATTGAACATCGCATTGCAGAGTTGAACCAAGCAGTTAACTAAACACCACAACAAATGAACCAACCGTTAACTGAGCACCACATTGCACAAATATAACATACTCCTAATAGAAGATCGGATAGTTAACCAAACCAATCATGCTTAACAACTTGGAAATATAGCAATTGTATTTATTTCTCATGTATTTAGTACAGCCAAATTCGATTTATTTCTCACATGGTATACAATAACAGAATGCACACACAATAATTGAACATCGCATTGCAGAATTGATCCAAACAGTTAACTAAACACCACAACAAATGAACCAAACGTTAACTGAGCACCACATTGCACAATATAACATAATCATAATAGAAGATCAGACAGTTAACCAAACCAAGCATGCTTGACAACTTGGAAAATTGCACCCTAACGAACTGAACATCACATTTGCGGAATTGAACCAGACAGTTAACTGAACACTACATTGCATGACATATAAAACATATACACTAGAGCAGAAGATTGCATGTTAAAAGTAGATAGCACAATTCACTAAAATTTCTTAAGGAAAGGCAGTAGCTAGCAAACTGAACACGGGTCCTTATAGTGAGCTAATAAGACAAGCTACTCATTGTCGGAGATATCGATGACGATTGGCTCGTTGGACATGGAAGAGGGCGAGGCCTCCGCATCATGGGTGCCTGCTACCTCTTGAGCACTGCGTTGGATTTCCCTGAAGAGGAGAGGATGATGCAGTAAAGTAGCGTAAATATTTTCCTCAGTTTTGAGAACCAAGGTATCAATCCAGTAGGAGACCACGCACAAGTCCCTCGTACCTACACAAAACGATAGCTCCTCGCAACCAACGCGATTAGGGGTTGTCAATCCCTTCACGGTCACTTACGAGAGTGAGATCTGATAGAGATGATAAATAATATTTTTGGTAATTTTTGGTATAGAGATGCAAAGTAAAAAGTAAAAGGCATAGTAAAAACAAAGCAGGTAATAAAGTAATGGAGATTGATATGATGAGAATAGACCCGGGGGCCATAGGTTTCACTAGTGGCTGCTCTCAAGAGCATAGATTTTCTACGGTGGGTGAACAAATTATTGTTGAGCAATTGACAGAATTAAGCATAGTTATGAGCATATCTAGGTAGTGATCATGTATATAGGCATCATGTCCGAGACAAGTAGATCGAAACGATTCTGCATCTACAACTATTACTCCACTCATCGACCACTGTCCAGCATGCATCTAGAGTATTAAGTTAAAAATAGAGTAACGCCTTAAGCAAGATGACATGATGTAGAGGGATAAATTCATGCAATATGATAAAAAACCCCATCTTGTTATCCTCGATGGCAACAGTACAATACGTGCCTTGCTGCCCCTTCTTTCACTGGGAAAGGACACCGCAAGATTGAACCCAAAGCTAAGCACTTCTCCCATTGCAAGAACTACCAATCTAGTTGGCCAAACCAAAAGGATAATTCAAAGAGACTTGCAAAGATAACTCAATCATACATAAAAGAATTCAGAGAAGATTCAAATATTGTTCATAGATAAGCTGGATCATAAACCCACAATTCATCGGTCTCAACAAACACACCGCAAAAAGAAGATTACATCGAATAGATCTCCACGAGAGAGGGGGAGAACATTGTATTGAGATCCAAAAAGAGAGAAGAAGCCATCTAGCTACTAGCTATGGACCCGAAGGCCTTGAGTAAACTACTCACACTTCATCGGAAGGGCTATGGTGTTGATGTAGAAGCCCTCCATGGTGGATGCCCCCTCCGGCAAAGCTCCGGAACAGGCCCCAAGATGGGATCTCGTGGATACAGAAGGTTGCGGTGGTGGAATTAGGTTTTTGGCTCCTGTTCTAATCATTTGGGGATACGTAGGTATATATAGGAGGAAGGAGTACGTTAGTGGAGCAAGAGGGGGGGCCATGAGGCAGGGGGCGCGCCCTAGGGGGTGCCCTCCACCCTCGTGACTGACTCTTATGCTTCTTGGAGTAGGGTCCAAGTCTCCTGGATCACGTTCGGTGAGAAAATCATGTTCCCGAAGGTTTCATTCCGTTTGGACTCCATTTGATATTCTGTTTCTTCGAAACACTGAAATAGGCAAAAAAAACAGCAATTCTGGGCTGGGCCTCCGGTTAATAGGTTAGTCCCAAAAATAATATAAAAGTGGAAAATAAAGCCCAATATAGTCCAAAATAGTAGATAAAGTAGCATGGAGCAATAAAAAATTATAGATATGTAGGAGTCGTATCAGGCATCCCCAAGCTTAATTCCTGCTCGTCCTCGAGTAGGTAAATGATAAAAAGAGAATTTTTGATGCGGAGTGATACTTTGGCATAATTTAAATGTAAATCTTCTTAATTGTGATATGAATATTCAGATTCGAAAGATTCGAGACAAAAGTTCATATTGACATAAGAAATAATAATACTTCAAGCATACTAATCAAAGTAATCATGTCTTCTCAAAATAACATCGCAAAAGAAAGTTCATCCCTACAAAATCATATAGTTAGGTTATGCTTCATTTTCGTCACACAAAGATGTTCCCAACTTCTATACCCCCGATGACAAGCCAAGCAATTGTTTCATACTTAAATAATCTCAAACTTTTTCAACCGTCACGCAATACATGAGCGTGAGCCATGGATATAGCACTATGGGTGTAATAGAATATGATGATGGGGATTGTGTGGAGAAGAGAAAAAAAGGAGAAAGTCTCACATTGACGAGGATAATCAACGGGCTATGGAGATGCCCATCAATTGATGTCAACATGAGTAGTAGGGATTGCCATGCAATGGATGCACTAGAGCTATGAATGCTCAACAAAATAAAACTAGTGGGTGTACATCCAACTCGCTTGCTCATGAAGACCTAGGGCATTTGAGGAAGCCCATCGTAGGAATATACAAGCCAAGTTCTATAATGAAAAATTCCCACTAGTATAAAAAGACAACTTTATGAGACTCACTACATGAAGAACAAGGTGCTACTTTGAAGCACAATATATGAGACTCACTACATGAGGAACAAGGTGCTACTTTGAAGCACAAGTGTGGAAAAAGAGATAGTAGCATTGCCCCTTTTTCCCTTTTTTTCTTTTTTTTCTTTGTTTCCTTTGTTTGGGCCTTTCCTTTTTTTTATTTTGGCCTTTCTTTTTTTCTTTTTGGGCAATGCTCTAATAATGATGATCATCACACTTCTATTGATTACAACATAAGGATTACAACTCGAAACTTAGAACAAGATATGACTCTATATGAATGCCTCCAGCGGTGTACCGGGATGGTGCAATGAATCAAGAGTGACATGTATGAAAAATAATGCATGGTGGCTTTGCCACAAATACGATGTCAACTACATGATCATGCAATGGCAATATGACAAAAGTAATGTATGTCATGATGATGATGATGGAAGTTGCATGGCAATATATCTCGGAATGGCTATGGAAATGCCATGATAGGGAGGTATGGTGGCTGTTTTGAGGATGGTATAAGGAGGTTTATGTGTGATAGAGCGTATCATATCACGGGGTTTGGATGCACCGGCGAAGTTTGCACCAACTCTCAAGGTGAGAAAGGGCAATGCACGGTACCGAAGATGCTAGCAAAGGCGGAAAGGTGAGAGTGCGTATAATCCATGGACTCAACATTAGTCAAAAGAACTCATATACTTATTGCAAAGATTTAGAAGTCATCAAAAATCAAGTACTACGTGCATGCTCCTAGGGGGATAGATCGATAGGAAAAGAACATCGCTCGTCCCCGACCGCCACTCATAAGGATGCACAAGCCAGGTACACTTCATGTTTCAAATTTGTTACACAACTTTAACCATACGTGCATGCCTCGGGACTTGCAAACTTCAACACAAGCATTCTTTGAATTCATAATCACCCAACTAGCACGACTTTGATATTATCACCTCCATATCTAAAAACAATTATCGAGCATCAAACTTATCTTAGTATTCAATTCACTCAAAAGAAAGTTTCACATATCTTGAATACCAAGTATATTAACATTAAGCAAATTACCATGCTATTAACGATTTTCAAAATAATCTAAGTGAAGCATGAGAGATCAATAGTTTCTTTAAAACAAATCCACCACCGTGCTCTAAAAGATCTAAGTGAAGTACTAGAGCAAAAATTATCACGCTCAGAAGATATAAGTGAAGCACTATGAGCAACTATCAAGCTCAAAAGATATAAGTGAAGCACATAGAGTATTCTAACAAATTCCAATTCATGTATAGCTCTCTCAAAAGGTGTGTACAAAAAGGATGATTGTGGTAAACTAACAAGCAAAGACGCAAATAATACAAGACGCTCCAAGCAAAACACATATCATGTGGTGAATAAAAATATAGCTCCAAGTAAATTACCGATGGAAGTGGACGAAAGAGGGGATGCCTTCCGGGGCATCCCCAAGCTTTGACTTTTTGGTGTCCTTGGGTTATCTTGGGGGTGCCATTGGCATCCCCAATCTTAGGCTCTTGCCACCCCTTGTTCCATAATCCATCGAAAGAATTCACCCTAGTCTGTAATCTAGTGAGCTCCGTTAGAGAAAGAAAACAAAAGACTACTTCAAGGTACTGTAATGAACTCATTCTTTATTTATATTGGTGTTAAACTGTCACATCCCTAGTCTGGTATGACCTAGGCTAGCTAGCCATTTGTGCATCATATTTAAATTTCATTTAAATTTGAAATGAGGATTGGTGGAACCCTCAGAATCATTTTTGAAAATGACCCAAATAAAAATTTCTCCAAAAGGGTCCAAGAAAATGCTCATGATGCCTCTGAAAATATTGGACAGAGATAAAAAATCAAAACAATATTTTTAGGAGCTCATGGACATTTATTTTGGCCATCTGGATTAATTCGATAAATAATTGCATTGGAAATATATTTCTATATATATGAAATATGGCCCAAAAATTATGTCATCTTTAAAGGAGCCCTGGAATAATACCATTAGCCCCTGCAAAAATTGGCATAATAAAATAAAATGGTTTAGTATTTTTATTAAACCAAACAAATGTCAGAAAAAAATAGAAAACAGAAATAAAAGGAAGGAGGGACTTACCTGGGCCTCCCCTCCCCTGCGCAGCCCAGCAGCAGCAGGCCGGCCAGCCAGGAGGCGGCCCAGCCCACCTGGCCCCTCCTCTGTCGTCTTCCTCCCCGACAGGGGAACGGCGCGTGCCGACGCGCGCGCACCGCCGCGCCTCCACCTCCTGCTTCCCTGGCCACCTCCTGCTTCCTCCTCGTCACCTGGAACGCCCCGGACGACGCCACGCAGCCCCAACCGCGCTCTCACTCTCCCTCGCCCTCCTCCTCTTCCCCTGCTCTCTCTCCCTCTCACCCGAAGCACCGCCGCCGCCGCAGCTCGCCACCGACGCGCTCCCCGCCGTCCCCTCGCCCCTCCGTAGAGCCCCCGAGCTCCGCCGCGACCCCCTCTACCTCCTCGCCGAGCCACGCAAGCCGGAGAGCCCCGTGGAGCCGTCGCTGTCGCCATCCTCGCCTCCGGCCGCCGTGGGTACTCGCCGTCAATTCGGGAGCTTCCGGGCATCCCCGACCTCGCCTTCGCGCTCGCTGGATCCGCGGTGAGCTCCTCCACCGTTCCCCTCTCTTCTCCCTCCCGTTCCCGTGCCGTAGCGCCGCTCCCCACCACGGCCGAAGCCCCTCGCCGCCGTCCACGTCGCCGCCGCCGTCTCGGCCCGCCTCCGTCCAAACCAAGCCTCCCATTGCGCTCCTGGTGCCACGAGGGTGCCGCCGAGCCCCTCAGGTGGCCTCCCCGTGCCCCGCAGCCCGACCCCGCTCGCGCCCGAGCTCCGGCCGCCGCCCTGAGCTCTGCTCCGGCGAGCTCCGGCCTCCCCCGCTGCTTCCACCTACCCTACCAGATGCGCGAGAGCCCGGGCTATGCCCCGGTGCTCTCAGACACCGTCCCCGTGGCCTGTGGCGCGGACTCCGCCGCGTCCAGAGGTCGCCGGCGACGAGCCCCCGTCGCCTGAGCCCTGCCAGGTGGGGCCGGCCGTCAGGTGATTAGCTTAGTGCTAATCACCGTTGACTAACCCCCCCCCTGACGCTGACCAGTGGGCCCGACCCCCCTTAACCTTTTTATTAAATTAAATTAACCCTGTTAACCCCCCCCCCTGTCACTGACGTGTGTGTCCCACACGTCAGGTTTGACCTGGACAGCCGCGTTGACCCGCTGACGTCGTGCTGATGTCATGCTGGCGCAGTATATAATTTCTGGATTTAAAAATAATTCAGAAAATCCAGAAAATGATTTAAACTTCAAAAATTCATAACAATTCAACCGTAGCTCAGATTGAAATAATTTATATATGAAAAATTATCAGAAAAATGCAATCTTTCCATCTGTACTAGTTTCATGCATGACAAACCAACCTATACGTGCTGAATATGAGAAAACACATTATGGCATATATAAGAGACCTAATTTAGAAATGCATTTGAACCTTTGGTTCAAATGGACTTCAAGCTAATTGAACACTAGTTGCATTAGCTCAACAGCATCACATCTACATGCCATGTTCATGCATCATATTGTTGCATATGATTGTGTTTTGATCGCCGGCACCGTTCCTTCTCGATAGGTCCTGCTCCGGAGACGTTCCAGAGTACCTGTCTGTGAAGCAGTGCCTCCCTTGTTGTTTTACCAGGCAAGCAAACCCCATTGTTCATTTCGATAAAACCCTACTCTCTCGCTCCTGCTCTCAGTTATTGCATTAGGACAACAACGATTCATCTGCTACTTTGTGCTGCGGTAGTTGAACCCATTCCTCTGCATGACCTGTCATTGCCACAGTAAATAGTTGAAACCCACTAGCATGTGTAGGAGTTGATTGAAGCCATTGATGTGTTCCTACCATGCTATGCCTGCTATTGCTTAGAGGTGTCAGGTCTGATTCATTGGGAATGAATTGGAGTGTCACGATATGTTCTGATGCTGAGAGTGAAGTGTGTGAACACGATTTGGTAAAGGTAGCGGTGAGAGGCCATGTAGGAGTACATGGTGGGTTGTCTCACTGGAACCGACCTTAAGCCCTGAGTTCTGTGTATGTTGTCCAATGACTCGATACTACCACACATTGGGCTCCGGGCGCTCCAAGCCCTCTCGACTTATTAACCAACTTGATCTCTGTCCAGGAGTCGCAACTAGTTTCTGGTGTTTGTAGGTAGTGCTATTTTTCTACCAAGTGGCACCCGGCAGGGTGGGCTTGGGACAGACTAGGCACACGTGGCCCGGTGTACCGAGTGGCACCCGGTTGGTGGGCTCGGGAACCCTGTACACATCGTTTGGGGCCGTAAGCGACACCCCGGCCGGATCTCCTTGCGGATGGAACCCGAATAGGCGATAAACCTGGATTAGAGTCTTGTGTGGTTAGTCAGGTCGTGGCCGACACCCTCGCCAGGCTTCCGCTTGAAGGTTGCCGAGATACATGACGTGTACATGGCGGTAAGTGGCGAGAGCGTGTGTGAAGAAGTACACCCCTGCAGGGTTAACATGATCTATTCGAATAGCCGGGTCCGCGGTTATGGACTTCTTGGATGCTTACATGGTACATAGACAACTTGAAGTGGATACTATAAAATGCTCAAGACAAGTGTGAGTGCTATGGATGGCCTTCTCGTAGGGAGACGGGGATGAATCCATAGTAGTGTATTGTATGGTGATTAGTGGACTCGTGTACGTTGTTTCACCTCAAAAGTTTCTGGTAGTCGTAGAACAGGATAGCCACAGAGTCAAAGCTGGCTTGCTGCAACTAAACCCCACATTACCCTCTTGATACCAATGCATGTACGATAGGATCTGATGTAAGTCTTGCGGAGTACCTTTGTACTCATGTTGCTTTATTTATGTTTTTGCAGCGGAGACTTCGGTCTTACTAGTGTTCTCGTGGACTTCGACTAGTAGCTAGTACCTCAGCTACGATCTTGATCGGATGTTGTAGATAGTCAGGCTTCCAGCCTTTTTCATTTATAGAAGTCTGTACCCAGACATGTAATGCTTCCGCTTGTTGCTTGTATGCTCTGTATGACGGGTCTTGCGACCCCTGTTTGCAATAAATGCTATGATGGCTCTTCTGAGCTTTTATCTATATGATTGTTGAGTTATGCTGTGATGCCATGTTGTACAGCACATACTTGCATGTTATGCGTACGTGTGATGTGTAGTGCTATGTGTGGGATCTGACTATCTAGTTGTTTATCCTTAGTAGCCTCTCTTACCGGGAAATGTCTCCTAGTGTTACCGCTGAGCCATGGTAGCTTGCTACTGCTCTGGAACACTTAGGCTGGCCGGCATGTGTCCTTCTTCGTTCCTGTGTCTGTCCCTTCGGGGAAATGTCACGCTTTGGGTACCGGAGTCCTGTTAGCCCGCTACAGCCCGGTTTACCGGAGTCCTGCTAGCCCAGTGCTACAGCCCGGACCCACTTGCTGATGACCGACACGTTCGAAGCTGGGTCATGGATGCCTGTCCCTGTAAGTCTGTGCCACTTTGGGTTTACGACTAGTCATGTCAGCCCGGACTCCTTATCATATGGATGCTAGCGACACTATCATATACGTGAGCCAAAAGGCGCAAACGGTCCCGGGAAAAGGTAAGACGACACCCGTGGGGATACCGTGCGTGAGGCCGCAAAGTGATATGAGGTGTTACCGGCTAGATCGATGTGACATCGAGTCGGGATCACTTGTAGCCCTCAAGTCCTCAGATATTAACATCATCTTGGGTATGGACTGGATGACAGCTCATCATGCCAATATTGATTGTTACACCAGATCTGTTCAACTTACACACCCATCTGGCAAGATAGTCACCGTCTCCACTAGAGTTGCAAAGTGTCAGCTCTATTCTCTTAATGCCAGCCCTCTTCCAGACCTTGAAGATATCCCGGTAGTCCGTGACTTTCCGGATGTCTTTCCTGAGGAACTGCCAGGTGTTCCACCTGACAGAGAAGTAGAGTTTGTCATAGATCTTATCCCAGGAACAGCTCCAATCTCCCGGAGACCTTACAAAATGGCACCCTTAGAACTAGCCGAGCTTAAGAAACAACTCGATGAGTCCTTGCAAAAGGGTTTCATCCGTCCTAGTTCTTCTCCTTGGGCTTGCCCCGTCCTCTTCGTCAAGAAGAAAGACGGTACGGACCGGATGGTTGTAGATTATCGTCCCGTTAATTTGGTCACGATAAAGAACAAGTATCCGCTTCCCAGGATCAACGACCTGTATGATCAGCTCGCTGGATCCTCAGTCTTCTCCAAGATGGATTTAAGGTTAGGCTACCATCAAATCAAGATCAGAAATGGGGACATTCCCAAGACAGCTTTTGTTACTCGTTATGGTCAGTACGAGTACGCCGTCATGTCCTTTGGCCTAACCAACGCTCCAGCTACATTCTCCCGCTTGATGAACTCGATCTTCATGGAGTACTTAGATAAGTTCGTCGTGGTTTACCTCGATGATATTCTTATTTACTCGAAGAACGAGGAAGAGCATGCTGAACATCTTAGACTTGTGTTAGAAAAACTCAGGGAGCATTGCCTTTATGCCATGTTCTCCAAATGTGAATTTTGGTTGCCAGAAGTGACCTACCTAGGCCACGTAATCTCTGGTAAGGGCATTGCTGTCAATCCCGAGAGAGTTAAGGCCGTTCTCGATTGGACTCCGCCTGAAACCGTTAAACAAGTTAGGAGTTTCCTTGGCCTAGCCAGCTATTGTCGCCGCTTTGTTGAAAACTTCTCCAAAGTAGCCAAACCCCTCACGGAACTTCTCAAGAAAGATAAAAAGTTCGAGTGGTCCCCACAGTGTGAGTACAGTTTTCAGGAACTGAAAAGACGCCTGACTTCTGCTCCCATACTTGTGCCACCGGATTTCACTAAAGACTTTATTATCTACTGCGACGCCTCACGACAGGGACTAGGTTGCATTCTTATGCAGGATCGTCATGTGATTGCCTATGCATCTCGACAGTTGCATCCACATGAGGAGAATTATCCTACACATGATCTAGAGCTTGCAGCCGTAGTCTATGCACTCAAGACTTGGCGACATTACCTCCTTGGTAAATGTTGCGAGATCTACACCGATCACCAGAGTCTCAAGTATATCTTCACCCAACCGGATCTGAACCTTAGGCAAAGACGTTGGTTGGAGTTGATCACAGATTATGATCTAGGGATTACCTACACCCCAGGCAAAGCCAATGTCATGGCTGATGCTCTGAGCCGTAAATCCTATTGCAACAATCTCATGTTGCAGCAAGTCCAACCACTTCTCCATGAGGAATTCTGTAAGCTTAACCTTCACATTGCTCCTCGCGGATTCCTTTCTACCCTAGTGGCGAAACCTGATCTTGAAGATCGGATTATCGCTGCTCAAAAGCAAGACACAGGAATTTCTCGGATCAAGAGAAACATTAAGAAGGGAGTTGGTGGATGTTTCTCTATGGATGATCGTGGAGTTGTTTTCTTTGAGAATCGCTTGGTGGTTCCCAAGAATCAACATCTGCGACAATTGATCCTTAAGGAGGCGCATGAATCTCCTCTCACGATTCATCCCGGTAGTACTAAGATGTATCAGGACCTACGCCAGAGGTTCTGGTGGACTAGGATGAAGAGAGAAATCGCTGAGTTCATCGCTAAATGTGACGTTTGTCGCCGCGGTAAGGCAGAGCATCAAAGACCTGCTGGCACCCTTCAGCCTTTAGCTATTCCTGAATGGAAATGGGATAAAGTTGGTATGGACTTCATCACCGGCTTTCCCAGGACCAAAAGAGGGAATAACACTATCTTCGTAGTCGCTGATCGTCTTTCCAAAGTGGCTCACTTCCTCCCTGTTCGAGAGAGTATCACTGCTAGTCAGCTTGCTGACTTATATATTTCTCGAATAGTGTCACTTCATGGTGTTCCACTAGAGATCAATTCAGACCATGGCAGTCTTTTCACTTCTCATTTCTGGGAGAGTTTCCAAACTGCCATGGGAACCCATCTTTCCTTCAGTACCGCTTTCCACCCTCAGTCGAGTGGTCAGGTGGAACGGGTCAACCAAATTCTCGAAGACATGCTCAGAGCTTGCGTTATCTCATTCGGTATGGATTGGGAGAAATGTCTTCCCTTCGCCGAGTTTGCTTATAACAATAGCTACCAATCCAGCCTCAAGAAAGCTCCTTTTGAGGTTCTCTATGGACGAAGATGTCGAACACCTTTGAACTGGTCAGAAACCGGTGAAAGACAATTCTTTGGACCGGATATGATCCAGGAGGCAGAAGAGCAAGTTCGCATCATTCGTGAGAATTTGAAAACAGCCCAGTCTCGTCAGAAAAGTCAGTACGATCGTCATCATAAGGATATGACTTATGAAATTGGCGACCAAGCTTACCTTCGGGTTACTCCTTTAAAGGGTACCCATCGTTTCGGTATCAAGGGCAAGTTGGCTCCTCGTTACATTGGTCCTTTTCGCATTCTCGCTAAACGAGGAGAGGTTGCCTACCAATTGGAACTACCCCCACATCTTTCTCGAGTTCATGATGTCTTCCACGTCTCTCAACTCAGGCGTTGCTTCTCGGATCCTATCCGCGGAGTGGACCACGAAACGCTTGATCTCCAAGATAACCTCACATACCGAGAGTACCCAGTTCGCATTCTTGATCAAGCAGAGCGTGTTACTCGACGTCAGAACATCAGGTTTCTCAAAGTTCAGTGGTCTCATCATTCCGAGAGAGAGGCTACTTGGGAGCGAGAAGATCGTCTTCGACTGGAGTACCCCGCTTTCTTTCCGTCGACCCCTGAATCTCGAGACGAGATTCTTTCAAGTGGGGGCGAGTTGTCACATCCCTAGTCTGGTATGACCTAGGCTAGCTAGCCATTTGTGCATCATATTTAAATTTCATTTAAATTTGAAATGAGGATTGGTGGAACCCTCAGAATCATTTTTGAAAATGACCCAAATAAAAATTTCTCCAAAAGGGTCCAAGAAAATGCTCATGATGCCTCTGAAAATATTGGACAGAGATAAAAAAATCAAAACAATATTTTTAGGAGCTCATGGACATTTATTTTGGCCATCTGGATTAATTCGATAAATAATTGCATTGGAAATATATTTCTATATATATGAAATATGGCCCAAAAATTATGTCATCTTTAAAGGAGCCCTGGAATAATACCATTAGCCCCTGCAAAAATTGGCATAATAAAATAAAATGGTTTAGTATTTTTATTAAACCAAACAAATGTCAGAAAAAAATAGAAAACAGAAATAAAAGGAAGGAGGGACTTACCTGGGCCTCCCCTCCCCTGCGCAGCCCAGCAGCAGCAGGCCGGCCAGCCAGGAGGCGGCCCAGCCCACCTGGCCCCTCCTCTGTCGTCTTCCTCCCCGACAGGGGAACGGCGCGTGCCGACGCGCGCGCACCGCCGCGCCTCCACCTCCTGCTTCCCTGGCCACCTCCTGCTTCCTCCTCGTCACCTGGAACGCCCCGGACGACGCCACGCAGCCCCAACCGCGCTCTCACTCTCCCTCGCCCTCCTCCTCTTCCCCTGCTCTCTCTCCCTCTCACCCGAAGCACCGCCGCCGCCGCAGCTCGCCACCGACGCGCTCCCCGCCGTCCCCTCGCCCCTCCGTAGAGCCCCCGAGCTCCGCCGCGACCCCCTCTACCTCCTCGCCGAGCCACGCAAGCCGGAGAGCCCCGTGGAGCCGTCGCTGTCGCCATCCTCGCCTCCGGCCGCCGTGGGTACTCGCCGTCAATTCGGGAGCTTCCGGGCATCCCCGACCTCGCCTTCGCGCTCGCTGGATCCGCGGTGAGCTCCTCCACCGTTCCCCTCTCTTCTCCCTCCCGTTCCCGTGCCGTAGCGCCGCTCCCCACCACGGCCGAAGCCCCTCGCCGCCGTCCACGTCGCCGCCGCCGTCTCGGCCCGCCTCCGTCCAAACCAAGCCTCCCATCGCGCTCCTGGTGCCACGAGGGTGCCGCCGAGCCCCTCAGGTGGCCTCCCCGTGCCCCGCAGCCCGACCCCGCTCGCGCCCGAGCTCCGGCCGCCGCCCTGAGCTCTGCTCCGGCGAGCTCCGGCCTCCCCCGCTGCTTCCACCTACCCTACCAGATGCGCGAGAGCCCGGGCTACGCCCCGGTGCTCTCAGACGCCGTCCCCGTGGCCTGTGGCGCGGACTCCGCCGCGTCCAGAGGTCGCCGGCGACGAGCCCTCGTCGCCTGAGCCCTGCCAGGTGGGGCCGGCCGTCAGGTGATTAGCTTAGTGCTAATCACCGTTGACTAACCCCCCCCCCCTGACGCTGACCAGTGGGCCCGACCCCCCTTAACCTTTTTATTAAATTAAATTAACCCTGTTAACCCCCCCCCCCTGTCACTGACGTGTGTGTCCCACACGTCAGGTTTGACCTGGACAGCCGCGTTGACCCGCTGACGTCGTGCTGACGTCATGCTGGCGCAGTATATAATTTCTGGATTTAAAAATAATTCAGAAAAACCAGAAAATGATTTAAACTTCAAAAATTCATAACAATTCAACCGTAGCTCAGATTGAAATAATTTATATATGAAAAATTATCAGAAAAATGCAATCTTTCCATCTGTACTAGTTTCATGCATGACAAACCAACCTATACATGCTGAATATGAGAAAACACATTATGTCATATATAAGAGACCTAATTTAGAAATGCATTTGAACCATTGGTTCAAATGGACTTCAAGCTAATTGAACACTAGTTGCATTAGCTCAACAGCATCACATCTACATGCCATGTTCATGCATCATATTGTTGCATATGATTGTGTTTTGATCGCCGGCACCGTTCCTTCTCGATAGGTCCTGCTCCGGAGACGTTCCAGAGTACCTGTCTGTGAAGCAGTGCCTCCCTTGTTGTTTTACCAGGCAAGCAAACCCCATTGTTCATTTCGATAAAACCCTACTCTCTCGCTCCTGCTCTCAGTTATTGCATTAGGACAACAACGATTCATCTGCTACTTTGTGCTGCGGTAGTTGAACCCATTCCTCTGCATGACCTGTCATTGCCATAGTAAATAGTTGAAACCCACTAGCATGTGTAGGAGTTGATTGAAGCCATTGATGTGTTCCTACCATGCTATGCCTGCTATTGCTTAGAGGTGTCAGGTCTGATTCATTGGGAATGAATTGGAGTGTCACGATATGTTCTGATGCTGAGAGTGAAGTGTGTGAACACGATTTGGTAAAGGTAGCGGTGAGAGGCCATGTAGGAGTACATGGTGGGTTGTCTCACTGGAACCGACCTTAAGCCCTGAGTTCTGTGTATGTTGTCCAATGACTCGATACTACCACACATTGGGCTCCGGGCGCTCCAAGCCCTCTCGACTTATTAACCAACTTGATCTCTGTCCAGGAGTCGCAACTAGTTTCTGGTGTTTGTAGGTAGTGCTATTTTTCTACCAAGTGGCACCCGGCAGGGTGGGCTTGGGACAGACTAGGCACACGTGGCCCGGTGTACCGAGTGGCACCCGGTTGGTGGGCTCGGGAACCCTGTACACATCGTTTGGGGCCGTAAGCGACACCCCGGCCGGATCTCCTTGCGGATGGAACCCGAATAGGCGATAAACCTGGATTAGAGTCTTGTGTGGTTAGTCAGGTCGTGGCCGACACCCTCGCCAGGCTTCCGCTTGAAGGTTGCCGAGATACATGACGTGTACATGGCGGTAAGTGGCGAGAGCGTGTGTGAAGAAGTACACCCCTGCAGGGTTAACATGATCTATTCGAATAGCCGGGTCCGCGGTTATGGACTTCTTGGATGCTTACATGGTACATAGACAACTTGAAGTGGATACTATAAAATGCTCAAGACAAGTGTGAGTGCTATGGATGGCCTTCTCGTAGGGAGACGGGGATGAATCCATAGTAGTGTATTGTATGGTGATTAGTGGACTCGTGTATGTTGTTTCACCTCAAAAGTTTCTGGTAGTCGTAGAACAGGATAGCCACAGAGTCAAAGCTGGCTTGCTGCAACTAAACCCCACATTACCCTCTTGATACCAATGCATGTACGATAGGATCTGATGTAAGTCTTGCGGAGTACCTTTGTACTCATGTTGCTTTATTTATGTTTTTGCAGCGGAGACTTCGGTCTTACTAGTGTTCTCGTGGACTTCGACTAGTAGCTAGTACCTCAGCTACGATCTTGATCGGATGTTGTAGATAGTCAGGCTTCCAGCCTTTTTCATTTATAGAAGTCTGTACCCAGACATGTAATGCTTCCGCTTGTTGCTTGTATGCTCTGTATGACGGGTCTTGCGACCCCTGTTTGCAATAAATGCTATGATGGCTCTTCTGAGCTTTTATCTATATGATTGTTGAGTTATGCTGTGATGCCATGTTGTACAGCACATACTTGCATGTTATGCGTACGTGTGATGTGTAGTGCTATGTGTGGGATCTGACTATCTAGTTGTTTATCCTTAGTAGCCTCTCTTACCGGGAAATGTCTCCTAGTGTTACCGCTGAGCCATGGTAGCTTGCTACTGCTCTGGAACACTTAGGCTGGCCGGCATGTGTCCTTCTTCGTTCCTGTGTCTGTCCCTTCGGGGAAATGTCACGCTTTGGGTACCGAAGTCCTGTTAGCCCGCTATAGCCCGGTTTACCGGAGTCCTGCTAGCCCAGTGCTACAGCCCGGACCCACTTGCTGATGACCGACACGTTCGAAGCTGGGTCATGGATGCCTGTCCCTGTAAGTCTGTGCCACTTTGGGTTTACGACTAGTCATGTCAGCCCGGGCTCCTTATCATATGGATGCTAGCGACACTATCATATACGTGAGCCAAAAGGCGCAAACGGTCCCGGGAAAAGGTAAGACGACACCCGTGGGGATACCGTGCGTGAGGCCGCAAAGTGATATGAGGTGTTACCGGCTAGATCGATGTGACATCGAGTCGGGATCACTTGTAGCCCTCAAGTCCTCAGATATTAACATCATCTTGGGTATGGACTGGATGACAGCTCATCATGCCAATATTGATTGTTACACCAGATCTGTTCAACTTACACACCCATCTGGCAAGATAGTCATCGTCTCCACTAGAGTTGCAAAGCGTCAGCTCTATTCTCTTAATGCCAGCCCTCTTCCAGACCTTGAAGATATCCCGGTAGTCCGTGACTTTCCGGATGTCTTTCCTGAGGAACTGCCAGGTGTTCCACCTGACAGAGAAGTAGAGTTTGTCATAGATCTTATCCCAGGAACAGCTCCAATCTCCCGGAGACCTTACAAAATGGCACCCTTAGAACTAGCCGAGCTTAAGAAACAACTCGATGAGTCCTTGCAAAAGGGTTTCATCCGTCCTAGTTCTTCTCCTTGGGCTTGCCCCGTCCTCTTCGTCAAGAAGAAAGACGGTACGGACCGGATGGTTGTAGATTATCGTCCCGTTAATTTGGTCACGATAAAGAACAAGTATCCGCTTCCCAGGATCAACGACCTGTATGATCAGCTCGCTGGATCCTCAGTCTTCTCCAAGATGGATTTAAGGTTAGGCTACCATCAAATCAAGATCAGAAATGGGGACATTCCCAAGACAGCTTTTGTTACTCGTTATGGTCAGTACGAGTACACCGTCATGTCCTTTGGCCTAACCAACGCTCCAGCTACATTCTCCCGCTTGATGAACTCGATCTTCATGGAGTACTTAGATAAGTTCGTCGTGGTTTACCTCGATGATATTCTTATTTACTCGAAGAACGAGGAAGAGCATGCTGAACATCTTAGACTTGTGTTAGAAAAACTCAGGGAGCATTGCCTTTATGCCATGTTCTCCAAATGTGAATTTTGGTTGCCAGAAGTGACCTACCTAGGCCACGTAATCTCTGGTAAGGGCATTGCTGTCAATCCCGAGAGAGTTAAGGCCGTTCTCGATTGGACTCCGCCTGAAACCGTTAAACAAGTTAGGAGTTTCCTTGGCCTAGCCAGCTATTGTCGTCGCTTTGTTGAAAACTTCTCCAAAGTAGCCAAACCCCTCACGGAACTTCTCAAGAAAGATAAAAAGTTCGAGTGGTCTCCAAAGTAACCGGCTAGATCGATGTGACATCAAGTCGGGGTCCTGACATAAACCTACTGTATTACAACTTCTCTATGGATTATAAACTATTTTATTAGCCATAGATTCATCAAAATAAGCAAACAACACACGTAAAACAGAATCTGTCAAAAACAGAACAGTCTGTAGCAATCTGTAACTAACGCAAACTTCTGGAACTCTAAAAATCCTACCAAAATAGGAAGTCCTGGACAGTTTGTTTATTGAACAACAGCAAAAATAATAAACGCAAAATCACGTTCCTGTGATTTAACAAAATTATATTCGTGCGTGCAAAGTCTCTGTTTTTCAGCAGAATCAAATCAACTATCATCGTAGGTTATCCTATAGGTTCTACTTGGCAAAAACACTAATTAAAAGATAAAACCACATCCAAACAGAGGCTAGATGGATTATTTATTCCTAAACAGAAGCAAAAACAAAAAACACAAATAAAATTGGGTTGCCTCCCAACAAGCGCTATCGTTTAACGCCCCTAGCTAGGCATAAAAGCAAGGATAGATCTAGGTATTGCCATCTTTGGTAGGCAATCCATAAGTGGCTCTCATGATAGATTAATATGGTAATTTTATTTTCTTTCTAGGAAAGTGTTCCATGCCCTTCTTTAAGGGAAATTGGAATCTAATATTCCCTTCCTTCATATCAATAATTGCACCAATCGTTCTAAGGAAAGGTCTACCAAGAATAATAGGACATGAAGGATTGCAATCTATATCAAGAACGATAAAATCTACGGGCACATAATTCCTATTTGCAACAATAAGAACATCATTAATTCTTCCCATAGGCTTTTTAATAGTGGAATCCGCAAGATGCCAGTTTAGAGAGCAATCATCAAAGTCACGGAAATCTAGCAAATCACACAAAGTTTTGGGGATAGTAGAGACACTAGCACCCAAATCACACAAAGCATGAAACTCATAATCTTTAATTTTAATTTCAATAGTAGGTTCCCACTCATCATAGAGTTTTCTAGGGATAGAAACTTTCAACTCAAGTTTTTCTTCATAAGATTGCATCAAGGAATCAACAATGTGTTCTGTAAAGGCCTTATTTTGACTATAAGCATGAGGAGAATCTAGCACGGATTGCAACAAGGAAATACAACCAATTAAAGAGCAATTTTCATAATTAAATTCCTTGAGATCCAAAATTGTGGGTTTAGCAACATCTAGTTTTTTATTTCTTTCAATTCCACTTTCATCAATTTCATCATCAAGATTTAGAAACTCTGAATTCTTAGAACGCCTTCTAGGTAAAGGAAGATCATATTCAGTTTCATCAAGATTCATATTGCAAAACAAAGATTTAATGGGGGACACATCAATAACTTTTAGATCTTCATCTTGATTTTCATAGGAATTGGAAGAACAAGCTTTAATAAAGGCATCTTTGGAAGCACGCATCCTAGCGGTTCTTTCTTTGCACTCATCAATGGAAATTCTCATGGATTTGAGAGACTCATTGATATCATGCTTAGGAGGAATAGATCTAAGCTTTAAAGAATCAATTTCAAGAGAAATTCTATCAACGTTCCTAGACAAATCATCAACTTTAAGCAATTTCTCTTCAAGCAAAGCATTAAAATTCTTTTGTGAATTCACAAACTCTTTAACACTACTCTCAAATTCAGAGGGCATCTTATTAAAATTTCCATAAGAGTTGTTGTAGGAATTTCCATAATTATTAGAAGGATTACTAGGATAAGGCCTAGGATTAAAATTCCCTCTATACGCGTTGTTTCCAAAACTATTCCTACCAACAAAATTCACATTCATAGATTCATTATTATTCTCAATCAAAGTAGACAAAGGCATATCATTGGGATCAAGAGAAGTATTTTTAGTAGCAAACATCTTCATAAGTTCATCCATCTTTTCACTCAAAACATTGATTTCTTCTATAGCATGCACTTTTTTACTAGAAGATCTTTCGGTGTGCCATTGAGAATAATTAGCCATAATATTATCAAGCAATTTGGTAGCATATCCTAACGTAATCTATAATACCTAAATAGTTGATCCCCACTATCCTATTTCTCTTGACATGCAGCCTATCCAAGTCATCAGTCCCACTACCACCAATTAGCTTGCCCCATGTAGGCTTTCCATTCATGCTCGCATGCCCATATGATTTTCGGTCTTCCAAGATGTTGGCTCATGGTCTTGAACTGAGGTAGGCATCTGAGGAGACATGATTGATAGTGGGCATTCAAAGAGACATGATCCACCGTTTTAGTAACCATCTACAAATCTTGGCCAGCGCCTCCAAATCGCATCAGCATCCCTTCAAATTATGGTCGATGTGGAGGGGGTAGAAAGGAGGTGAAAAGGATCGGAGGAGTGGTGCGCAAGGGTGTGGGAGGACCGCATATCGGAGCTCCCCAACGAGCTTGCGATCCTGCGCTGCACCTCAAATCGTCCATCCACACCGCCGAGGACGAGGAGGATAGAGAAGGAGGACCGGTGGCGCACAGGGAGTCGGAGGACCACATATCGCTGCCGCTCAAGTCGGCCATCTACACCGACGCGCTCCCCTCGCGGCGGCGCGACCTCTCGGAGCAGCGATGGCCCGGGCGCGTCATCGACGGCAGGGACGGGGGAGCAGCTCTCGGCCCTCGATAGGTGAGAGATCTTAGGTGCAGGGACGGGGGACCAGCACCGTCATGCACCACCCGCTTGGCGACGGGGTGCTGAAGGGTATGGACTTCGACATGGAGTCCCCGTCCAGGTACGATGATGACATCGCGAGGAACCAAACGTCGCCGTACATGCCTACAAGGTCGATCCAGGTCGTGGGAGGCAGGATTTACATGCTCGGTTGCTCCTCGCGGGCCCGAGATGCGACCACGCTCGGCGTCGGGCTGTTCGAATTTCGATGTCCTGTGGGTGCAATTCTACAGGTCAATTCTACACGAACAAGCTCTGCCAGTTCACGCCCTGAGACAGGAGCATGGAGAGCGCATCGCATATGTGGATGGTGGCATTGCCGGATCATATACCTCGGCCTGCTGGCGGCGGCGCTGGATGTTGCGGATAGCAGGTTCATCGATGCGGACACGCACCTGTCTCAGGTTCTACTGTGGCTGGAAGGTGCGTCCAATTAACTGAGGATCATCATGTGGAGATGCTCTTACGAGGCTACGACAAGTACTCTGTTGTCTTTAGTGTGAAGCTGCAGATAAACTTGCAAAACCAGAATAAAAATACAGGTACCGGTACATTCTTGTTTACGGGCTCACACCACCGACCTGATAGCTGCTACCAGCATTTTAAATTATGATTTTGTGTTTACTTTTGTGTTACGGTTCTTTATTTCAATTTATAGACACGCCACTTTTTTCTTTGACAAAATTACAGGAAACGATGCATCCTTTTATTACAAAAGCATAATCTGTAAGTGGTTACTGTTTTGTCCATTCTGATCCTGATTCTAACTTAGTCCATACATTGATAGTGCATACTGCATACACAACATAACTCAAGAATTTGCAGGTTGGTGATTCCCTTGACATTTGGCTTCTATGTATTTTTATCTCCCTATTGTTGTTATACAGATACATAGTAGGAGTCATCACATGCAGGCAACCCGATCAAGGTTCCAACACTTACAGGTTTTGCCAGTTCTTGCAAATTTTATGTTTCAACTTTCTCAAGCATTCAACCAAAGTGCAGATCAATATATCAACTAGCATAGGTGATTGCTTACTTGCAGCAGAGCTCGATTTAACCAGGTGTGTACTATGAATTTGTAGGTCCCTTTGGAGATTTTTGTGTTTAACTTGCATAAGGTGTTGATTGGATTTAGAATTTTCTTTGGTTCATAATACTGAAAAAATCTCTACAAGGTGCTGTCTATGATGGATGTATACTACTTTTAGCTTTAGTCCAAAAATATAATATGTGGTCACTAATTAGGTCAAGTGAATATGGTTATAGTATTTATGATAGTATTTTTCAACTCAAAACTCACAAGCTGGATTTAGTAGCATATTTTTGTTTATGTTTGTTCATATTTGTGACAATACTTTTTGAAGAAATATTAAGGAGCTGGCCCATTGCTGGAAAATTTCTTTTGCGATAACATCGGCAGATGATGTGGCTTCATCAGAATGCAGGAAAATCACGTAGTGGGGAGCTCCCATTTGGATATAGAAAATGAAAACTTCACTTATGTGTCATTTCAATTTCCAGCTTGCAAAAATTAAACCACCTCTCAATACATCTTCCTTCGCCAAATATTCATCAAATCTTATTTAATATTCATGTGTATAAAAACTGATATTCAAATGCTCTATGGAAATATGACTAATCTTCAAAATACAAATTGCAAACCATTGTTATGTTTAACATGTACTTACCCACATGCTAATGTCTTGCGAACAACCAAAAAGAGACCAGTGCTCTATTTGTAAGCTTAAGAAACATTTTTTGTGATTATGTTGAGCACTTGGAAGTCTACTAGATGTCCCGCGGCAACGCACGGGGAATCCATCTAGTTTCCATAAACGTGCCTCCCGCGGCCGAATCTAAAAGATTTCTAGAAGCAAAATTCAATCCGGCATAAAATTTTTGTATGATCATCCATAAATTCAAACCATCAGTAGGGCAATTGCGAAGCATCAATTTCATTCTTTTCCAAGATTAGGCAACATGCTCATGATCAAGTTGTTTAAAATTCATAATATCGTTCCTAAGAGTGATGATCTTAGCAGGAGGAAAATACTTAGAGATAAAAGCATCTTTGCACTTGTTCCAAGAATCAATACTATTTTTAGGCAAAGACAAAAACCAAACTTTAGCACGATCTGTAAGTGAAAACGGAAATAACTTCAATTTGACAATATTGTTATCCATATCTTTCTTCTTTTGCATATCACACAAATCAACAAAATTGTTTAGATGAGTAGCGACATCTTCACTAGGAAGGCCGGTGAATTGATCTTTCATAACAAGATTCAGCAAAGCGGTATTGATTTCACAAGACTCGTCATTATTAAGAGGAGCAATCGGAGTACCAAAGAAATCATTATTATTGGTATTCGAGAAGTCACACAATTTGGTATTATCTTGCGCCATGGCAACAAGTAATCCAACACACAAGCAAACAGAAAGGCAACGGGAAAAAGGCAAACGGGAAAGAGAGGAGGAGATTGGGAAAGAGAGGGTGAATAAAACGGCAAGGGTGAAGTGGGGGAGAGGAAAACGAGAGGCAAATGGCAAATAATGTAATGCAAGAGATAGGGATTGTGATGGGTACTTGGTATGGTTGACTTGCTTGCATGAGCCTCCCCGGCAACGGCGCCAGAAATTCTTCTTGCTACCTCTTGAGCACTGCGTTGGATTTCCCCGAAGAGGAGAGGATGATGCAGCAAAGTAGCGTAAGTATTTCCCTTAGTTTTTGAGAACCAAGGTATCAATCCAGTAGGAGACCACGCACAAGTCCCTCGTACCTACACAAAACGATAGCTCCTCGCAACCAACGCGATTAGGGGTTGCCAATCCCTTCACGGTCACTTACGAGAGTGAGATCTGATAGAGATGATAAATAATATTTTTGGTAATTTTTGGTATAGAGATGCAAAGTAAAAAGTAAAAGGCAAAGTAAAAACAAAGCAAGTAATAAAGTAATGGAGATTGATATGATGAGAATAGACCCGGGGGCCATAGTTTTCACTAGTGGCTTCTCTCAAGAGCATAGATTTTCTATGGTGGGTGAACAAATTATTGTTGAGCAATTAACAGAATTGAGCATAGTTATAAGCATATCTAGGTAATGATCTTGTATATAGGCATCACGTCCGAGACAAGTAGATCGAAACGATTCTGCATCTACTACTATTACTCCACTCATCGACCGCTATCCAGCATGCATCTAGAGTATTAAGTTAAAAACAGAGTAACGCCTTAAGCAAGATGACATGATGTAGAGGGATAAATTCATGCAATATGATAAAAAAACATCTTGTTATCCTCGATGGCAACAATACAATGCGTGCCTTGCTGCCCCTTCTGTCACTGGGAAAGGACACCGCAAGATTGAACTCAAAGCTAAGCACTTCTCCCATTGCAAGAACTACCAATCTAGTTGGCCAAACCAAAAGGATAATTCGAAGAGACTTGCAAAGATAACTCAATCATACATAAAAGAATTCAAAGAAGATTCAAATATTGTTCATAGATAAGCAAGATCATAAACCCATAATTCATAGGTCTCAACAAACACACCGCAAAAAGAAGATTACATCGAATAGATCTCCACGAGAGAGGGGGAGAACATTGTATTGAGATCCAAAAAGAGAGAAGAAGCCATCTAGCTACTAGCTATGGACCCGAAGGTCTGAAGTAAACTACTCACACTTGATCGGAAGGGCTATGGTGTTGATGTAGAAGCCCTCCGTGGTGGATGCCCCCTCCGGCGGAGCTCCGGAACAAGCCCCAAGATGGGATCTCGTGGATACAGAAGGTTGCGGCGGTGGAATTAGGTTTTTGGCTCCTGTTCTGATCGTTTGGGGATGCGTAGGCATATATAGGAGGAAGGAGTACGTCGGTGGAGCAACAGGGGGGCCACAAGGCAGGGGGGCGCGCCCTAGGGGGGGCCTCCACCCTCGTGACCGACTCTTCTGCTTCTTGGAGTAGGGTCCAAGTCTCCTGGATCATGTTTGGTGAGAAAATCACGTTCCCGAAGGTTTCATTCCATTTGGACTCCGTTTGATATTTTGTTTCTTCGAAACACTGAAATGGGCAAAAAACAGCAATTCTGGGTTGGGCCTCCGGTTAATAGGTTAGTCCCAAAAATAATATAAAAGTGGAAAATAAAGCCCAATATAGTCCAAAACAGTAGATAAATTAGCATGGAGCAATCAAAAATTATAGATACGTTGGAGACGTATCTGTGCCCTCGTCAAAGTGGTGAGTTGCCTGAGCCGCTCCAGGCACCAACCTGCTGGCTCTCGAGATGAGGTAAGCACATGCACACTGAGAAAACACCTCGTAGTCTTTGTCGAAGGCACCAATGGTGGCCTCGAGAAAACGCCACGAACTATCATTTAAAGCAGCCAACCGCGTCGCGGCGTCGGTGCGTGAGGCGTCGATGGTGGCCTTGATGGCGAGGTGCTCCTCCAAGATCTGGGGGTCGGCACGAATGGCAGCCATCGCGACCTCATCCGCGTGTGCTGCCGCGATTTGCTTCTCCGCTACCAAATGCTCCTTGAGATCCTGGCTATACTGCGTGCACCATGTCTTAGGACGGTGCTTATTTGGTGGAGAGCTTGGTGATTTGGGTGGAAGGTGTCGCGCTCACGCCGATGGTCGGGGCATGTGGGATGTGGAAGGAGGAGGAGGACAGGGTTCGGGTGTGGATTACCTGCCTGGATAGGCGAGGCCGAGCAGCGTGAAGGAGGGTCGCCGGCGAGGAGGCGGCGCTGCAAGCAAGTAGTGAAGGTTTCAACTTGTAAAGGAAGGCGGAAACAGGGGAAATGTGGCTTTTGGTAAGGGGGGGCAGGGAGGTAGATATTTTCGCGGAAGCCGAAAATTTGGAATAGCTTCAGCGAAAAAACTGGCGTGCAAAGTGTCATCAGACACGGTCCCTTATTCAAATCGGGCTGTGGACTGTAGCTGATGAACCTTCTCGAGTAATCCATAGGCATACTATACACCGACGGTGCTCCAGGATATTTCGTACTGCATCTCACACGGTTGGTGATAATAAATTGTGTGGGATCTACTTGATTTTTCATCTTGATTTGAATTACATAATGGGGTCACAGCTGCAAAGGATGGTGTTTGAATTGCTAGAACTTCTATCTGTAGTGAACATGCAGCTATAGGTGTGTCGTCAAAAAATTTGGAATTATTCAGGGTTCGTTTGGACATTTTTATACGGTAACTTGGTTTTCTAGAAATTTCAGGTGCACAATTCAAAATTAAACCACATGCACATGCTCTGGTGCACCAAAATGGGTTGTAAAATGATATAAGTGTCCATGGATTGATACTTACATCCCATTCAAGAAATGGGGATGAATTTCAAACACCACAGCACGGTGGCTCTCCGGCAAATGTTGAGGTGCTTGCTTTTGTAATTCTAGTAAATACAAAACTCATCTAAAATTCATGAACCTTGGCATGCTATCATGGAACGACATCAAGATGTTGGGGTAAAAAATGTTATCCCATTTGGGCCAGGTTATGGTATAAGCTTCTCACAAACCAGAGCTTCTCTCACAACAAGCATGATGGTTTCGGTAGGGAACGTTTCACCTTTCTGGACGAAACGATATCCGTTGCATCTTCTCGATTTCAATTTTTTTTTCGAGTGTCAACATAGAACAACATGGGTGTCGTGTCAATTTTTGGGATTTTTCAGGGTCGTTTGGACATTTTTATACATTAACTGAGTTTCCTATGCATTCATGTGCATAATTCAAATTTGAACTACATGCACATGCTCTAATGCATATAAATTAGTTGAAAATTCAAATCTGTGTCCTTGGTTGCATGCTTAATTAGGTCCCATGCAAGAAATCAGAATGAATGTCAAACACCCTCCCACCGTCACTCGGCCGCAAACATTGAGATATATGCCTGGTTTTTAAATTCTAGTAAATCCAAAGCTCGTCTGGAATTCATGAAACTTGGCATGCTGTCATGGAGCGGCATCACATGCCGTGTAATTTTTTTATCCCATTTGGGGCAGGTTTGGGGATATGCTTCTCACAAATTAGAGCTTCTCAGAACAAGCCCGATGGTTTTGGTAGGGAACGTTTTACCTTTGGACGAAACGATATGCATTGCCTCTTCTCGATTTCAGTTTTTTTTCCTAGTATCAACATAGATCAATAGGGGTGTTGTGTGAATTTTTGGGATTTTCTGGGGTTCGCTTGGACATTTTTATACATTAACTGAGTTTTCTATGCATTCATGTGCATAATTCAAATTTGAATTACATGCACACATATGCTCTAATGCATATAAATTGGTTGAAAATTCAAATATGTGTCCTTGGTTGCATGCTTAATTAGGTCTCATGCAAGAAATGAGAATGAATGTCAAACACCCAGCCACCGTCACTCAGCCGCAAACATTGAGATATATATCTAGTTTTTAAATTTTAGTAAATCCAAAGCTCGTCTGAAATTCATGAAACTTGGCATGTTGTCATGGAGCGGCATCAACATGCCGTGGTAAAAATTTTGTCCCATTTGGGATAGGTTTGGGGATATGCTTCTCACAAATTAAACCAGAGCTTCTCACAACAAGCCCGATGGTTTCGGTAGGGAACGTCTCACCTTTCTGGACGAAACGAGATGCATTGCCTCTTCTCGATTTCAATTTTCTTCCTAGTGTCAGCATTGAACAACAGGGGTGTTGTGTTAAATTTTGGGATTTGGGGGGGGTCGCTTGGACATTTTTATACATTAACTGAGTTTTCTATGCATTCATGTGCATAATTTCAAATTTGAACTACATGCACACATATGCTCTAGTGCATATAAATTGGTTGAAAATTCAAATATGTGTCCTTGGTTGCATGCTTAATTAGGTCCCATGCAAGAAATGAGGATGAATGTCAAACACCCTACCACCGTCACTCGGCCACAAACATTGAGATATATATACCTGGTTTTTAGATTCTAGTAAATCCAAAGCTCGTCTGAAATTCATGAAACTTGGCATGCTGTCATGGAGCGGCATCAACATGTCGTGGTAAAATTTTTGTCCCATTTGGGGCAGGTTTGGGGATATGCTTCTCACAAACCAGAGCTTCTCACAACAAGCCTGATGGTTTCGGTAGGGAACGTTCCACCTTTGGGGACAGAACGATATCCATTGCCTCTTATTGCTTTGAAATTTTTTCTCATGTCAACATAGAACAACTGGAGTGTTATGTCAATTTTTGGGATTTTTGGGGGTTCGTTTGGACATTTTTATGCATTAATTGAGTTTTTCAATGCATTTATGTGTATAATTCAAATTTTAACCATTCACATGACGCCACGTGTCTTGGTTTTAATGGCTATAGGTTTTAATGGCTCTTGATCGCAAACGTTTTAGAAAGAACACCTGTATGCAAAGTAAGAGCAGGATTTGTGCATCTCTTCAACACAAACGGTTGTTTTGGATGACCCTTGTGCAACCACTTTACAAACAATTTGGTAAGATTTGCATCTGTCATATTGGGTATGTTGTCATTTGTCAAACTGGAAAGATTGTCATTTGTTGATCTAGTAACATTGCCATTTGTCAACCTTGTAACACTGCGATTTGTCAAAATATGAAGCTAAAAATCACTAGCAGTATCTAAGTTTTGCAACTAAAATTCAGTAATTAAGCATAGATGGAGGCGAGGAGACATGTTTAGCTGGGCGTGCAGTGGGTGGCGCAGTTCCCGATACAGCTTTAATGCTGAAGAGGGAGAGGGTAGCGGTTCCTGAAATGTTGAACGACCAATGATGCATCCTCCTTCAATTAGCATCATGAATGCATGACGGAAGTAATGGGAGGAGGACCGGGAAAAGAGGTAGCACGATGTGAATGCAACGTAGTTTGCACTCATATAAAGGCGCCCCTCCATTCCAATGCATCTACCACATCGTACGCACCTAAGCATTTGCCTAAGCACCTACACTAAGCGCAAAAGTGCTCACTCCAGACCCATGGCGGCGATGTGCGCGAGCGGCCAGCGGCTGTGCCATACGGTCCACGACGCCGGCCTGCGGCATGGCACCGAGGATCGCCTCCAGACGGTGTTGGCGACCGGCTGGTGGATGGCCGCCGTCGACACCAGCTACGACTCTCAGTTGGACCAAATGATCGTTGCCACCACCAACAAGTTTGCCGTCGTCAAGAAGCTCGCGAACTACATCACCGTACTCCTCCAGCCCGCGCGGCCGGGCTCCTCATTGCCTGCCACCCTAGTCGGCCTCCATGGTCGAAACCTCTTTCAAGCATTGGTGGCCCTGCGACTGCCCGCCGACGCCACGAAGAATGTCCACCTAGAGGTCGCGCTCACCGCGAGGCGCCTCGCCCTGCAAGAATTCATCGACCTACACATCCACGTGTACGAGCAAATCGTGTACATAGGTATCTACAAGGCTAGTGAAGACGCTATGACGTTGGCCTTCTTCAGCCGACTGGAAGCCTTGGATGCCTTTGCTGAGAAGCACATTGACCTCGCCACAAAAGCCGTCGATCCTTAGCCGCCGGTCGGTGGCCCGGCGCACTGAGTTGAGGAGGAGGAGGTCGTACGTTGATGAATGCATCTTTCTTCTTGCCTCCTTAATTCTTATTGTGCTATTGCATTCTCGTTCTAGTCAATACATACATGTGTGATCCCTTTGCTTAATTATATGCATCACTGTAACTAGTACTCCATCCTGTCAATTTATAAGTTGTGCCGCCAGTGTTTGGGGCCGGCGCACGACACAATAAGCACACCCGCGATAACATACAGAAAGGACATCCAGCAGTTCCAATGGCGATTTGTCAAAATATGCAGCTAAAAATCACTAGCACTATCTAATTTTTGCAACTAAAATTCAGTAATTAAGCATATATTTCATTCATAGATTAAGCAGTCGTGCTTAATCTATACAAATGGTTCAACTGTTAGGCGTCACGGCACGCTGTGCTCGCCATTAGGCGCCGCGGTGCACTCTGCTCGCGTCTGTCACCGCGCTCGGGTTGTGGACAACTTTTCCTTGCGTGTTCAACTTCTATATGCATATATATGGTTGCTCATCATTAAGGCTACCACGGAGCGCTCTGCTCGCATCCCTCCGCGCGCGCTCTGCCAGCGGTTGGGCCTGCGCACGATCACGTCGAGGGCCCCATATGCATGCGGTTGTGCCGCGCGCGTTGCCACGCGGTGCAATTACGTGCGCCACGATGGAGTTACACGCTGCGAATTAGAACTACCATCAGGACGTGCCGTCCGGCCTCCCCTTTAATTCCCGTGACCATTATAGCCTTAGTCTATTCAACCTTTTGATCGCGCCGCACAACACAACAAAGCACACCCACAACAACACATAGAGAGGGGATGTCTAGCGGCGCTCCAATGGAGTTCGGCGAGCATAAAGTGGAGACCCACACGAGGGAGACGGATCTCTCAATGGTGTACACCATTGACCTGGCCATGGTGGACGACTACATCAACACCATTGAGCAGTTGCTTGTTAGATACAAGTACAAGGTGGTCGGCATCGACCTCCAGTACACTGATGATAGTCCCGGCATAGATCAGAAGGTTGCCATCACCTAGTTGTGCATGCGCCATCATGTCCTCATCTACCACTACTGCATGGCCAGAGAGCCTTGCGACTGTTTCAACAGGTTTGTCAAGAACACTGACTACAAGTTCGCCACGGTGGAAACCACCGACGATGTAAAAGTGCTCAATATTACGGGCTTGGCCTGCGAGAACCTTGTCGAAATCGGTGACCACTACAGGGTCTGGGGTAGCACGAAGAAGGACTCCCTGGTCAAACTCGCCTCGGCCATCATCGACCCCTACTATGAAAAGATGAAGCAGGATGCCCAGAGAACAAGTGTCGTATCCTGGCACAGGGCCTGGGTGCGGCGACTAGATGAACCTCACCTCAGGTTCGCGGCCAAGAGCATGTACACATGCTTCGAGATGTACAGGTGGATTGTTGACATGAGGAAGTGCCTCGTTACCCAAATTGACAAGCCCAGATCGAGCCACAAGCAAAGCAAGCGTCACTAGAAGTAGATGATGATCAGATGATCGTTTATGCTAGTTAATCATGCATGTAATATATAGTTTACTTTATTGATGTGTGGAAGTGTTATGTGTGTAGTAGCCACCTATGAAATTATGCATGTAATAGTTTACTTTGGTGTGTGCAAATGCCATGGTTGTAGTAGCCACATATGTAATTGGATGTTTAATTTGGTTAATCATGCATGTATATATATGTAGTTGCTCTGTATGCAATCACATTGCACAACACACACGTCTTATTAGCAGGAATCGTTTGTGTTATTATCGGTCTTCGCACATATTTCTGATTACAAACCTGTTTCTCGCTTATCACACACATCTTGTTATATTGAACCATTTATCTTCTCTTATCTCAACACAAACAGTTCATCTGCGTGAACCGCATGTCGTATATCGCACACACCTTGATTTGGCTGACCATTTCTTTTGTGTTGCCTAATCACAAATAGTACATCCTAGTGAACCGTATGATGTTTATCGCACACACCTTCATCTGGCTGCCCGTTTCTTTTGTTGCTCCTCGTCGCAAACGGTTAATTGCATTGAACTGTAAGCCCTACATCACACATGGAACTAAAATCTGAACCGTGTTTGATGCCTCCGTCATCGCAAATGTTTTGCACCTTTTTTGACGGGGTTTTCACAGCACTGTTTGCGATTAATGCATCGCACACAGTTTCGTCAAAGGGTCTCTGATTGTAGTGCCGCATTAGCAGCAGCCTGCAGTAGTGTGTGTGCATGTCTCTCTCTCTCTCTCTCTCTCTCTCTCTATATATATATATATATATATATATATATATATATATATATATATGGCCTCATGAAGGAGAAAGTATCGCTCTAGCTTGGGGGAGGCTTAAGTCAATGTTATATTTATGCCCCAATCATGAGCTCTCAAGATAAATTATTAGTCAGAATTTTTATGTTCAGCATTCTCGTGATGATCAAGCCATGCTCGATACTTCTTGTACTGATTCTTTTATGAAGAAGACTACTGAATTCAGGTGGGATCTTTTAGAAAGAACTAAATGCAACTCTGAAGATTGGGAACTCGAGCAGGTAAAGAGTCAAGTATTAAGCTTAAGTTTGTTTGTGTTAAATCTTTTATGAATACTAAAGCTTTTCAGAAGTTTAGCCCTAAATATGGACTTGACTCTGAGATAGTAGTCTCTTTCTGTGAATCATTTGCTACTCATGCTGATCACCCTAAGGAGAAGTGGTCTAAATATCACCCACCTACTAAAGAGGAAATTAAAGAACCGGTCATAGCTAAAGATGAAACTATTATCTATAATGTTAACCTAGTTGTCCCCACTTCTTACATTGAAAATCCTCCTTTCCCAGTCAAGATGAAAGAGCATGCTAAGGGTTCAACTGTGGTTCGTAAAAGTCATATTAGAGCACTTAAACCTCCTGAGAAAATTAAAGTGGAACCTAGTGTTGCTATGGTTAAAGATCAATTGGTAGAAAATATTGATGGGCATGTTATTACTTCTGTGATGAAGCTGCTAGAATTGCCAAGCCTGATGAAAAAGATAAACATAGACCTGTAGTTGGCATGCCTGTTGTCTCAGTTAAAAGAGGAGATCATTGTTATCATGGTTTTGATTTAGGTGCTAGCGCGAGTGCTATTACTTTTGCCTTATAGCAAGAAATTATGAATGATACAACATCTGCTGAAATAGAAGACATAGATGTTACTATTAAACTTGCTAATAGAGACACCATCACACCACTTGGGATTGTTAGAGATGTTGAAGTCTTGTGTGGGAAAATAAAATCCGCTACTAATTTTCTTATTCTTGGTTCCCACAAGATGAATTTTGCTCCTTTATTTTTAGTAGACCTTTCTTGAACACTATCAATGCTACTATAGATTGCCATAAACAAACTATGAGTGTTCGCTTTGGTGATGAGTCCCATGAATTTAATTTCTCCAAGTTTAATAGACAACCACATAAGAAAGAATTGCCTAGTAAGGATGAAATAATTGGTCTTGCTTCTATTATTGTGCCTCCCACTGATCCACTAGAACAATATTTGCTAGACCATGAAAATGATATGCATATGCATGAAAGAAATGAAATAGATAAAAAATTCTTCTAACAACGACCTCTGCTCAAGCACAATTTTCCTATTGAAACTCTTGGAGGCCCTCCTCCACCTAAAGGTGATCCTGTGTTTGAATTGAAACAATTGCCAGACACTTTGAAATATGCTTATCTTGATGAGAAAAGGATATATCATGTTATTATTAGTGCTAACCTTTTAGAACACGAAGAAGAAAGATTATTGAAAATTCTGAAGAAGCACCTGCTGCTATTGGATATACTCTTCATGATCTTGAGGGCATTAGTCCCACTCACTGTCAGCACAAGATTAATATGGAACCTGATGCTAAACCCATTGTTGATCATCAATGACAATTGAATCCCAAAATGAAAGAAGTGGTAAGATTTGAAATACTAAATCTTCTGGAAGCAGGTATAATCTATCCCATAGCTGATAGTAGATGGGTAAGTCCCGTTCATTGTGTCCCTAAGAAAGGAGGCATTACTGTTGTTCCCAATGATAAAAAATGAACCTATCCCACAAAGAATTGTTACTAGCTATATAATGGTAATTGATTTTACAAAATTAAATAAATCCACTAGAAAAGATCATTACCCTTTGCCTTTTATTGATCAAATGTTGGAAAGATTGTCTAAGCACACACACTTTTGCTTCCTTGATGGATATTCTGGTTTTTCTCAAATACCTGTTTCACAACCTGATCAAGATAAAACCACTTTTACTTGTCGTTTTGGAACTTATGCTTATAGACATATGCCTTTTGGACTATGCAATGCACATGCTACTTTTCAAATATGTATGACTGCTATAATCTCTGATTTTTGTGAAAAGATTGTTGAGGTTTTCATAGATGACTTTTCTGTTTATGGAACTTCTTTTGATGATTGCTTAAGCAGCCTTGATCGAGTTTTGCAGAGATGTGAGCAAACTAATCTTGTCTTGAATCGGGAGAAGTGCCACTTTATGGTTAATGAAGGTATTGTCTTGGGTCATAAAATTTCTGACCGAGGTATTGAGGTGGATAAAGCTAAGGTTGATGCAATTAAGAAAATGCCACATCCCCGAGATATCAAAGGTATTTGTAGTTTCCTTGGTCATGCTAGTTTCTATAGGAGATTTATTAAAGACTTCTCTAAAATTTCTAGGCCTCTTACTAATCTTTTACAAAAGGATGTCCCATTTGTTTTTGATGATGACAGTGTAGAAGCCTTTGAAACACTTAAGAAAGCCTTAACTTCTGCACCTATTGTTCAAGCACCTGACTAGAACTTGCATTTTGAAATTATGTGTGATGCTAGTGATTATGCTATTGGTGATGTTCTAGGACAAGGAGTTGGTAAGAATACATGGTATTCATTATGCTAGCAAAACTCTAGACAGTGCTCAAAGAAATTATGCTACTACTGAAAAAGAATTTTTAGCAGTTGTGTTTGCTTGTGATAAATTCAGGTCTTACATTGTTCATTACAAAGTAATTGTTCACACCGATCATGCTACTATAAAATATCTTATGGAAAAGAAAGATGCTAAACCTGGACTCATTAGGTGGGTTCTCTTGTTGCAAGAATTTGATTTACATATCACTGATAGGAAAGGAGCTGAGAACTCAATAGTAGATAACTTGTCTAGGTTAGAGAATATCCTTGATGACCCACTACCTATAGATGATAGCTTTCCTGATGAACAAGTAGCTGCAATAAATGTTTCTCATAACACTCCTTGGTATGTTGACTATGCTAATTACATTGTTACTAAATACATACCACCTATTTTCACATGCCAACAAAAGAAACAATTATTCTATGATTTCAGACATTACTTTTGGGATGACCCACATCTTTATAAAGGAGTAGGTATTATTAGACGTTGTGTACCTGAGCATGAACAGGAACAAATCCTACAGAAATGTCATTCCAAAGCTTATGGAGGGCATCATGCGGGAGATAGAACTGCTCACAAGGTATTGCAATCTGGTTTTTATTGACCTCCTCTCTTCAAAGATGCCCGTAAGTTTGTTTTATCTTGTGATGAATGCCAAAGAATTGGTAATATTGGTAAGCATCAAGAAATGCCTATGAATTATTCACTTGCTATTGAACCATTTGATGTTTGGGGTTTTGATTATATAGGACCTTTTCCTTCCTCTAATGGGTATACTCATATTTTAGATGTTGTTGATTATGTCACTAAGTGGGTAGAAGCCATTCCAACTAGTAGTGCTAATCGCAACACTTCCATCAGAATGCTTAAAGAAGTTATTTTCCCAAGGTTTGGAGTCCCTAGATATTTAATGATTGATGGTGGTTCACATTTTATTCATGGTGCTTTCCATAAAATGCTTGCTAAATATGATGTTAACCATAGAATTGCATCACCCTTTCATCCTAAATCTAGTGGTCAAGTTGAACTTATCAATAGAGAAATAAAACTAATACTACAAAAATCCGTTAATAGGCCCCGAAAGAATTGGTCTAAAAAATGGATGATGCACTTTGGGCCTATAGAAAAGCTTATAAAAATCCTATGGGTATGTTTCCTTATAAGATGGTTTATGGAAAAGCTTGTCATTTACCTCTTGAGTTAGAACATAAAGCATATTGGGAAATAAAATAACTCAATTATGATTTCAAACTTGCCGGAGAAAAGAGGTTATTTGATATTAGCTCACTAGATGAATGGGGAACCCAAGCTTATGAAAATGACAAATTGTTTAAAGAAAATTTTAAAAGATGTCATGATAACAGAATCTAAAAGTGGGAATTCAAAGTTGGAGAATATGTTCTTTTGTACAACTCTCATTTTAGATTCTTTGCAGGAAAACTTCTCTCCAATTGGGAAGGACCGTATGTTATTGAAGAGGTTTATCGCTCTAGAGCTATCAAGATCAATAATGCCGAAGGTACAAACCCGAAGGTGGTCAATGGTTAAAGAATTAAACACTATATCTCAGGTACGACTATTAATGTTGAAAACAATATTATTCAAACCATGACACCGGAGGAACACATAAAAGAAACCTTCTGGAATACTCCAGAATAATTGAAAAAGAGGAGGTACGTGATACGGTAAGTAAACGGACTCCAAAAAATCCGCAGAAATATTTTCTATCCATTTGGAATATTTTAAAAATTAGGAAATAAGAAATAAACAGGAAGGCACCCGAGGGAGCAGAAGACACCAGGGCGCGCCAGGCCCCCCTAGAGTGTCCAAGTGGGTTGTGCCCACCTCGAGAACATTCCCGACTTTGTTTTTCTCCCGTTTGCTTGTTTCCCAAGATAAAAAATCTTTGTATACCCCCCGAACGTATTGACCACCATATCATGGAGAAATCTTTTGTTCTTCTTTCTTGCTGTTTTCTAACAGATCTAGATCGCCATGGCCACTTCAAGCTCCTCCAAGGACAAGTTCTTCGAGAACGTCATCAACCCGTATTTGCGGGAGGTGATGCAGCACCCTCAAGCCATTGAGATGTGTGAGGGGGTGCTTCACATTACGGACGTCCAGGGGCCCAAGAGGACGGGATCCATGGAGGCTAGGCTCGAAGCTATGGAGCAAGAGGCTTCAAGTGCAAGGGGGTGGTGGAACGGGACTCAATGCCAATCACCTCATGATTACGGATTTTATCCATGATCTCAAGGTGGATGGCCGGTCCATGAACGACGTCCTCTTCACCCTCAACGAGCAAATCAACTTTCTGCAAAGCCAAATCTACGATCTCCAAAACCAAGTCTTTGAATATGAGGCAAGGTTTAAAGGTATGAGTTTGGCTGCCAGCTGCAGGACTCGCGAGACTCGTTCTTCCTCTTATGATGGTGAACCACTGCCATGGAAACCGGAGGATAAGCTCGCTACTTTCTCATCACCACCACCATCTTCTTCATCACCAAAGGAGACTTGAGTTCATGGTAGGAGCACTCCCCTTGGCTTGTGCCAAGCTTGGGGAGGTGCCCCGGTATCGTATCACCACCACTATCTTTGCCCTTACTTATTTTAGTTCGGTTTTTGGTTATCTTTTGGTTTAGTTTTGATCCTTTCTTTTTGAGTGCTCACTTAGTGATCTACCTATCTATGTAATCGTGTGCAAGTTATATAATAAGGTTTTGATGTGAGTCTTTGCTTCTTTACTCTTATGTTGCAAATCAAATAAAAGAAAAAAATAAATGAAAAAGATCATATGCTAATCTTATGGTAAGTAATAACATCACATAAGGAAGAGCATAAGTGGTAAAATTTGTTGGAGATTGACAAACATAGCATTGGTCGATGATGCAACTCATGAAAGAATTAATACGGGAAGAGAAGATTCACATGCAAATATACTATCTTCGACATCTTTTATGATTGTGAGCTCTTGTTAAATATTAATGCCAAAATAGTTGATGTTGGACAAGGAAGACAATGTAATGAATTATGCTTGTTCATATTCACATAGAAGTTATATTGTTATAGATCCTTCAACATGTGGTGCTTGCCTAATATCTTTTCTAGCCAAAAACTCCACACTAAGTAGAGATACTACTTGTGCATCCAAAAACCTTAAACCCAAATTCATGCCTTGAGAGTCCACCATACCAACCTCTGGATTGAGTAAGATCCTTCAAGTAAGTTGTCATCGGTGCAATAAGGCAATAAAAACTGCTTCCAAAAGTGTTGGATCATTTAGCGCAAGAGAAAATTGAGTGTTGTACGAACTTGTGATGGCAGAGAATAAAAGCGACAGACTGCATAATAAAGGTTGCTATCATAAGGGGCAATATAACGCACGTTCTTTTGCATTAAGGGGTTTGGCATAAACAAAATGCGCATGCCAACCTCATCTTCCCTCTGTGAAGGGCCTATATTTTACTTTCATGTATTTACTTTTATGCAAGAGTCAAAGTATTCTTCCCTATTCCTTTTTATTTACTCTTTTGGCAAGCATCATGCGACAAGGAAAGATCTAAGCACATATCCAGTTGGATGTGAGTGAGCATGAATTATTATTGTTGACATCACCCTCGAGGTGAGTATGTTGGGAGGCAAAACTATAAGCCCCTATCTTCCTATGTGTCTGGTTGAAACTTTTTGCTCATGGGTACGATGTGAGTGTTAGCAATCATAGAAGATTAAATGATGGTTGAGTATGTGGACTTGCCAAAAGGCTCCGGCACGTGACCCTTCGTGAAAATATGATGAATTGTAGTTGCAAAGTTGACTGAGAACATAGTTTGCTAGTTTTCAATAGAGTTTATGCTTTATACTTCAATGTTGTGATGGATTGTTACTTGTTCATGAGAAGTTATATGATGAAAGTTGTCTGATAAAGTTTTACGTTAAAGTTCTTTGTTTTTATAATAATAATCATGATGCTTCTCTGTCCGTATTTTGTTTTTATCGACACCTCTCTCTCTCTCTCTAAGCATGTGGACATGTTTCTCGATATCGGTTCTTCGCTTGAGGACAAGCGAGGTCTAAGCTTGGGGGAGTTGATACGTCCATTTTGCATCATGATTTCCTACTGTTATTTATAACGTTTTATGTATAATAATGCTTTTTGGAGTACTTCTAATGCCTTTTCTCTCATAATATGCAAGGTTTACACAAAGAGGGAGAATACTGGCAGCTGGAATTCTAAACCTAAAAAAGCACGTCAGAGTTACCTATTCTGCACATCTTCAAATAAGTTGAAACTTCACGGAGAATTTTTATGGATTATTTAAGAATTATTGGAGCAAATAACTACTAGAGGGGCCCACCTGGGTGGCACAACCCACCTGGGCATGCCAGGGCCCCCAGGCGCGCCCTAGTGGGTTGTTCCCTCCTCGGCCCACCTCCGGTGCCCATCTTCTAGTATACTTTCGGGATGAAGTGCCGTCGTCTCGAGGCGGAACTTGGGCAGGAGCGCATTTGCCCTCCGGCTGAGCGATTCTGCCAAGGGAACTTCCCTCCCGGAACCAACAACTCTCCCATCTTTGGGAGGGCAATCTCCATCAACATCTTCAACAACACCATCTCCTCTCAAACCCTAGTTCATCTCTTGTGTTCAATATTTGTACCGGAACATTAGATTGGTACTTGTGGGTGACTAGTAGTTTTGATTACATCTTGTAGTTGATTACTATATGGTTTATTTGGTGGAAGATTATATGTTCAGATCCATTATGCTATTTAATCCCCCTCTGATATTGAGCATGATTATCATTTGTGAGTAGTTAGTTTTGTTCTTGAGGTTAGTCATGTTGCAAGTAATCATGTGAACTTGATATGTGTTCGATCTTTTGATGATATGTATGTTGTGATTCCCTTAGTGGTGTCATGTGAATATCGACTACATGGCACTTCACCTTATTAGAGCCTAAGGGAATGCATTGTGGAGTAGTTATTAGATGATGGGTTGCTAAAGTGACAAAAGCTTAAACCCTGGTTTATGCGCTACTTCATAAAGGACCGATTTGGATCCAAAAGTTTAACGCTATGGTTAGATTTTATCTTAACACTTTTCTCGTAGTTGCGGATGCTTGCGAGTGGGTTAATCATAAGTAGGAGGTTTGTTTAAGTAAGAACATCACCTAAGCACCGATCCACCCACATATCAAATTATCAAAGTAGCGAACACGTATTAAGCCAACATGATGGAAGTGATATGACGAAATTCCCGTGTACCCTCAAGAACGCTTTGCTTATTATAATAGACCGTTTTGGCCTGTCCTTCGCCTCAAAAGGATTGGGCTACTTTGTTGTACTTTATTTACCATTACCGTTACTTGCTTGTTACAAATTACCGTTCTATCAAACAACTTGTTACCGACAATTTCAATGCTTGCAGACATTACCTTGCTGAAAATCACTTGTCATTTCCTTCTGCTCCTCGTTGGGTTCGACACTCTTACTTATCGAAAGGACTAGGATTGAGCCCCTATACTTTTGGGTCATCACTGGCAGCCCTCCCTCTCCCCTCTAACCTATATATAGTGGAGGTTTGGTGCCCAATTGAGATGTACAAGTTTTGGAGCCTCCTCTAGTTGATCTAGTTCTAGTTCTCGTTGGTCTTAGTTGACTAATTAGAGCTAGCCCTAGCCACCTCTAATCCTCATAATTAGAAGCCCCGTGTGGTTCTAATCTCCTCCCTCTAATTCTCCGGCGACGATTAGCTCTAGACGGCGAAGCGCTGCCAGATCGTGAAGAATGTATGCTTGCAACCAAGTAGAGAGGTCGTGCTTTCGGTCTTTCGTTCAAGGGAGCATCCAAGGGCGGTTCGCGGGATCATCATCGATGTTCGAGGGAATCCAAGTACGATCTACACCAATTCGTCTACTTCCACTTCACTCCCAGAGTCGGCAACGATCGCCTGAAATGTCAGCACACACATGAACACTTGCACCTATGTACACCCAAAAATCGGTGGACTGAAACACAGAAATACAGTAAATAAATTACCATACCCAGTTGCACCATTCTCATTGTTGCCCACAATCATGTTGGCAGACTTGAATTCCTGCCCTAGCTTCTTGTACTTGTTTGGGCACTTGTTGACCCAATGTTCCTCCAAACCATAAGTGAAGTAGCCATCTCCCTTATTGTTCTTCTTGAAGGTCTTCTTACCCTTCTTCTTAAAGTTGGTATTTTGTTGGACATTGTTCTTTCCTTGGGCTTGTGGGAATTGAAGTTCCTCTGGTGCACCATGTTGGCGATAGAAGTTCCATCGACCCCTTTTCCGTGCGAGTAACATCTATGTCTTCTATTTCAGTGGGTGCTATATCATTCATAATTTCTTGATATAAGGTAAAAGGAATAGCACTCACGCTAGCACCTGTGTCACATGAACCATGATAACAGTGATCTCCTATCTTAACTGAGACAACATGCATGCCAACAATAGGTATATGTTTATCTTTTTCATCGGGTTTGGCAATTCTACCAGCTTCAGCACAGAAGTAAATAACATGCCCATTAATATTATCGACTAAGAGATCTTAACCATAGCAACACTAGGTTCTACTTTGATTTGTTCAGCTGGTTTAGGTGTTTTAATATAACTTTTGTTGACCACAGTTGAAACTTTAGCAAGTCCCTTCATCCTAACAGGGAAAGGTGGTTTTTCAATATAAGCAATGGGAACAACTAGATCAACATTATAAATGATAGTTTCTTCTTCATCTTTTATTGGTTCTTTAATTGGTGGGTGATATTTGAACCACTTCTCCTTAGGAAGATCAACATGAGTAGCAAAAGATTCACAAAAGGAAGCTACTATCTCAGAGTCAAGTCCATATTTAGTGCTAAACTTTCGAAAAGCATCGGTATTCATAAAAGATTTAACACAATCAAACTTAGGCTCAATACCTGACTCTTTACCTTCTCGAGTTCCCAATCTTCAGAGTTGCGCTCAATTCTTTCTAAAAGATCCCACCGGAATTCAATAGTTTTCTTCATAAAAGAACCAGTACAGGAAATATCGAGCATGGATTCATCATTACGACAAAGCCGAGCATAAAAATTCTGAATAATAATTTCTCTTGAGAGCTCATGATTGGGGCATGAATATAACATTGAATTAAGCCTTCCACCAAGCTAGAGCGATACTTTCTCCTTCACGAGGCCAAAAATTATATATATAATTCCGATCACAATGAACTAGATGCATAGGATAAATTTTTTGATGGAATTCCAATTTCATCTGATTCCAGTTCCAAGATCCAATATCATCGCATAGCCTATACCATGTCAATGCCTTTCCCTTTAAAGACAAAGGGAAAACCTTCTTCTTAGATTCATCTCCGAGTAAACCTACAAGCTTAAACAATCCACAAATTTCATCCACATATATCAAGTGCATATCAGGATGTTCGGTTCCATCTCCTGCATAAGGATTAGCTAGCAGTTGTCTACCATACTCAAAGGAATTTCATATTCAATATTTTCAGTAGGTGCAGTAGGTTGAGGGGTAACTAATTGTGGTTCCGGTCGAGGTGAAGATACCCCAAACAAACCCCTCAAAGGATTGTTTTCTGTAGTAACAAGTGACAATAAATTTCAGCACGTAGTAATAATTTTTCCTTACCAATTTCCACTTACCAAGAGTGCTTCACTCCTTGGCAATGGCTCCAGAAAATAGCCTTGATGACCCACAAGTATATGGGATCAATTGTAGCCTTTTCAATATGTAAGAGTGTCGAACCCAACAAGGAGAAGAAGGAAATGACAAGTGGTTTTCAGCAAGGTAATGTCTGCAAGTGCTGAAATTATAAGTAACAGAGTAGTTTGATAGCAAGATAATTTGTAATGAGCAAGTAACGATAGTAGTAAGAAAAGTGCAGCAAGGTAGTACAATCCTTTTGAGGCAAAGGACATGCCAAAACGGTCTCTTATGATAAGCAAAGTGTTCTTGAGGGTACACGGGAATTTCATCTAGTCACTTTCACCATGTTGGTTCGATTCGTGTTCGCTACTTTGATAATTTGGTATGTGGGTGGACCGATGATTAGGTGTTGTTCTTACTTGAACAAACCTCCTACTTATAATTAACCCCCTCACAAGCATCCGCAACTACGAGAAAAGTATTAAGAATAAATTATAACCATAGCATTAAACTTTTGGATCCAATCGGTCCCTTACGGAATAGCGCATAAACTAGGGTTTAAGCTTCTGTCACTCTCGCAACTCATCATCTAATAACTACTCCACAATGCATTCCCTTAGGCCCAAATATGGTGAAGTGTCATGTAGTCGATGTTCACATGACACTACTAAGGGAATCACAAGATACATATCACCAAAATATCAAACACATATCAAGTTCACATGATTACTTGCAACATGATTTCTCCCGTGACCTCAAGAACAAAAGTAACTACTCACAAATGATAATCATGCTCAAGATCAGAGGGTTATTAAATAGCATAATGTATCTAAACATATAATCTTCCACCAAATAAACCATATAGTAATGAACTACAAGATGTAATCAACACTACTAGTCACCCACAAGCACCAATCCATAGTTCCGGTACAAAGATTGAATACAAGAGATGAACTAGTGTTTGAGAGGAGATGGTGTTGTTGAACATGTTGATGGAGATTTCCCTCCCCAAGATGGGAGAGTTGCTGGTGATGATGGTGACGATGATTTCCCCCTCCGGGAGGGAAGTTCCCCCGGCGGATTCGCTCCGCCAGAGGGCAAAAGTGTTCCTGCCCAAGTTCCGCCTCGAGACAGCGGCGCTTCGTCCCAAAAGTCCTCTCCTTATTTTTTCTAGGTCAAAATGACTTATGTACTAGAAGAGGGGCACCGGAGGTGGGCCAAGGTGAGCATAACCCACCAGGGCGCGCCTGGGCTCCCTGGCGCGCCCAGGTGGGTTGTGCCCACCTGGTGGGCCCCCTCTGGTACTTATTGGCTCCAAAAATCCTCATTTATTCCATAAAAAATCCTCTTAAGTTTTGGAGTTGTGTAGAATAGGTAGCCTGACGTAGCTTTTTCAGGTCCAGATTTCCAGCTGCCGAAATTCTCCCCCTTTGTGTGTACCTTGCATATTATGAGAGAAAAGGCATTAGAATTAGTCTAGAAAACATTATTATGAAATAAAACAACATAAATAACAGTAGGTAAACATGATGCAAAAAGGATGTATCAGATGCCATGGAGGAGGGTCAAGAAGTTACCTCCCGTCTTCAAGCTGGATTCATGCTGGAGGAACTTTAGAGCTCAGCAATTCCAAATTCGGTCATTCCTCCCAATGCTAGATTTCTCTCTTATGAAAATATGAAAAAGTGTGTTACTTTTTCTCCCGCGGTTATGAAACATCCATGGGTGATTGGAGCTCTAGCCGTCACGGATAAACTTCGCAAGGAAATAATGGATCTTAAGCGGCAAAATAATAGCTCAAGGAGGAGAAACACATCCTAAGGGGCATCATTGCCAAGAATATCACATTACCACCTTCGAACAAAGAGACATAAATACATGGGTATGGGCACTCCCCTTGGCAACTGCCAAGCTTGGGGGAGGTGCCTCGGTATCTTATCACCATCACACCTCTACTTTGATCGTTTTTCTTAGCTCGGTCCTTTTAGTTATATCTTGATCATGTAGAATAAAGTTTTGGTATGATCTAGCTTTGAGTTTTGTTTTGATCTCTATCTATGTAATTGAGTCCATGAGTTATATATAATAAAGAGTAGTTTTGAGTTGAGGGCTTTGCTTTCTTGCTTTGATCTTGAGGGAATGAAAATAAGAGCAAGAAATAAAAAGATTGTATATTGATCTTATGGAGAGTAATGACTCACATATAAAAAGTATGATGAATAAAAGTTGTTGAGAGTTGACAAACGTAGTTTTGGTCATTGTTGCAATTAATAGGAAGTAATAAATAAAGAGAGGTTTTCACATATAAATATACTATATTGGACATCTTTTGTAATTGTGAGCACTCATTAAAATATGACATGCTAAAAAGTTGATGTTGGACAAGGAAGACAACATAATGGGTTATGTTTTCTTATATCCAAATAGAAGTTATATTGTCATGGATCCTCCAACATGTTAAGCTTGCTTTTCCCTCTCAAGCTAGCCAAATTCTTTGCACCAAGTAGAGATACTACTTGTGCATCCAAACATCCCTTAAACCAGTTTTGCCATGAGAATCCACCATACCTACCTACGGATTGAGTAAGATCCTCCAAGTAAGTTGTCATCGGTTAAAGCAATAAAAATTGCTCTCTAAATATGTATGATCTATTAGTGTGAAGAAAATAAGCTTTATACGAACTTGTGATATGGAAGAAATAAAAGCGATGGACTGCATAATAAAGTTCTTTATCACAAGTGACAATATAAAGTTACGTTCTCTTGCATTAAGATTCTGTGCATCCAACCATAAAAGCGCATGACAACCTCTGCTTCCCTCTGCGAAGGGCCTATCTTTTACTTTTATCTTCTACCCTTATACAAGAGTCAAGGTGATCTTCACCTTTCCTTTTTACACTTTTTTCTTTTGGCGAGCACTATGTGTTGCAGAGATCCATATATATATATCCACTGGGATGTAGGTTATCATAAAGTATTATATTGACATTACCCTTGAGGTAAAAGGTTGGGAGGCAAAACTATAAGCCCCTATCTTTCTATGTGTCCGATTGAAGCTTTGAACCCATAAGTATCGTGTGAGTGTTATCAATTGTGAAAGACTAAACGATAGTTGAGTATGTGGACTTGCTGAAAAGCTCTTGAATTGACTCTTTCCAATGTTATGATAAATTGCAATTGCTTCAATGACCGAGATCATAGTTTGTTAGTTTTCAATGAAGTTTTTGATTCATATTTTACCTTGTGGACTAATTGTTACTTTAGCATAATAAATTATATGATAATATATGTTGTTATTCTAAAGATCATCATGATGCCCTCATGTCCATCTTTTATTTTATCGACACCTCTATCTCTAAACATGTGGACATATTTTTCGATATTGGCTTTCGCTTTAGGACAAGTGAGGTCTAAACTTGGGGGAGTTGATACGTCCATTTTGCATCATGCTTTGATATTGATATTTATTGCATAACAGGCTGTTATTACACATTATAGCACAATAATTATGATTTTTCTCTCTTATTCTACAAGGTTTACATGAAGAGAGAGAATGTCGGCAGCTAGAATTCTGGGCTGGAAAAGGAGCAAATTTTAGAGACCTATTCTGCACAACTCCAAAAGTCCTGAAACTTCAGGGAGAGTCATTTTGGAATTAATAAAAAATATTGGGCGAAGAAAGCACCAGAGGGGGCCACTTTCCATCCACGGTACGCCCTACCCCTGGGCGCACCCCCTACCTTGTGGGCCACCTTGCAGGCCCCCGATGCCCATCTTCTGCTATATGGTGTGTTTTGACCAGAAAAAATTAGAAGGAAGCTTTCGGGATGAAGCACCGCCGTCTCGAGGTGGAACTTGGGCAGAACAAATCTAGGGCTCCCGCGGAGCTGTTCTGCCGAGGAAACTTCCCTCCGAGAGGGGGAAATCGAAGCCATCGTCATCACTAATGATCCTCTCACTGACAGGGGGTCAATATCCATCAACATATTCACCAGCACCATCTCCTCTCCAAACCCTAGTTCATCTCTTGTATCCGATCTCTGTCTCAAAACCTCATATTGGTACCTGTGGGTTGCTAGTAGTGTTGATTACTCCTTGTAGTTGATGCTAGTTTGTTTATTCGGTGGAAGATCATATCTTCAAATCCTTAATGATAATTAATACTACTCTGATTATGAACGTGAATTGCTTTGTGAGCAGTTATGTTTGTTCCTAAGGACATGGGAGAAGTCTTGTTATAAGTAATCATGTGAATTTGGTATTCGTTCGATATTTTGATGAGATGTATGTTGTCTTTCTTCTAGTGGTGTTATGTGAACGTCGACTACATGGCACTTCACCATGATTTGGGCCTAGGGTAGGAATTGGGAAGTAATAAGTGGATGATGGGTTGCTAGAGTGACAGAAACTTAAACTCTAGTTTACGCGTTGCTTCATAAGGGGATGATTTGGATCCATATGTTTCATGCTATGGTTAGATTTATCTTAATTCTTCTTCCATAGTTGTGGATGCTTGCGAGAGGGGTTAATCATAAGTGGGAGGCTTGTCCATGGAAGGACAGCACCCAAGCACCGGTCCACCCACATATCAAATTATCAAAGTAACGAACACGAATCATATGAGCATGATGAAAACTAGCTTGACAGTAATTCCCATGTGTCCTCGAGAGCGCTTTGCTTTATATAAGAGTTCGTCCAGGCTTCTCCTTTGCTACAAAAAGGATTTGGACACCTTGCCGCACCTTAATTTCTTTTGTTACTTGTTACCTATTACGGATTATCTTATCACACAACTATCGGTTACTGATAATTTCAGTGCTTGCAGAGAATACCTTGCTGAAAACCGCTTGTCATTTTCTTCTGCTCCTCGTTGGGTTTGACACTCTTACTTATCGAAAGGACTATGCTAGATCCCCTATACTTGTGGGTCATCAATTACACCAGAGTAACACATAAAAGAAACCTTCCGAAATACTTCAGAATAACTGAAAAAGAGGAGGTTCGGATACGGTAAGTAAACGGACTCCGGAAAATCGGCAAAAATATTTTCTGTCCATTTTGGAATATTTTAAAAATTAGGAAAATAAGAAATAACCAGGAAAGCGTCCGAGGGGGGCATAAGACACCAGGGCGCGCCAGGGCCCCCTGGTGCGCCCAAGTGGGTTGTGCCCACCTCGGGAACCTTCCGAACTCTGTTTTTCTCCCATTTGCTTGTTTCCCAAGATAAAAAATCTTTATATACCCCCCGAATGTATTGACCACCGTATCACGGAGAAAACTTCTGTTCTTCTTTCTTGTTGTTTTCTGACGGATCGAGATCGTCATGGCCGCTTCGAGCTCCTCCAAGGACAAGTTCTTTGAGAACGTCATCAACCCGTCTTTGCACGAGGTGACGCAGCACCCTCAAGCCATTGAGATGCGTGAGGGGGTGCTTCACATACGGGACGTCCAGGGGCCCAAGAGGACGGGAACCGTGGAGGCTAGGCTCAAAGCTATGGATCAAGAGGTATTCAAGTGCAAGGGGGGTGGAGTGCGGACTCAATGCCAATCACCTCATTATTACGGATTTTACCCGTGATCTCAAGGTGGATGGACAGTCCATGAAGGACGTCGTCTTCACCCTCAACGAGCAAATCAACTTTCTACAAAGCCAAATCTATGATCTCCAAAACCAAGTCTTTGAATATGAGGCAAGGTTTAAAGGTATCAGTTTGGCTGCCAGTTGCAGGACTCGCGAGACTTGTTCTTCCTCTTGTGATGGTGAATCACTGCCATGGGAACTGGATGATAAGCTCGCTACTACCTCATCAACACCACCATCTTCTTCATCACCAAAGGAGACTTGACTTCATGGTATGGGCACTCCCCTTGGCCTATACCAAGCTTGCGGAGGTGCCTTGGTATTGTATCACCACTACTATCTTTGCCCTTACTTATTTTAGTTTGATCTTTGGTTATCTTTTGGTGTAGTTCAATAAAACTTTAGTTCGATCCTTTCTTTTCGAGTGCTTGCTTAGTTATCTACCTATCTATGTAATCGTGTGCAAGTTATATAATAAGGTTTTGGTGTGAGTCTTTGTTTCTTTACTCTTATGTTGCAAATCAAATAAAATAAATAAATGAATGAAAAATATCATATGCTAATCTTATGGTAAGTAATGAGATCACATAAGGAAGTGCATAAGTGGTAAAATTTGTTGGGGATTGACAAACATAGCATTTGTCAATGATGCAACTCATGAAAGAATTAATAAGGGAAGAGAAGATTCACATGCAAATATACTATCTTGGACATCTTTTATGATTGTGAGCCCTTGTTATATATTAATGCCAAAATAGTTGATGTTGGACAAGGAAGACAATGTAATGAATTATGCTTGTCCATATTCACATAGAAGTTATATTGTTATAGATCCTTCAACATGTGGTGCTTGCCTAATATCTTTGCTAGCCAAAAATTCCGCACTAAGTAGAAATACTACTTGTGCATCCAAAAACCTTGAACCCAAATTCATGCCTTGAGAGTCCACCATACCTACCTATGGATTGAGTAAGATCCTTCAAGTAAGTTGTCATCGATGCAATAAGGCAATAAAAATTGCTTCTAAAGTGTAGGATCATTTAGTGCAAGAGAAAATTGAGTGATGTACGAACTTGTGATGGCAAAGAATAAAAGCGACAGACTGCACAATAAAGGTTGCTATCCTAAGGGGAAATATAATGTGACGTTCTTTTGCATTAAGGGGTTTGGCATAAACAAAAAGCGAATGGCAACCTCTGCTTCCCTCTGTGAAGGGCCTATCTTTTACTTTCACGTATTCACTTTTATGCAAGAGTCAAAGTATTCTTCCCTATTCCTTTTTATTTACTCTTTTGGCAAGCATCATGCGGTGAGGAAAGATCTAAGCACATATATCTAGTTGGATGTGAGTGAGCATGAATTATTATTGTTGACATCACCCTTGAGGTGAGTATGTTGGCAGGCGAAACTATAAGCCCCTATCTTCCTATGTGTCCGGTTGAAAAATTTTGCTCATGGGTACAATGTGAGTGTTAGCAATCATGGAATACTAAATGATGGTTGAGTATGTGGACTTGACAAAAGGCTCCGACACGTGACCCTTCCTGAAAATATGATGAATTGTAGTTGCAAAGTTGACTGGGAACATAGTTTCTTGGTTTTCAATAGAGTTTATGCTTTATACTTCAATGTTGTGATGAATTGTTACTTGTTCATGAGAAGTTATATGATGAAAGTTGTGGGATAAAGGTTTATGTTAAAGTTCTTTGTTGTTATAATAATAATCATGATGCTTCTCTGTCCGTATTTTGTTTTTGTCGACACCTCTTTCTCTAAGCATGTGGACATGTTTCTCAACGTCGGTTCTTTGCTTGAGGACAAGCGAGGTCTAAGCTTGGGGGAGTTGATACATCCATTTTGCGTTATGATTTCCTACTCTTATTTGTAATGTTTTATGTATAATAATGCTTTTTGGAGTATTTCTAATGCCTTTTCTCTCATAATATGCAAGGTTTACACAAAGAGGGAGAATACCGGCAGCTGGAATTCTAGACCTAAAAAAAGCACGTCAGAGTTACCTATTTTGCACGTCTCAAAATAAGCTGAAACTTCACGAAGAATCTTTTATGGATTATTTAAGAATTATTGGAGCAAATAACTACCAAAGGGGGCCCACCAGGTGGGCACAACCCACCTAGGTGCGCCAGGGCCCCCAGGCGCACCGTGGTGGGTTGTGCCCTCCTCGGCCCACATCCGGTGCCCATCTTCTAGTATATAGGTCATTTTTACCTAGAAAAAATAAAGAGGGGACTTTCGGGACAAATCGCCGCCGTCTCAAGGCGGAACTTGGGCAGGAGCACTTTTGCCCCTCCAGCGGAGCGATTTCGCCAGCGGAACTTCCCTCCCGGGGTGGGAAATCATTGTCACCGTCATCACCAACAACTCTTCCATCATTGGGAGGGAAATCTCCATCAACATATTCAACAACACCATCTCCTCTTAAACCCTAGTTCATCTCTTGTGTTCAATCTTTGTACCCAAGCATTAGATTGGTACTTGTGGGTGACTAGTAGTGTTGATTACATCTTGTAGTTGATTACTATATGGTTTATTTGGTGGAAGATTCTATGTTCAAATCCATTATGCTATTTAATACACCTCTAATCTTGAGCATGATTATCATTTGTGAGTAGTTACTTTTGTTCTTGAGGTCACCGGAGAAGTCATGCTGCAAGTAATCATGTGAACTTGATATGTGCTCGATATTTTGATGATATGTATGTTGTGAATCCCTTAGTGGTGTCATGTGAATGTCGACTACATCGCACTTCACCTTATGAGGGCCTAAGGGAATGCATTGTGGAGTAGTTATTAGATGATGGGTTGCTAGACCGATTTGGATCCAATGTTTAATGCTATGGTTAGATTTTATCTTAATACTTGTCTCGTAGTTACGGATGCTTGCGAGGGGGTTAATCATAAGTAGGAGGTTTGTTCAAGTAAGAACAACACCTAAGCACCGATCCACCCACATATCAAATTATCAAAGTAGCGAACACGAATTAAGCAACATGATGAAAGTGATATGATGACATTCCCGTGTACCCTCAAGAACACTTTGTTTATTATAATAGACCGTTTTGGCATGTCCATTGCCTCAAAAGGATTGGGTTACCTGATACGTGTCCAACGTATCTATAATTTTTTATTGTTCCATGCTATTATATTATCTGTTTTGGATGTTTAATGGGCTTTATTATGCACTTTTATATTATTTTTGGGACTAACCTATTAACCGGAGGCCCGGTGCAAATTGTTATTTTTTGCCTATTTCAGTGTTTCGCAGAAAAGGAATATCAAACGGAGTCCAAACGGAATGAAACCTTCGGGAGAGACATTTTTGGAACAAATGCAATCTAGGAGACTTGGAGTGGATGTCAAGGAAGTAACGAGGCGGCCACGAGGTAGGAGGGCGCGCCCGGGGGGTAGGCGCGCCCCCACCCTTGTGGGCCCCTCTTGGCTCCACCGACCTACTTCTTTCGCCTATATATACTCATATACCCCGAAAACATCCAGGAGCACCACGAAACCCTATTTCCACCACCGCAACCTTCTGTACCCGTGAGATTCCATCTTGGGGCCTTTTTCGGCGCTCCGCCAGAGGGGGAATCGATCACGGAGGGCCTCTACATCAACACCATAGCCTCTCCAATGATGTGTGAGTAGTTTACAATAGACCTTCGGGTCCATAGTTATTAGCTAGATGGCTTCTTCTCTCTCTTTGATTCTCAATACAAAGTTCTCCTCGATCTTCTTGGAGTTCTATTCGATGTAATACTTTTTGAAGTGTGTTTGTCGAGATCTGATGAATTGTGGGTTTATGATCAAGATTATCTATGAACAATATTTGATTCTTCTCAGAATTCTTATATGTATGATTTCATATCTTTGCAAGTCTCTTCGAATTATCATTTTGGTTTGGCCTGCTAGATTGATATTTCTTGCAATGGGAGAAGTTCTTAGCTTTGGGTTCAATCTTGCGGTGTCCTTTCCCAGTGACAGCAGGGGCAGCAAGGCTCGTATTGTATTGTTGCCATCGAGGAAAAAAAAGATGGGGTTTATATCATATTGCTTGAGCTTATCCCTCTACATCATGTCATCTTGCTTAATGCGTTACTCTGTTCTTATGAACTTAATACTCTAGATGCATGCTGGATAGCGGTCGATGTGTGGAGTAATAGTAGTAGATGCAAAATCGTTTTGATCTACTTGTCACGGACGTGATGCTTATATACATGATCATGCCTAGATATTCTCATAACTATGCGCTTTTCTATCAATTGTTCGACAGTAATTTGTTCACCCAACGTAAGATATGCTATCTTGAGAGAAGCCACTAGTGAAACCTATGGGCCCCGGGTCTCTTTTCAATCATATTATATCTCTTTTATTTACATTGCATCTCGTTTACTATTTTGCAATCTTTACTTTTCAATCTATACAAAAAAATACCAAAAATATTTATCTTATTATCTCTATCAGATTGTCGGTGTACTAGAGTAGGGGTACCCTAGTATCCCGAACTCGTGCACGGGCGGTTGCAGCGCCCCGCGGCAAGGCTTGCCGGGCGACCGCCAAGACCCTCTGTGGTTCCCTTGAAGACCATTCAAGAACAAAGTACTCAAACCAAGACCCCGGCAAGAGGAGCTTGCCGGGAAGGCCAACCAAGGCCCCGGCAAGAGGAGCTTGCCGGGAAGGCCAACCCAGGCCCCGGCAAGAGGATCTTGCCGGGAAGAGACAAGACCCCGGCAAGAGGAGCTTGCCGGGAAGGCCACTCAAGGCATACCAAGAAAGCTTGCCGCGACGCGCCGCGCGTCCCGGCAAGGCCCGGTGAGCGACAAGCTCCCGAACACGACAAGACGACGGCCGCGGCAAGGAGCTTGCCGCGGGAAACCCCCACTTCGTGCCCGCGCTCCAGCACACCTGCTAACGTGTCGCTCTAGGACTCTCCCAAGCACACATGGCAGGAGGTCGTGCAGCTAGGGGTACGTGGTGGCAAGCGGAGATGAAGAGAAGGCCATCGTGGCAAACGGTGGCGCTCCTAACGGTCACCTTTTGCACTGTTTAGGAGACTCAGACAGGCATTTAATGCCCTTGTCCCCTGCCGTTAGAGTTAGGTAGGGCGCACTGTATCCACAGTAGCGGTAGCTGCACCTACCGCATCCTTTTCCATTTTTACCCTTCTAGTCTACGTTGCCACCTGTCGGTGACCCCTTGAAAGTATAAAAGGAGGCCCAGGCGCAACGTAGAGGAGGTTCGTTCGGCCGGTTCGGCTCATTGGAAACACCAGAAACACTCCCACGCTCAGTATGGTAGCGTCGATCGCTCCTGAGCAAAGATTCAATACACACAAACAAGCAGCAGTAGGGTTTTACGCATCCGTGCGGCCCGAAGCTGGGTAAAATCGCCCGCGTGTACTGCCTCGATCCGCTCTTTGTGCGCTCTCCGCCTCCCACCGAACCGAAAGGGGCCCTGTCCCCATAGGTGTTGGAGGATCAGCACCCCCCGACATCTTTGGCGCGCCAGGTAGGGGGCGTCGAGATTGTGCGAACCCGATCCGGCGTGCACGCAAGCTAAATCTTCATCGTCTTCATTGACATGCCACCGAAGAAGAAGGATTCGGAGGCAGCTGTTCCGTCCACGTCAAGGCTCAGCTGTTCTTCATCGTCATGGCTCCTAAGAAGCGGGCGAGCAAAAGAACGACGCCAGTGCGGCAACCGAAAAGCTAAGTCATGCGAAACTTTAGATATTTCCTTTCTATATAAGGTTATCCGCCTCGGAGATCTTGTTCTTTGTACGGAAAACCTGTGCGTGGAGGAATCAACTCGTAGCTAGTTGCGCCCTTACTTTGTTTCGAGTCCGCTCAACAACTTAAGTGAGCTGCTAGCGCCCTTACTTTGCTTCGAGTCCGCTCAGCAACTTAAGTGAGCCACTAGCGCCCTTAGTTTGTTTCGAGTCCACTCAACAACTTAAGCGAGCTGCAACTAGTTGCGACAAGGTTGCTTGTCGGTAGCGACCCCGCCAGCAGGCTGCTGAAGTTCCGCACTCGGCGCTCGCGGCAAGGGTGCCTGCACCGGCAAGTTTCCCTAGAAAGCGTAGGGTGGACGTACAAAGAGAGGTTGAACAGGAAGATAGCATGCACTATTTATTTGAGATTTCTGCATAGACCTGTATGCCAAGGAGCCTTCTCGGGGCTAGTTGCGCTCCATGTTGCCTCGAGTCTGCTCGGCAACTTGTGTGGTTGCGCTAGAACCAAGAAGGTAAACCTTTCTGGGAGGCGATGTTCCCGAATAGCCGCTAAGGGCCCGTTCCCTCAAGCGCTGCTGGCTGGATCGTACGCACCGGAAAGCATTCCAGCAGGCATAGGGAATATGCAGCAAAAGTCAAAATTCGCAAGCGAGTTAAGTGCACTTCGGATGCGAATCACTTGTTATGTTTTAAACGCAGTTATGGCCCGGGGGCTGGCAGCGCCCTTAGGACCAATCTTTTTGGTGTCAAGAACGATGAAGTTCTTCGCCATAAGCCTTTCCGGCAACATCTTGCCGGGAGCCGGTGTCAAGAACGACGAAGTTCTTCGCCATAAGCCTTTCCGGCAACGATCTTGCCGGGAGCCGGTGTCAAGAACGACGAAGTTCTTCGCCATAAGCCTTTCCGGCAACGATCTTGCCGGGAGCCGGTGTCAAGAACAACGAAGTTCTTCGCCATAAGCCGTCCTGGCAACAAGCTTTCCGGAAGCCGGCATCGAGAACGTCAAAGTTCTCTGCCGAAGATAAAAGCCTTCCTGGCAACAAGCTTGCCGGAAGTCAGCATCGAGAACGTCAAAGTTCTCTGCCGAAGATAAAAGCCTTCCTGGCAACAAGCTTGCCGGAAGCCGGCATCGAGAACGTCAAAGTTCTCTGCCGAAGATAAAAGCCTTCCTGGCAACAAGCTTGCCGGAAGCCGGCATCGAGAACGTCAAAGTTCTCTGCCGAAGATAAAAGCCTTCCTGGCAACAAGCTTGCCGGAAGCCGGCATCGAGAACGTCAAAGTTCTCTGCTGGAAGATAAAAGCCTTCCCGGCAAGCCAGTATCGCTGGGGGCTGCGAGTGCCAAGAATCGTCCACGGCAAGCCAGAGTTGCCGGGGGCTGCAATATCAGATAAGTCTTTCATCCCTCATCATGCATCCTCTTATGGACTGGGGAATGCGAAACCACGTTTCTTCCCGGAAACTGCCGTGCTCCCTTGACTCTAGGCCCTGGGGCTCGTTCTCGGGGCCAAGTTTGGTCGTAGTCGCGGCAGCAAAGGGATGAAACGAGGAGACCGCACCCACCTCGGTCCTGCCTCCGTTAAAAGCGTGAGAAAGGTCGAGCGACGTGGGAAGGCGGCAGGGCCTGTTGCCGGGAGATGAAATGTCTGTCCGAGGGATACCAAGGATTTGCTCCTTGGCGTGGGTTTAACTCGCGAGACAAATAACCCGGCAAGCATCCCCTTTTCATTAAAAAACATCCCACTCAGGTACAGTCCATAGAGGATGAAAAACATGAAAGAGAGGATTACAAGTTTTAGATACAGCTAAGGCCCGAAGGCTTACAAATTAAAAAGATAAGATGCCCGTAATCCCTTTCCTATCCTTCTCTTCAGGAGGCAGGTCAAGGAGGCGAAAAGGGCAAAAGGAGCGCCTAGGCGAGCTACGGGTGCCAGAAGACACCAAGGGAACATCCCGGGGGCCGTCCGAAGGCTGGACGGCGACGGCGGCGCTGGAAGCGGGGCTCGAAGACGGGGCGGCAGGACGTCAGCACGCTGTCGAGGGCACCACGCCCTTGTACTCCGACCTGACGGCCTTGTCGCCAGCCCTCTTCCCCTTCCGCAGCCTCCCTACGCCAGCCGCCTAAGGAGACGACCCCGGGGAGTTCAAGGAGCCGGCGGCACGGATGATGGGGTCGCCGGTGCCGCATAAAGCGGCGCCCGACGCCTAGTCGGACCCGCCATCCCGCCGCCCGCTATCCTTATCGTCGCTGTCGCTCTCCTCCTCGTCACTCTTGCTCGAGGAGGAGTCTTCGCTATCGGAAGAGTTGTCCACGCAGCACTTCGCCCGAGTGCCGAAGCACCCAAAGACCTTGACGGAGAGGAGATCACCCTCCATCAACTTAAAATGGAGGGTAAACCCCTCCATCAGGCTGAGGATACGGGCGAACGTCTTCCACCCTCGATCAAGATACATCACATTAGGGGCTGGGAATACAACGCGGACAAGCGTGCCGCTGATCCCATAGCCCCTCATATGCAATCTCAGTGTCTCGGGCGGATCCAACTCCATCGCGCTCGCAAATGGAGCTGGGAGCCGGAGGCGACGACGAGGCGCCCGGTGCAGCTTGACGAAGAACTCGCAAGGGTCGTCCCCTATATGGACCGCCGTGGGGGAGGAGCCGCCGGCAGAGGCGAAGCTGGCGCGCCGCCCCGCCCGCCTCTTCCCCGAGCGCCTCGACCTCGTCCTCGACCTCGGCCGCGACCTCGCCCCCTCCCTCTTCCCCTTATGGCTGGCTCTGCCACTACGGGCACGGAAGAGGGAGAGATGCGCTGTCTGGCGGCGACCCTCACCGCCACCGACGAAGGGCCTGGGTTCCCTTTCTCCATGGCGGATGAGAGAAAGGGGAGCAGAAGCTGAAGAAAGGAGGAGATGAGAGAGTGCGGGTTTCTGTGCTCCCCTCCCGCTCTTTATAAAGGAGCGAGGTGGGGGCTCGGCCGCCCCGCTCAGCGAATCAAGGCACGGGAAGAGCAGGGAGTCGGGGCCAACCCGCTGCCTCTGCTCGCGACGGCCCAGTTTCCCACTTCCATCGTCCGTGACCCCAAGCGCATGGGAGCCGCGTGGCGTGGATGCAGAACCAAGGCGACAGATGAGGCGGCCTCGCTCCGCCCCGTGAACGCGGGGAGTGGACGTCCCGAAAACCGCGCACCGGCCCCGTCCAGTAAATGCACCGCGCCCCCACGCCTACCTCCGTTTAGGGAGGAGGGCGTGAACCGTCCTCATCATCGTGGCCTGACGCATGCTCGAGGGGCTTAGCCCCGCGCACGCCGCCCGCATCACCCACGACGCCGCGTTTGACGCATGCTGTTCTGGGCGTGCGCGGTGGGAGCGGAGAGATATGCGGCGTGCCCTAGGCCGCGCGTGCCCGTGCACTGTTTTGGGCCTGGCCCAACAGCGCTCGGCACCGTGTATGGCCCAGGCCCGGGGGCTCCTGTCGGTGTACTAGAGTAGGGGTACCCTAGTATCCCGAACTCGTGCACGGGCGGTTGCAGCGCCCCGCGGCAAGGCTTGCCGGGCGACCGCCAAGACCCTCCGTGGTTCCCTTGAAGACCGTTCAAGAACAAAGTACTCAAACCAAGACCCCGGCAAGAGGAGCTTGCCGGGAAGGCCAACCAAGGCCCCGGCAAGAGGAGCTTGCCGGGAAGGCCAACCCAGGCCCCGGCAAGAGGATCTTGCCGGGAAGAGACAAGACCCCGGCAAGAGGAGCTTGCCGGGAAGGCCACTCAAGGCATACCAAGAAAGCTTGCCGCGATGCGCCGCGCGTCCCGGCAAGGTCCGGTGAGCGACAAGCTCCCGAACAAGACAAGACGACGGCCGCGGCAAGGAGCTTGCCGCGGGAAACCCCCACTTCGTGCCCGCGCTCCAGCACACCTGCTAATGTGTCGCTCTAGGACTCTCCCAAGCACACGTGGTAGGAGGCCGTGCAGCTAGGGGTACGTGGTGGCAAGCGGAGATGAAGAGAAGGCCATCGTGGCAAACGGTGGCGCTCCTAACGGTCACCTTTTGCACTGTTTAGGAGACTCAGACATGCATTTAATGCCCTTGTCCCCTGCCGTCAGAGTTAGGTAGGGCGCACTGTATCCACAGTAGCGGTAGCTGCACCTACCGCATCCTTTTCCATTTTTACCCTTCTAGTCTACGTTGCCACCTGTCGGTGACCCCTTCAAAGTATAAAAGGAGGCCCAGGCGCAACGTAGAGGAGGTTCGTTCGGCCGGTTCGGCTCATTGGAAACACCAGAAACACTCCCACGCTCAGTCTGGTAGCGTCGATCGCTCCTGAGCAAAGATTCAATACACACAAACAAGCAGCAGTAGGGTTTTACGCATCCGTGCGGCCCGAAGCTGGGTAAAATCACCCACGTGTACTGCCTCGATCCGCTCTTTGTGCGCTCTCCGCCTCCCACCGAACCGAAAGGGGCCCTGTCCCCATAGGTGTTGGAGGATCAGCACCCCCCGACACAGATCTCACTTTTGCAAGTGGTTGTGAAGGGATTGACAACCCCTTTATCGCGTTAGTTAAAAGGTTATTATTTGTTTGTGCAGGTACAAGGCGACTTGCGTGTAACCTCCTACTAGATTGATATCTTGGTTCTCAAAAACTGAGGGAAATACTTACGCTACTTTGCTGCATCACCCTTTCCTCTTCAAGGGAAAACCAACGCATGCTCAAGAGATAGCAAGAAGGATTTCTGGCATCGTTGCCGGAAAGATCTACGCACAAGTTAAGATTTGATCTCTCGACAACTCGCCGATTTCTGGCATCGTTGCCGGAAAGATCTACGCACAAGTCAAGACATACCAAGTACCCATCACAAACTCTTATCCCTCGCATTACATTATTTGCCATTTGCCTCTCGTTTTCCTCTCCCCCACTTCACCCTTGCCATTTTATTCGCCATTTTTCCGTTCGTCTCTTTTTGCTTGCTTCTTGTGTGTCCGTGTGTTAGATCATTTGTTTCGCCATCATGGTCAGTCCTTCTATCATTGTTAGTACTCCCGAGAATGAAGTTCTTAATTTTAAACAAAGGGAGGGAGAAAATTTAAAAGATGCTTGGTATAGAATTTGCAATGCTCAGAATAGATCCACTATGAAGCAATCTACTTCCGTTCTTCTTTGCAATTTTTATGTAGGCATCACTCCTTGGAACAGTTATATTCTTGACACCATTACTAGAGGAAATTTCTTGGATAGCCATACTTTTGATTCTTATAATGCTATGATAGATTTGTTTGGCTCACCACCTCTTTTGGTTAATGGAACTATTTTAACTTTGGAACACGTGATGCAAGGGCTTGAAATTATTGAAAATAAAGTTGCCACTGTGGAGTTGATTGAGAATTTGGATAAAAAGATCCACAACCAAATTACCCAATATGGATCTAAGGTAGGAGTTACTCTGAAAAGTTTTAAAGAAAAAGAACCCATAGTTGACGGAAAATTAGATCAAGATTCCACTAGAATTGATAAACTTGAGGATATTATTACCAACTTAGGTTCTGCTTTTTTTGCCATGAGAAATACCTCAAACCCTCCTACTACCAAAGTTGCTAAATTTATGTATGTTCCTAAAAATAAGGGTGGATCTTCTAGTACAAAAACTGTGGATCTCAAATCAATAAGTGTTCACCCCAACTTTTTCGCTATCATTAAGGAATCTTTTGCTACAAATGAATTTCTTGATTTCTTGCCTAGGAGTTTGATAATTAATAAAAAGAAGGAAACTCCTAAGGGTTATAAGTGTTCAATTGAAGAATTGCCGACCAAAGATGGTAATACCTAGATCTATTCTTGTTTTTATGCCTAGCTAGGGGCATTAAACGATAGCGCTTGTTGGGAGGCAACCCAATTTTATTTTTGTTCTTTACTTTTTGTTCCTGTTTAGTCATAAATAATTCATCTAGCCTCTGTTTAGATGTGGTTTGTGTTTTAATTAGTGTCCCTGCCAAGTAAAACCTTTAGGATAACGTACGGTGATAGTTAATTTGATCTTGCTGAAAAACAGAAACTTCTGCACGCACGAGATTAGTTTTCATAAATCACAAAAACGTGATTTTCAGTTGATTATTCTTTAACAATATTAATAAACAAATTACCTAGGACTTCCTAATTTGGTAGAATTTTTGGGGTTCCAGAAGTATTCGAGAGTTACAGATTTCTATAGACTGATCTGTTTTTGACAAATTCTGTTTTTCATGTGTTGTTTGCTTATTTTGATGAATCTATGGCTAGTATCGGGGGGTATGAACCATAGAGAAGTTGGAATACAGTAGGTTTAACACCAATATAAATAAAGGATGAGTTCATTACTGAGTTCATTACAGTACCTTAGAGCGGTGGTTTGTTTTCTTGCACTAACGGAGCTCATGAGATTTTCTGTAGAGTTTTGTGTTGTGAAGTTTTCAAGTTTTGGGTAAAGATTTGATGGATTTTGGAATAAGGAGTGGCAAGAGACTAAGCTTGGGGATGCCCAAGGCACCCCAAGGTAAAATTCAAGGACAACCAAAAGCCTAAGCTTGGGGATGCCCCGGAAGGCATCCCCTCTTTCGTCTTCGTCTATCGGTAACTTTACTTGAGGCTATATTTTTATTCACCACATGATATGTGTTTTGCTTGGAGCGTCTTGTATGATTTGAGTCTTTGATTTTTAGTTTATCACAATCATCCTTGCTGTACACACCTTTTGGAGAGACACACGTGAATCAGAATTTATTAGATACTCTATGTGCTTCACTTATATCTTTTGAGCTAGACAATTTTGCTCTAGTGCTTCACTTATACCATTTTAGAGCACGGTGGTGGTTTTATTTTGTAGAAATTATTGATCTCTCATGCTTCAGTTATATTATTTTGAGAGTCTTTTAGAAGAGCATGGTAATTTTCGTTGGTTATAAAATTAGTCCTAATATGATGGGCATCCAAGTTGGGTAAAATAAAAACTTTCATATGGAGTGCATTAAACACTATGATAAATTTGATACTTGATAATTGTTTTGAGATATAAAGGTGGTAATGTTAGAGTCATGCTAGTTGGGTAATTACGAAATTGAGAAATACTTGTGTTAAAGTTGGCAAGTCTCGTAGCATGCACGTATGGTGAATGTTGTGTGACAAATTTGAAGCATGGGGTGTTCTTTGATTGCCTTCCTTATGAGTGGAGGTCGGGATCGCGCGATGGTTAACTCCTACCAACCCTTCCCCTAGGAGCATGCATAGTAGTACTTTGCTTCAAGGGCTAATAAACTTTGCAATAAGTATATGAGTTCTTTATGACTAACTGAGTCCATGGATTATACGCACTCTTACCCTTCAGCAATTTGCTAGCCTCTACGGTACCGTGTATTGCCCTTTCTCACCTTGAGAGTCGGTGCAAACTTCGCCGGTGCATCCAAACCCCGTGATACGATACGCTCCATCACACATAAACCTCCTTATATCTTCCTCAAAACAGCCACCATACCTACCTATTATGGCATTTCCATAGCCATTCCGAGATATATTGCCATGCAACTTTCCACCGTTCCGTTTATTATGACACACTCCATCATTGTCATATTGCTTTGCATGATCATGTAGTTGACAACGTATTTATGGCAAAGCCACCTTTATATTTCTTTCATACATGTCGCTCTTGATTCATTGCATATCCCGGTACACCGCCAGAGGCATTCACATAGAGTCATATTTTGTCCTAAGTATTGAGTTGTAATTCTTGAATTGTAAATAAATAGAAGTGTGATGATTTCCATTATTAGAGCATTGTCCCGTGTGAGGAAAGGATGATGGAGACTATGATTCCCCCACAAGTCGGGATGAGACTCCGGACGAAATAAAAAAAGGAGAGAAAAAAAAGAAAAAAAGAGAGGCCAAAGAAGCCAAAATAAAAAAATGAGAGAAAAAGAGAGAAGGGACAATGTTACTATCCTTTTTCCACACTTGTGCTTCAAAATAGCACCATGATCTTCATGACAGAGAGTTTCTTATTTTGTCACTTTCATATACTAGTGGGAATTTTTCATTATAAAACTTGGCTTATATATTCCAATGATGGGCTTCCTCAAAATTCCCTAGGTCTTCGTGAGCAGGCAAGTTGGATGCACACCCACTTAGTTTCTTTTTGATTAGCTTTCATACATTTATAGCTCTAGTGCATCTGTTGCATGGCAATCCCTACTCCTCGTATTGACACCAATTGATGGGCATCTCCATAGCCCGTTGATTAGCCGCGTCAATGTGAGACTTTCTCCTCTTTTTTGGTTTTCTCACATAATCCCTATCATCATACTCTACTCCACCCATAGTGCTATGTCCATGGCTTATGCTCATGTATTGCATGAGGTTGAAAAGGCTGAAGCGCGTTAAAAAGTATGAACCAATTGCTTGGCTGAAACCGGGGTTGTGCATGATGGGAGCATTTTGTGTGAGGAAAATGAAGCATGGCCAAACTATATGATTTTGTAGGGATAAGCTTTCTTTGGCTATGTTATTTTGATAAGACATAAACTGCTTGGTTAGCATGCTTGAAGTATTACTATTTTTATGTCAATATTAAACTTTTATCTTGAATTTTTTGGATCTGAACATTCATGCCACAATAAAGATTCTGTTTTTATCATTGAAAATTACATTGGAAATTATCTTAGGTAGCATTCCACATCAAAAATTCTGTTTTTTATCATTTACCTACTCGAGGACGAGCAGGAATTAAGCTTGGGGACGCTTGATACGTCTCCAACGTATCTATAATTTTTTATTGTTCCGTGCTATTATATTATCTGTTTTGGATGTTTAATGGGTTTTATTATGCACTTCTATATTATTTTTGGGACTAACCTATTAACCAGCGGCTCAGTGCAAATTGTTGTTTTTTGCCTATTTTAGTGTTTCGCAGAAAAGGAATGTCAAACGGTGTCCAAACGAAATGAAACCTTTGGGAGACTCGTTTTTGGAACAAACGCAATCCAGGAGACTTGGAGTGGACGTCAAGGAAGCAACAAGGCGGCCACGAGGTAGGAGGGCGCGCCCGGGGGTGGTAAGCGCGCCCCCACCCTCGTGGGCCCCTCGTGGCTCCACCGACCTAGTTCTTTCGCCTATATATTCTCATATACCCCGAAAACATCCAGGAGCACCACGAAACCCTATTTCCACCACCACAACCTTCTATACCCGCGAGATCCCATCTTGGGCCTTTTCTGGCGCTCCGTCGGAGGGGGAATCGATCACGGAGGGCTTCTACATCAACACCATAGCCTCTCCGATGATGTGTGAGTAGTTTACCATAGACGTTCGGGTCCATAGTTATTAGCTAGATGGCTTCTTCTCTCTCTTTGATTCTCAATACAAAGTTCTCCTCGATCTTCTTGGAGATCTATTCGATGTAATACTTTTTGCGGTGTGTTTGTCGAGATCCGATGAATTGTGGGTTTATGATCAAGATTATCTATGAACAATATTTGATTCTTCTCTGAATTCTTATATGTATGATTTGATATCTTTGCAAGTCTCTTCAAATTATCAGTTTGGTTTGGCCTACTAGATTGATCTTTCTTGCAATGGTAGAAGTGCTTAGCTTTGGGTTCAATCTTGCAGTGTCCTTTCCTAGAGACAGCAGGGGCAGCAAGGCTCGTATTGTATTGTTGCCATCAAGGATAAAAAGATGGGGTTTATATCATATTGCTTGAGTTTATCCCTCTACATCATGTCATCTTGCTTAATGCATTACTCTGTTCTTATGAACTTAATACTCTAGATGCATGCTGGATAGCGGTCGATGTGTGGAGTAATAGTAGTAGATGCAGAATCGTTTCGATCTACTTGTCACGAACGTGATGCCTATATACATGATCACGCCTAGATATTCTCACAACTATGCGCTTTTCTATCACTTGCTCGATAGTAATTTGTTCACCCACCATAAGATATGCTATCTTGAGAGAAGCCACTAGTGAAACCTATGGCCCCCGGGTCTCTTTTCAATCACATTATATCTCTTTTATTTACATTGCATCTCGTTTATTATTTTGTAATCTTTACTTTTCAATCTATACAACAAAAATACCAAAAATATTTATCTTATTATCTCTATCAGATCTCACTTTTGCAAGTGGCCGTGAAGGGATTGACAACCCCTTTATCATGTTGGTTGCAAGGTTCTTATTTGTTTGTGCAGGTACAAGGCGACTTGCGTGTAATCTCTTAATGGATTGATACCTTGGTTCTCAAAAACTGAGGGAAATACTTACGCTACTTTGCTGCATCACCCTTTCCTCTTCAAGGAAAAACCAACGCATGCTCAAGAGGTAGCACTACCTTGCTGAACTTTATTTACCGTTAGCGTTACTTGCTTGTTGCAAATTACCTTGCTATCAAACAACTTGTCACCGACAATTTCAGTGCTTGCAGACAATACCTTGCTGAAAACCACTTGTCATTTCCTTCTGCTCCTCATTGGGTTCGACACTCTTACTTACTGAAAGGTCTACGGTTGATCCCCTATACTTGTTGTTCATCTAGGCTCTTTTCTGGCACCGCTGGCAGGGAGTGAAGCGCTCTTGGTAAGTGGAAATTGGTAATGAAAAATTATTACTACATGCTAAAATTTATTGTCACTTGCTACTATGGAAAAGGGGTTTGTTCGGGGTATCTTCAACTTGACCGGAACCACAATTAGTTGCCCCTCAACCTACTGCACCTACTGAAAATATTGGTTATGAAATTCCTTCGGGTATGATAGAACAACTGCTAGCTAATCCTTATGTAGGAGATGGAACTGAACATCCTAATATGCACTTGATATATGTGGATAAATTTCTAGATTATTTAAGCTTGCAGGTTTGTCCATATATGAAGCTAAGAATTAGGTTTTCTCTTTATCTTTAAAGGGAAAAGCATTGACATGGTACAGGCTATGTGATGATATTGGATCTTGGAACTGGAATCGATTGAAATTGGAGTTTCACCAAAAAAATTATCATATGCATCTAGTTCATCGTGATCGGAATTTTATATATATATATATATATATATATATATATATATATATATATATATATATATATATATATATATATGGTACGCGTCAATGCTATACAAACGGTTTTAAACCCCTTTTCGCGACGGCATTCGGAACCGTCGCCTAGTGAGTGTGGGCAATTATGGGGTCCTTCGCACACGACCCAGTAACCGTCGGGGATATGCCCTCCTGGCACACACGCTCGGCAAAATGAGGTTGTGTGCGACCGGCGAGCGAGCAAATACGGTTATACGTACAGTAAAAGTACAATTATACACGCGAAATCATTTCCGGTCGTAAGTTCATCCCATATAGTTAGTCCCCGCGAAATGTTTCCGTTCGTACATACATCCCACACAGTCGCTCCAAGGAAACGTATCCGTTCATAGGTACATCACACACAATTTTCCCCGTTAAATCGTTTGTGATGGCCTTCCAATCACACATAATATTAAAAAATTATCGTTTGCGTTATTGAATGCATCACACACGGTGCTTAGAAGAAACTATGTGCGTTGCCTCAGGTCATCGCCCACGGTATTTTCTCAATAACTGTTTGCAACAGCAAAAACCAATTAGCAGGCTAATTGCCCTATTATTAATAATCCATCTATTAATCTAATTGACATTCATATTAAACACATTATTTCATTCCCATATTAAGGAAGCAGGATTTCATAATTAAAATACATCAGAGTACAACATGATATAGCTTCAGCACTCAGCTACCCCATTACACAACTGCACCAGCACCAAGTTTCACGTGCAACATCTAGAACCTTTCGAAATTAGCATCATAGACGGTACATAGATAGATGCATCTCATCGGAAAAACTGCTGAAGCGGAAGGCGAATATTGAGCATTCATTGATGTTGAAGGTCTTTGCAACTTTAGGCCAGTGCCTGTGGATGATTGACCATCCATCCTTCGTCCTCTTCAGGAACACTTCAATATTGAACCGTGGGTGTTGTATGAAAACCTTCCTTGCCTCCTGTCCATACAGGTGGTTTGAGAGGTAACGATCAGTGAACTGTTTTGGAAAGGCTTGAAAACAAGGATGTGCATAAATATCTTCTCTATATTGGAAAGGGCAAAGGAATAAAAAAGACAAGGTATAATAGTAGACAATAACAGAATGCAGCCACAACAATTTAACATCGCATTGTAGAATTGAACTAAGCAGTTAACTAAACACCACAACAAATGAACCAACCGTTAACTGAGCACCACATTGCACAAATATAACATACTCCTAATAGAAGATCAGACAGTTAACCAAACCAAGCATGCTTAACAACTTGGAAATATAGCAATTGTATTTGTTTCTCATGTATTTAGTAGAGTGAAATTTGATTTAATTCTCACATGGTATACAATAACAGAATGCAGCCACAACAATTGAACATCGCATTGCAGAATTGAACCAAGCAGTTAACTAAACACCACAATAAATGAACCAACCGTTAACTGAGCACCACATTGCACAAATATAACATACTCCTAATAGAAGATCGGATAGTTAACCAAACCAATCATGCTTAACAACTTGGAAATATAGCAATTGTATTTATTTCTCATGTATTTAGTACAGCCAAATTCGATTTATTTCTCACATGGTATACAATAACAGAATGCACACACAATAATTGAACATCGCATTGCAGAATTGAACCAAACAGTTAACTAAACACCACAACAAATGAACCAAACGTTAACTGAGCACCACATTGCACAATATAACATAATCATAATAGAAGATCAGACAGTTAACCAAACCAAGCATGCTTGACAACTTGGAAAATTGCACCCTAAAGAACTGAACATCACATTTGCGGAATTGAACCAGACAGTTAACTGAACACTACATTGCACGACATATAAAACATATACACTAGAGCAGAAGATTGCATGGTAAAAGTAGATAGCACAATTCACTAAAATTTCTTAAGGAAAGGCAGTAGCTAGCAAACTGAACACGGGTCCTTATAGTGAGCTAATAAGACAAGCTACTCATTGTCGGAGATATCGATGACGATTGGCTTGTTGGACATGGAAGAGGGCGAGGCCTCCGCATCGTGGGTGCCTGCTACCTCTTGAGCACTGCGTTGGATTTCCCCGAAGAGGAGAGGATGATGCAGTAAAGTAGCGTAAGTATTTTCCTCAGTTTTGAGAACCAAGGTATCAATCCAGTAGGAGACCACGCACAAGTCCCTCGTACCTACACAAAACGATAGCTCCTCGCAACCAACGCGATTAGGGGTTGTCAATCCCTTCACGGTCACTTACGAGAGTGAGATCTGATAGAGATGATAAATAATATTTTTGGTAATTTTTGGTATAGAGATGCAAAGTAAAAAGTAAAAGGCATAGTAAAAACAAAGCAGGTAATAAAGTAATGGAGATTGATATGATGAGAATAGACCCGAGGGCCATATGTTTCACTAGTGGCTTCTCTCAAGAGCATAGATTTTCTACGGTGGGTGAACAAATTACTGTTGAGCAATTGACAGAATTAAGCATAGGTATGAGCATATCTAGGTAGTGATCATGTATATAGGCATCATGTCCGAGACAAGTAGATCGAAATGATTCTGCATCTACAACTATTACTCCACTCATCGACCACTGTCCAGCATGCATCTAGAGTATTAAGTTAAAAACAGAGTAACGCCTTAAGCAAGATGACATGATGTAGAGGGATAAATTCATGCAATATGATAAAAAACCCCATCTTGTTATCCTCGATGGCAACAGTACAATGCGTGCCTTGCTGCCCCTTCTTTCACTGGGAAAGGACACCGCAAGATTGAACCCAAAGCTAAGCACTTCTCCCATTGCAAGAACTACCAATCTAGTTGGCCAAACCAAAAGGATAATTCAAAGAGGCTTGCAAAGATAACTCAATCATACATAAAAGAATTCAGAGAAGATTCAAATATTGTTCATAGATAAGCTGGATCATAAACCCACAATTCATCGGTCTCAACAAACACACCGCAAAAAGAAGATTACATCGAATAGATCTCCACGAGAGAGGGGGAGAACATTGTATTGAGATCCAAAAAGAGAGAAGAAGCCATCTAGCTACTAGCTATGGACCCGAAGGTCTTAAGTAAACTACTCACACTTCATCGGAAGGGCTATGGTGTTGATGTAGAAGCCCTCCATGGTGGATGCCCCCTCCGGCAGAGCTCCGGAACAGGCCCCAAGATGGGATCTCGTGGATACAGAAGGTTGCGGTGGTGGAATTAGGTTTTTGGCTCCTGTTCTGATCGTTTGGGGATACGTAGGTATATATAGGAGGAAGGAGTACGTCGGTGGAGCAACAGGGGGGCCATGAGGCAGGGGGCGCGCCCTAGGGGGCGCCCTCCACCCTCGTGACTGACTCTTATGCTTCTTGGAGTAGGGTCCATGTCTCCTGGATCACGTTCGGTGAGAAAATCATGTTCCCGAAGGTTTCATTCCGTTTGGACTCCATTTGATATTCTGTTTCTTTGAAACACTGAAATAGGCAAAAAAAACAGCAATTCTGGGCTGGGCCTCCGGTTAATAGGTTAGTCCCAAAAATAATATAAAACTGGAAAATAAAGCCCAGTATAGTCCAAAATAGTAGATAAAGTAGCATGGAGCAATAAAAAAGTATAGATACGTAGGAGTCGTATCAGGCATCCCCAAGCTTAATTCCTGCTCGTCCTCGAGTAGGTAAATGATAAAAAGAGAATTTTTGATGCGGAGTGATACTTTGGCATAATTTAAATGTAAATCTTCTTAATTGTGATATGAATATTCAGATTCAAAAGATTCGAGACAAAAGTTCATATTGACATAAGAAATAATAATACTTCGAGCATACTAATCAAAGTAATCATGTCTTCTCAAAATAACATCGCAAAAGAAAGTTCATCCCTACAAAATCATATAGTTAGGTTATGCTTCATTTTCGTCACACAAAGATGTTCCCAGCTTCTATACCCCCGATGACAAGCCAAGCAATTGTTTCATACTTAAATAATCTCAAACTTTTTCAACCGTCACGCAATACATGAGCGTGAGCCATGGATATAGCACTATGGGTGCAACAGAATATGATGATGGGGATTGTGTGGAGAAGAGGAAAAAGGAGAAAGTCTCACATTGACGAGGATAATCAACGGGCTATGGAGATGCCCATCAATTGATGTCAACATGAGGAGTAGGGATTGCCATGCAACGGATGCACTAGAGCTATGAATGCTCAACAAAAGAAAACTAGTGGGTGTACATCCAACTCGCTTGCTCATGAAGACCTAGGGCATTTGAGGAAGCCCATCGTAGGAATATACAAGCCAAGTTCTATAATGAAAAATTCCCACTAGTATAAAAAGACAACTTTATGAGACTCACTACATGAAGAACAAGGTGCTACTTTGAAGCACAATATATGAGACTCACTACATGAGGAACAAGGTGCTACTTTGAAGCACAAGTGTGGAAAAAGAGATAGTAGCATTGCCCCTTTTTCCCTTTTTTTTCTTTTTTTTCTTTGTTTCCTTTGTTTGGGCCTTTCCTTTTTTTTATTTTGGCCTTTCTTTTTTTCTTTTTGGGCAATGCTCTAATAATGATGATCATCACACTTCTATTGATTACAACATAAGGATTACAACTCGAAACTTAGAACAAGATATGACTCTATATGAATGCCTCCAGCGGTGTACCGGGATGGTGCAATGAATCAAGAGTGACTTGTATGAAAAATAATGCATGGTGGCTTTGCCACAAATACGATGTCAACTACATGATCATGCAATGGCAATATGACATAAGTAATGTATGTCATGATGATGATGATGGAAGTTGCATGGCAATATATCTCGGAATGGCTATGGAAATGCCATGATAGGGAGGTATGGTGGCTGTTTTGAGGATGGTATAAGGAGGTTTATGTGTGATAGAGCGTATCGTATCACGGGGTTTGGATGCACCGGCGAAGTTTGCACCAACTCTCAAGGTGAGAAAGGGCAATGCACGGTACCGAAGATGCTAGCAAAGGCGGAAAGGTGAGAGTGCGTATAATCCATGGACTCAACATTAGTCAAAAGAACTCATATACTTATTGCAAAGATTTAGAAGTAATCAAAAATCAAATACTACGTGCATGCTCCTAGGGGGATAGATTGATAGGAAAAGACCATCGCTCGTCCCCGACCGCCACTCATAAGGATGCACAAGCCAGGTACACTTCATGTTTCAAATTTGTTACACAACTTTAACCATACGTGCATGCCTCGGGACTTGCAAACTTCAACACAAGCATTCTTTGAATTCATAATCACCCAACTAGCACGACTTTGATATTATCACCTCCATATCTAAAAACAATTATCGAGCATCAAACTTATATTAGTATTCAATTCACTCAAAAGAAAGTTTCACATATCTTGAATACCAAGTATATTAACATTAAGCAAATTACCATGCTATTAACGCATTCTCAAAATAATCTAAGTGAAGCATGAGAGATCAATAGTTTCTTTAAAACAAATCCACCACCGTGCTCTAAAAGATCTAAGTGAAGTACTAGAGCAAAAATTATCACGCTCAAAAGATATAAGTGAAGCACTATGAGCAACTATCAAGCTCAAAAGATATAAGTGAAGCACATAGAGTATTCTAACAAATTCCAATTCATGTATGGCTCTCTCAAAAGGTGTGTACAGAAAGGATGATTGTGGTAAACTAACAAGCAAAGACACAAATAATACAAGACGCTCCAAGCAAAACACATATCATGTGGTGAATAAAAATATAGCTCCAAGTAAATTACCGATGGAAGTGGACGAAAGAGGGGATGCCTTCCGAGGCATCCCCAAGCTTTGACTTTTTGGTTTCCTTGGGTTATCTTGGGGGTTCCATTGGCATCCCCAATCTTAGGCTCTTGCCACCCCTTGTTCCATAATCCATCGAAAGAATTCACCCAAAACTTGAAAACTTCACAACACAAAACTCAATAGAAATCTAGTGAGCTCTGTTAGAGAAAGAAAACAAAAGACTACTTCAAGGTACTGTAATGAACTCATTCTTTATTTATATTGGTGTTAAACCTACTGTATTACAACTTCTCTATGGATTATAAACTATTTTATTAGCCATAGAGTCATCAAAATAAGCAAACAACACACGTAAAACAGAATCTGTCAAAAACAGAATAGTCTGTAGCAATCTGTAACTAACGCAAACTTCTGGAACTCTAAAAATCCTACCAAAATAGGAAGTCCTGGACAGTTTGTTTATTGAACAGCATCAAAAAGAATAAACGCAAAATCACGTTCCTGTGATTTAACAAAATTACATTCGTGCGTGCAAAGTTTCTGTTTTTCAGCAGAATCAAATCAACTATCATCGTAGGTTATCCTATAGGTTCTACTTGGCAAAAACACTAATTAAAAGATAAAAACACATCCAAACAGAGGCTAGATGGATTATTTATTCCTAAACAGAAGCAAAAACAAAAAACACAAATAAAATTGGGTTGCCTCCCAACAAGCGCTATCGTTTAATGCCCCTAGCTAGGCATAAAAGCAAAGATAGATCTAGGTATTGCCATCTTTGGTAGGCAATCCATAAGTGGCTCTCATGATAGATTCATATGGTAATTTTATTTTCTTTCTAGGAAAGTGTTCCATGCCCTTCTTTAAGGGAAATTGGAATCTAATATTCCCTTCCTTCATATCAATAATTGCACCAAACGTTCTAAGGAAAGGTCTACCAAGAATAATAGGACATGAAGGATTGCAATCTATATCAAGAACGATAAAATCTACGGGCACATAATTCCTATTTGCAACAATAAGAACATCATTAATTCTTCCCATAGGCTTTTTAATAGTGGAATCCGCAAGATGCAAGTTTAGAGAGCAATCATCAAAGTCACGGAAATCTAGCAAATCACACAAAGTTTTGGGGATAGTAGAGACACTAGCACCCAAATCACACAAAGCATGAAACTCATAATCTTTAATTGTAATTTTAATAGTAGGTTCCCACTCATCATAGAGTTTTCTAGGGATAGAAACTTTCAACTCAAGTTTTTCTTCATAAGATTGCATCAAGGAATCAACAATGTGTTCGGTAAAGGCCTTATTTTGACTATAAGCATGAGGAGAATCTAGCACGGATTGCAACAAGGAAATACAACCAATTAAAGAGCAATTTTCATAATTAAATTCCTTGAGATCCAAAATTGTGGGTTTAGCAACATCTAGTTTTTTATTTATTTCAATTCCACTTTCATTAATTTCATCATCAAGATTTAGAAACTCTGAATTCTTAGAACGCCTTCTAGGTAAAGGAAGATCATATTCAGTTTCATCAAGATTCATATTGCAAAACAAAGATTTAATGGGGGACACATCAATAACTTTTAGATCTTCATCTTGATTTTCATAGGAATTGGAAGAAGAAGCTTTAATAAAGGCATCTTTGAAAGCACGCATCCTAGCGGTTCTTTCTTTGCACTCATCAATGGAAATTCTCATGGCTTTGAGAGACTCATTGATATCATGCTTAGGAGGAATAGATCTAAGCTTTAAAGAATCAATTTCAAGAGAAATTCTATCAACGTTCCTAGACAAATCATCAACTTTAAGCAATTTCTCTTCAAGCAAAGCATTAAAATTCTTTTGTGAATTCATAAACTCTTTAACACTACTCTCAAATTCAGAGGGCATCTTATTAAAATTTCCATAGGAGTTGTTGTAGGAATTTCCATAATTATTAGAAGGATTACTAGGATAAGGCCTAGGATTAAAATTCCCTCTATACGCGTTGTTTCCAAAACTATTTCTACCAACAAAATTCACATTCATAGATTCATTATTATTCTCAATCAAAGTAGACAAAGGCATATCATTGGGATCAAGAGAAGTATTTTTAGTAGCAAACATCTTCATAAGTTCATCCATCTTTTCACTCAAAACATTGATTTCTTCTATAGCATGCACTTTTTTACTAGAAGATCTTTCGGTGTGCCATTGAGAATAATTAGCCATAATATTATCAAGCAATTTGGTAGCATATCCTAACGTAATCTATAATACCTAAATAGTTGATCCCCACTATCCTATTTCTCTTGACATGCAGCCTATCCAAGTCATCAGTCCCACTACCACCAATTAGCTTGACCCATGTAGGCTTTCCATTCATGCTCGCATGCCCATATGATTTTCGGTCTTCCAAGATGTTGGCTCATGGTCTGGAACTGAGGTAGACATCTGAGGAGACATGATTGATAGTGGGCATTCAAGACATGATCCATCATTTTAGTTACCATCTACAAATCTTGGCCAGCGCCTCCAAATCGGATTAGCATCCCTTCAAATTATGGTCGATGTGGAGGGGTTAGAAAGGAGGTGAAAAGGATCGAAGGAGTGGTGCGCAAGGGTGTGGGAGGACCGCATCTCGGAGCTCCCCAACGAGCTTGCGATCCTGCGCTGCACCTCAAATCGTCCGTCCACACCGCCGAGGACGAGGAGGATAGAGAAGGAGGACCGGTGGCGCACAGGGAGTCAGAGGACCACATATCGCTGCCGCTCAAGTTGGCCATCTACACCGACGCGCTCCCCTCGCGGCGGCGCGACCTCTCGGAGCAGCAATGGCCCGGGCACGTCATCGACGGCAGGGACGGGGGAGCAGCTCTCGGCCCTTGACAGGTGAGAGATCTTAGGTGCAGGGACGGGGGACCAGCACCGTCATGCACCACCCGCTTGGCGACGGGGTGCTGAAGGGTATGGACTTCGACATGGAGTCCCCGTCCAGGTACGATGATGACATCGTGAGGAACCAAACGTCGCCGTACATGCCTACAAGGTCGATCCAGGTCGTGGGAGGCAGGATTTACATGCTCGGTTGCTCCTCGCGGGCCCGAGATGCGACCACGCTCGGCGTCGGGCTGTTCGAATTTCGATGTCCCGTGGGTGCAATTCTACAGGTCAATTCTACAGGAACAAGCTCTGCCAGTTCACGCCCTGAGACAGGAGCATGGAGAGCGCATCGCATATGTGGATGGTGGCATTGCCGGATCGTATACCTCGGCCTGCTGGCGGCGGCGCTGGATGTTGCGGACAGTAGGTTCATCGATGCGGACACGCACCTGTCTCAGGTTCTACTGTGGCTGGAAGGTGCGTCCAATTAACTGAGGATCATCATGTGGAGATGCTCTTATGAGGCTACGACAAGTACTCTGTTGTCTTTAGTGTGAAGCTGCAGATAAACTTGCAAAACCGGAATAAAAATACAGGTACCGGTACATTCTTCTTTACGGGCTCACACCACCGACCTGATAGCTGCTACCAACATTTTAAATTATGATTTTGTGTTCACTTTTGTGTTACGGTTCTTTATTTCAATTTATAGACACGCCACTTTTTTCTTTGACAAAATTACAGGAAACGATGCATCCTTTTATTACAAAAGCATAATCTGTAAGTGGTTACTGTTTTGTCCATTCTGATTCTGATTCTAACTTAGTCCATACATTGATAGTGCATACTGCATACACAACATAACTCAAGAATTTGCAGGTTGGTGATTCCCTTGACATTCGGCTTCCATGTATTTTTATCTCCCTATTGTTGTTATACAGATACATAGTAGGAGTCATCACATGCAGGCAACCCGATCAAGGTTCCAACACTTACAGGTTTTGCCAGTTCTTGCAAATTTTATGTTTCAACTTTCTCAAGCATTCAACCAAAGTGCAGATCAATATATCAACTAGCATAGGTGATTGCTTACTTGCAGCAGAGCTCGATTTAACCAGGTGTGTACTATGAATTTGTTGGTCCCTTTGGAGATTTTTGTATTTAACTTGCATAAGGTGTTGATTGGATTTAGAATTTTCTTTGGTTCATAATACTGAAAAAATCTCTACAAGGTGCTGTCTATGATGGATGTATACTACTTTTAGCTTTAGTCCAAAAATATAATATGTGGTCACTAATTAGGTCATGTGAATATGGTTATAGTATTTATGATAGTATTTTTCAACTCAAAACTCACAAGCTGGATTTAGTAGCATATTTTTGTTTCTGTTTGTTCATATTTGTGACAATACTTTTTGAAGAAATATTAAGGAGCTGGCCCATTGCTGGAAAATTTCTTTTGCGATAACATCGGCAGATGATGTGGCTTCATCAGAATGCAGGAAAATCACGTAGTGGGGAGCTCCCATTTGGATATAGCAAATGAAAACTTCACTTATGTGTCATTTCAATTTCCAGCTTGCAAAAATTAAACCACCTCTCAATACATCTTCCTTCGCCAAATATTCATCAAATCTTATTTAATATTCATGTGTATAAAAACTGATATTCAAATGCTCTATGGAAATATGACTAATCTTCAAAATACAAATTGCAAACCATTGTTATGTTTAACATGTACTTACCCACATGCTAATGTCTTGCGAACAACCAAAAAGAGACCAGTGCTCTATTTGTAAGCTTAAGAAACATTTTTTGTGATTATGTTGAGCACTTGGAAGTCTACTAGATGTCCCCGCGGCAACGCACGGGGAATCCATCTAGTTTCCATAAACGTGCCTCCCGCGGCCGAATCTAAAAGATTTCTAGAAGCAAAATTCAATCCGGCATAAAATTTTTGTATGATCATCCATAGATTCAAACCATCAGTAGGGCAATTGCGAAGCATCAATTTCATTCTTTTCCAAGATTGGGCAACATGCTCATGATCAAGTTGTTTAAAATTCATAATATCGTTCCTAAGAGTGATGATCTTAGCGGGAGGAAAATACTTAGAGATAAAAGCATCTTTGCACTTGTTCCAAGAATCAATACTATTTTTAGGCAAAGACGAAAACCAAACTTTAGCACGATCTCTAAGTGAAAACGGAAATAACTTCAATTTGACAATATTGTTATCAGTATCTTTCTTCTTTTGCATATCACACAAATCAACAAAATTGTTTAGATGAGTAGCGACATCTTCACTAGGAAGGCCGGCGAATTGATCTTTCATAACAAGATTCAGCAAAGCGGTATTGATTTCACAAGACTCATCATTATTAAGAGGAGCAATCGGAGTACCAAAGAAATCGTTATTATTGGTATTCGAGAAGTCACACAATTTGGTATTATCTTGCGCCATGGCAACAAGTAATCCAACACACAAGCAAACAGAAAGGCAACGGGAAAAAGGCAAACGGGAAAGAGAGGAGGAGATTGGGAAAGAGAGGGTGAATAAAACGGCAAGGGTGAAGTGGGGGAGAGGAAAATGAGAGGCAAATGGCAAATAATGTAATGCAAGAGATAGGGATTGTGATGGGTACTTGGTATGGTTGACTTGCTTGCGTGAGCCTCCCCGGCAACGGCGCCAGAAATTCTTCTTGCTACCTCTTGAGCACTGCGTTGGATTTCCCCGAAGAGGAGAGGATGATGCAGCAAAGTAGCGTAAGTATTTCTCTTAGTTTTTGAGAACCAAGGTATCAATCCAGTAGGAGACCACGCACAAGTCCCTCGTACCTACACAAAACGATAGCTCCTCGCAACCAACGCGATTAGGGGTTGTCAATCCCTTCACGGTCACTTATGAGAGTGAGATCTGATAGAGATGATAAATAATATTTTTGGTAATTTTTGGTATAGAGATGCAAAGTAAAAAGTAAAAGGCAAAGTAAAAACAAAGCAAGTAATAAAGTAATGGAGATTGATATGATGAGAATAGACCCGGGGGCCATAGTTTTCACTAGTGGCTTCTCTCAAGAGCATAGATTTTCTATGGTGGGTGAACAAATTATTGTTGAGCAATTGACAGAATTGAGCATAGTTATGAGCATATCTAGGTAATGATCATGTATATAGGCATCACGTCCGAGACAAGTAGATCGAAACGATTCTGCATCTACTACTATTACTCCACTCATCGACCGCTATCCAGCATGCATCTAGAGTATTAAGTTAAAAACAGAGTAACGCCTTAAGCAAGATGACATGATGTAGAGGGATAAATTCATGCAATATGATAAAAAAACATCTTGTTATCCTCGATGGCAACAATACAATACGTGCCTTGCTGCCCCTTCTGTCACTGGGAAAGGACACCACAAGATTGAACTCAAAGCTAAGCACTTCTCCCATTGCAAGAACTACCAATCTAGTTGGCCAAACCAAAAGGATAATTCGAAGAGACTTGCAAAGATAACTCAATCATACATAAAAGAATTCAAAGAAGATTCAAATATTGTTCATAGATAAGCAAGATCATAAACCCATAATTCATAGGTCTCAACAAACACACCGCAAAAAGAAGATTACATCGAATAGATCTCCACGAGAGAGGGGGAGAACATTGTATTGAGATCCAAAAAGAGAGAAGATGCCATCTAGCTACTAGCTATGGACCCGAAGGTCTGAAGTAAACTACTCACACTTGATCGGAAGGGCTATGATGTTGATGTAGAAGCCCTCCGTGGTGGATGCCCCCTCCGGCGGAGCTCCGGAACAAGCCCCAAGATGGGATCTCGTGGATACAGAAGGTTGCGGCGGTGGAATTAGGTTTTTGGCTCCTGTTCTGATCGTTTGGGGATGCGTAGGTATATATAGGAGGAAGGAGTACGTCGGTGGAGCAACAGGGGGGCCACAAGGCAGGGGGGCGCCCTAGGGGGGGCCTCCACCCTCGTGACCGACTCTTCTGCTTCTTGGAGTAGGGTCCAAGTCTCCTGGATCATGTTCGGTGAGAAAATCACGTTCCCGAAGGTTTCATTCCATTTGGACTCCGTTTGATATTCCGTTTCTTCGAAACACTGAAATAGGCAAAAAAACAGCAATTCTGGGTTGGGCCTCCGGTTAATAGGTTAGTCCCAAAAATAATATAAAAGTGGAAAATAAAGCCCAATATAGTCCAAAACAGTAGATAAAGTAGCATGGAGCAATCAAAAATTATAGATACGTTGGAGACGTATCTGTGCCCTCGTCAAAGTGGTGAGTTGCCTGAGCCGCTCCAGGCACCAACCTGCTGGCTCTCGAGATGAGGTAAGCACATGCACACTGAGAAAACACCTCGTAGTCTTTGTCGAAGGCACCAACGGTGGCCTCGAGAAAACGCCATGAACTATCATTTAAAGCAGCCAACTGCGCCGTGGCGTCGGCGCGTGAGGCGTTGATGGTGGCCTTGATGGCGAGGTGCTCCTCCAAGATCTGGGGGTCGGCACGAATGGCAGCCATCGCAACCTCATCCGTGTGTGCTGCCGCGATTTGCTTCTCCGCTACCAAATGCTCCTTGAGATCCTGGCTATACTGCGTGCACCATGTCTTAGGACGGCGCTTATTTGGTGGAGAGGTTGGTGATTTGGGTGGAAGGTGTCGCGCTCACGCCGACGGTCGGGGCATGTGGGATGTGGAAGGAGGAGGAGGATAGGGTTCGGGTGTGGATTACCTGCCTGGATAGGCGAGGCCGAGCAGCGTGAAGGAGGGTCGCCGGCGAGGAGGCGGTGCTGCAAGCAAGTAGTGAAGGTTTCAACTTGGAAAGGAAGGCGGAAACAGGGGAAATGTGGCTTTTGGTAAGGGGGGGCAGGGAGGTAGATATTTTCGCGGAAGCCGAAAATTTGGAATAGCTTCAGCGAAAAAACTGGCGTGCAAAGTGTCATCAGACACAGTCCCTTATTCAGATCGGGCTGTGGACTGTAGCCGATGAACCTTCTCGAGTAATCCATAGGCATACTATACACCGACGGTGCTCCAGGATATTTTGTACTGCATCTCACACGGTTGGTGATAATAAATTGTGTGGGATCTACTTGATTTTTCATCTTGATTTGAATTACATAATGGGGTCACAGCTGCAAAGGATGGTGTTTGAATTGCTAGAACTTCTATCTGTAGTGAACATGCAGCTATAGGTGTGTCGTCAAAAAATTTGGAATTATTCAGGGTTCGTTTGGACATTTTTATACGGTAACTTGGTTTTCTAGAAATTTCAGGTGCACAATTCAAAATTAAACCACATGCACATGCTCTGGTGCACCAAAATGGGTTGTAAAATGATATAAGTGTCCATGGATTGATACTTACATCCCATTCAAGAAATGGGGATGAATTTCAAACACCACAGCACGGTGGCTCTCCGGCAAATGTTGAGGTGCTTGCTTTTGTAATTCTAGTAAATACAAAACTCGTCTGAAATTCATGAACCTTGGCATGCTATCATGGAACGACATCAAGATGTTGGGGTAAAAAATGTTATCCCATTTGGGCCAGGTTATGGTATAAGCTTCTCACAAACCAGAGCCTCTCTCACAACAAGCATGATGGTTTCGGTAGGGAACATTTCACCTTTCTGGACGAAACGATATCCGTTGCATCTTCTCGATTTCAATTTTTTTTCGAGTGTCAACATAGAACAACATGGGTGTTGTGTCAATTTTTGGGATTTTTCAGGGTTCGCTTGGACATTTTTAAACATTAACTGAGTTTCCTATGCATTCATGTGCATAATTCAAATTTGAACTACATGCACATGCTCTAATGCATATAAATTAGTTGAAAATTCAAATCTGTGTCCTTGGTTGCATGCTTAATTAGGTCCCATGCAAGAAATCATAATGAATGTCAAACACCCTCCCACCGTCACTCGGCCGCAAACATTGAGATATATGCCTGGTTTTTAAATTCTAGTAAATCCAAAGCTCGTCTGCAATTCATGAAACTTGGCATGCTGTCTTGGAGCGGCATCACATGTCGTGGTAATTTTTTTATCCCATTTGGGGCAGGTTTGGGGATATGCTTCTCACAAATTAGAGCTTCTCAGAACAAGCCCGATGGTTTTGGTAGGGAACGTTTTACCTTTGGACGAAACGATATGCATTGCCTCTTCTCGATTTCAGTTTTTTTTCCTAGTATCAACATAGATCAATAGGGGTGTTGTGTGAATTTTTGGGATTTTCTGGGGTTCGCTTGGACATTTTTATACATTAACTGAGTTTTCTATGCATTCATGTGCATAATTCAAATTTGAATTACATGCACACATATGCTCTAATGCATATAAATTGGTTGAAAATTCAAATATGTGTCCTTGGTTGCATGCTTAATTAGGTCTCATGCAAGAAATGAGAATGAATGTCAAACACCCAGCCACCGTCACTCAGCCGCAAACATTGAGATATATATCTAGTTTTTAAATTTTAGTAAATCCAAAGCTCGTCTGAAATTCATGAAACTTGGCATGCTGTCATGGAGCGGCATCAACATGCCGTGGTAAAAATTTTGTCCCATTTGGGATAGGCTGGGGGATATGCTTCTCACAAATTAAACTAGAGCTTCTCACAACAAGCCCGATGGTTTCGGTAGGGAACGTCTCACCTTTCTGGACGAAACGAGATGCATTGCCTCTTCTCGATTTCAATTTTCTTCCTAGTGTCAGCATTGAACAACAGGGGTGTTGTGTTAAATTTTGGGATTTGGGGGGGGGGGTCGCTTGGACATTTTTATACATTAACTGAGTTTTCTATGCATTCCTGTGCATAATTTCAAATTTGAACTACATGCACACATATGCTCTAGTGCATATAAATTGGTTGAAAATTCAAATATGTGTCCTTGGATGCATGCTTAATTAGGTCCCATGCAAGAAATGAGGATGAATGTCAAACACCCTGCCACCGTCACTCGGCCACAAACATTGAGATATATATACCTGGTTTTTAGATTCTAGTAAATCCAAAGCTTGTCTGAAATTCATGAAACTTGGCATGTTGTCATGGAGCGGCATCAACATGTCGTGGTAAAATTTTTGTCCCATTTGGGGCAGGTTTGGGGATATGCTTCTCACAAACCAGAGCTTCTCACAACAAGCCTGATGGTTTCGGTAGGGAACGTCCCACCTTTGGGGACAGAACGATATCCATTTCCTCTTATTGCTTTGAAATTTTTTCTCATGTCAACATAGAAAAACTGGAGTGTTATGTCAATTTTTGGGATTTTTGGGGGTTCATTTGGACATTTTTATGCATTAATTGAGTTTTTCAATGCATTTATGTGTATACTTCAAATTTTAACCATTCACATGACGCCACGTGTCTTGGTTTTAATGGCTATAGGTTTTAATGGCTCTTGATCGCAAACGTTTTAGAAAGAACACCTGTATGCAAAGTAAGAGTAGGATTTGTGCATCTCTTCAACACAAACGGTTGTTTTGGATGACCCTTGTGCAACCACTTTACAAACAATTTGGTAAGATTTGCATCTGTCATATTGGGTATGTTGTCATTTGTCAAACTGGAAAGATTGTCATTTGTTGATCTAGTAACGTTGCCATTTGTCAACCTTGTAACACTGCGATTTGTCAAAATATGAAGCTAAAAATCACTAGCAGTATCTAAGTTTTGCAACTAAAATTCAGTAATTAAGCATAGATGGAGGCGAGGAGACATGTTTAGCTAGGCGTGCAGCGGGTGGCGCAGTTCCCGATACAGCTTTAATGCTGAAGAGGGAGAGGGTAGCGGTTCCTGAAATGTTGAACGACCAATGATGCATCCTCCTTCAATTAGCATCATGAATGCATGACGGAAGTAATGGGAGGAGGACCGGGAAAAGAGGTAGCACGATGTGAATGCAACGTAGTTTGCACTCATATAAAGGCGCCCCTCCATTCCAATGCATCTACCACATCGTACGCACCTAAACATTTGCCTAAGCACCTACACTAAGCGCAAAAGTGCTCACTCCAGACCCATGGCGGCGATGTGCGCGAGCGGCCAGCGGCTGTGCCAGACGGTCCACGATGCCGGCCTGCGGCATGGCACAGAGGATCGCCTCCAGACGGTGTTGGCGACCGGCTGGTGGATGGCCGCCGTCGACACCAGCTACGACTCTCAGATGGACCAAATGATCGTTGCCACCACCAACAAGTTTGCCGTCGTCAAGAAGCTCGCGAACTACATCACCGTACTCCTCCAGCCCACGCGGCCGGGCTCCTCATTGCCTGCCACCCTAGTCGGCCTCCATGGTCGAAACCTCTTTCAAGCATTGGTGGCCCTGCGACTGCCCGCCGACGCCACGAAGAATGTCCACCTAGAGGTCGCGCTCACCGTGAGGCGCCTCGCCCTGCAAGAATTCATCGACCTACACATCCACGTGTACGAGCAAATTGTGTACATAGGTATCTACAAGGCTAGTGAAGACGCTATGACGTTGGCCTTCTTCAACCGACTGGAAGCCTTGGATGCCTTTGCTGAGAAGCACATTGACCTCGCCACAAAAGCCGTCGATCCTTAGCCGTCGGTCGGTGGCCCGGCGCACTGAGTTAAGGAGGAGGAGGTCGTACGTTGATGAATGCATCTTTCTTCTTGCCTCCTTAATTCTTATTGTGCTATTGCATTCTCGTTCTAGTCAATACATACATGTGTGATCCCTTTGCTTAATTATATGCATCACTGTAACTAGTACTCCATCCTGTCAATTTATAAGTTGTGCTGCCAGTGTTTGGGGCCGGCGCACGACACAATAAGCACACCCGCGATAACATACAGAAAGGACATCCAGCAGTTCCAATGGCGATTTGTCAAAATATGCAGCTAAAAATCACTAGCACTATCTAATTTTTGCAACTAAAATTCAGTAATTAAGCATATATTTCATTCATAGATTAAGCAGTCGTGCTTAATCTATACAAATGGTTCAACTGTTAGGCGTCGCGGCACGCTGTGCTCGCCATTAGGCGCCGTGGTGCACTCTGCTCGCGTATGTCACCGCGCTCGGGTTGTGGACAACTTTTCCTTGCGTGTTCAACTGCTATATGCATATATATGGTTGCTCATCATTAAGGCTACCACGGAGCGCTCTGCTCGCGTCCCTCCGCGCGCGCTCTGCCAGCGGTTGGGCCTGCGCACGATCACGTCGAGGGCCCCATATGCATGCGGTTGCGCTGCGCGCGTTGCCACGCGGTGAAATTACGTGCGCACGATGGAGTTACGCACTGCGAATTAGAACTACCATCAGGATGTGCCGTCCGGCCTCCCCTTTAATTCCCGTGACCATTATAGCCTTAGTCTATTCAACCTTTTGATCGCGCTGCACAACACAACAAAGCACACCCATAACGACACATAGAGAGGGGATGTCTAGCGGCGCTCCAATGGAGTTCGGCGAGCATAAAGTGGAGACCCAAACGAGGGAGACGGATCTCTCAATGGTGTACACCATTGACCTGGCCATGGTGGACGACTACATCAACACCATTGAGCAGTTGCTTGTTAGATACAAGTACAAGGTGGTCGGCATCGACCTCCAGTACACTGATGATAGTCCCGGCATAGATCAGAAGGTTGCCATCACCTAGTTGTGCATGCGCCATCATGTCCTCATCTACCACTACTGCATGGCCAGAGAGCCTTGCGACTGTTTCAACAGGTTTGTCAAGAACACTGACTACAAGTTCGCCACGGTGGAAACCACCGACAATGTAAAAGCGCTCAATATTACGGGCTTGGCCTGCGAGAACCTTGTCGAAATCGGTGACCACTACAGGGTCTGGGGTAGCACGAAGAAGGACTCCCTGGTAGAACTCGCCTCGGCCATCATCGACCCCTACTATGAAAAGATGAAGCAGGATGCCCAGAGAATAAGTGTCATATCCTGGCACAGGGCCTGGGTGCGGCGACTAGATGAACCTCACCTCAGGTTCGCGGCCAAGAGCATGTACACATGCTTCGAGATGTATAGGTGGATTGTTGACATGAGGAAGTGCCTCGTTACCAAAATTGACAAGCCCAGATCGAGCCACAAGCAAAGCAAGCGTCACTAGAAGTAGATGATGATCAGATGATCGTTTATGCTAGTTAATCATGCATGTAATATATAGTTTACTTTATTGATGTGTGGAAGTGTTATGTGTGTAGTAGCCACCTATGAAATTATGCATGTAATAGTTTACTTTGGTGTGTGCAAATGCCATGGTTGTAGTAGCCACATATGTAATTGGATGTTTAATTTGGTTAATCATGCATGTATATATATGTAGTTGCTCTGTATGTAATCACATTGCACAACACACACGTCTTATTAGCAGGAATCGTTTGTGTTATTATCGGTCTTCGCACATATTTCTGATTACAGACCTGTTTCTCGCTTATCACACACATCTTGTTATATTGAACCGTTTATCTTCTCTTATCTCAACACAAACAGTTCATCCGCGTGAACCACATGTCGTATATCGCACACACCTTGATTTGGTTGACCATTTCTTTTGTGTTGCCTAATCACAAACAGTTCATCCTAGTGAACCGTATGATGTTTATCGCACACACCTTCATCTGGCTGCCCGTTTCTTTTGTTGCTCCTCGTCGCAAACGGTTAATTGCATTGAACTGTAAGCCCTACATCACACATGGAACTAAAATCTGAACCGTGTTTGATGCCTCCGTCATCGCAAATGTTTTGCACCTTTTTTGACGGGGTTTTCACAGCACTGTTTGCGATTAATGCATCGCACACAGTTTCGTCAAAGGGTCTCTGATTGTAGTGCCGCATTAGCAGCAGCCTGCAGTAGTGTGTGTGCATGTCTATATATATATATATATATATATATATATATATATTATATATATATAGCCTCATGAAGGAGAAAGTATCGCTCTAGCTTGGGGGAGGCTTAAGTCAATGTTATATTCATGCCCCAATCATGAGCTCTCAAGATAAATTATTAGTCAGAATTTTTATGTTCAGCATTCTCGTGATGATCAAGCCATGCTCGATACTTCTTGTACTGATTCTTTTACGAAGAAGACTATTGAATTCAGGTGGGATCTTTTAGAAAGAACTAAATGCAACTCTGAAGATTGGGAACTCGAGCAGGTAAAGAGTCAAGTATTAAGCTTAAGTTTGTTTGTGTTAAATCTTTTATGAATACTAAAGCTTTTCAGAAGTTTAGCCCTAAATATGGACTTGACTCTGAGATAGTAGTCTCTTTCTGTGAATCATTTGCTACTCATGCTGATCACCCTAAGGAGAAGTGGTCTAAATATCACCCACCTACTAAAGAGGAAATTAAAGAACCGGTCATAGCTAAAGATGAAACTATTATCTATAATGTTAACCTAGTTGTCCCTACTTCTTACATTGAAAATCCTCCTTTCCCAGTCAAGATAAAAGAGCATGCTAAGGGTTCAACTGTGGTTCGTAAAAGTCATATTAGAGCACTTAAACCTCCTGAGAAAATTAAAGTGGAACCTAGTGTTGCTATGGTTAAAGATCAATTGGTAGAAAATATTGATGGGCATGTTATTACTTCTGTGATGAAGTTGCTAGAATTGCCAAGCCTGATGAAAAAGATAAACATAGACATGTAGTTGGCATGCCTGTTGTCTCAGTTAAAAGAGGACATCATTGTTATCATGGTTTTGATTTAGGTGCTAGCGCGAGTGCTATTACTTTTGCCTTATAGCAAGAAATTATGAATGATACAACATCTGCTGAAATAGAAGACATAGATGTTACTATTAAACTTGCTAATAGAGACACCATCACACCACTTGGGATTGTTAGAGATGTTGAAGTCTTGTGTGGGAAAATAAAATCCGCTACTAATTTTCTTATTCTTGGTTCCCACAAGATGAATTTTGCTCCTTTATTTTTAGTAGACCTTTCTTGAACACTGTCGATGCTACTATAGATTGCCATAAACAAACTATGAGTGTTCGCTTTGGTGATGAGTCCCATGAATTTAATTTCTCCAAGTTTAATAGACAACCACATAAGAAAGAATTGCCTAGTAAGGATGAAATAATTGGTCTTGCTTCTATTATTGTGCCTCCTACTGATCCACTAGAACAATATTTGCTAGACCATGAAAATGATATGCATATGCATGAAAGAAATGAAATAGATAAAAAATTCTTCTAACAACGACCTCTGCTCAAGCACAATTTTCCTATTGAAACTCTTGGAGGCCCTCCTCCACCTAAAGGTGATCCTGTGTTTGAATTGAAACAATTGCCAGACACTTTGAAATATGCTTATCTTGATGAGAAAAGGATATATCATGTTATTATTAGTGCTAACCTTTTAGAACACGAAGAAGAAAGATTATTGAAAATTCTGAAGAAGCACCTGCTGCTATTGGATATACTCTTCATGATCTTGAGGGCATTAGTCCCACTCACTGTCAGCACAAGATTAATATGGAACCTGATGCTAAACCCATTGTTGATCATCAGTGACAATTGAATCCCAAAATGAAAGAAGTGGTAAGATTTGAAATACTAAATCTTCTGGAAGCAGGTATAATCTATCCCATAGCTTATAGTAGATGGGTAAGTCCCGTTCATTGTGTCCCTAAGAAAGGAGGCATTACTGTTGTTCCCAATGATAAAAAATGAACTTATCCCACAAAGAATTGTTACTAGCTATATAATGGTAACTGATTTTACAAAATTAAATAAATCCACTAGAAAGATCATTACCCTTTGCCTTTTATTGATCAAATGTTGGAAAGATTGTCTAAGCACACACACTTTTGCTTCCTTGATGGATATTCTGGTTTTTCTCAAATACCTGTTTCACAACCTGATCAAGATAAAACCACTTTTACTTGCCGTTTTGGAACTTATGCTTATAGACATATGCCTTTTGGACTACGCAATGCACATGCTACTTTTCAAATATGTATGACTGCTATAATCTCTGATTTTTGTGAAAAGATTGTTGAGGTTTTCATAGATGACTTTTCTGTTTATGGAACTTCTTTTGATGATTGCTTAAGCAGCCTTGATCAAGTTTTGCAGAGATGTGAGCAAACTAATCTTGTCTTGAATCGGGAGAAGTGCCACTTTATGGTTAATGAAGGTATTGTCTTGGGTCATAAAATTTCTGACCGAGGTATTGAGGTGGATAAAGCTAAGGTTGATGCAATTAAGAAAATGCCACATCCCCGAGATATCAAAGGTATTTGTAGTTTCCTTGGTCATGCTAGTTTCTATAGGAGATTTATTAAAGACTTCTCTAAAATTTCTAGGCCTCTTACTAATCTTTTACAAAAGGATGTCCCATTTGTTTTTGATGATGACAGTGTAGAAGCCTTTGAAACACTTAAGAAAGCCTTAACTTCTGCACCTATTGTTCAAGCACCTGACTAGAACTTGCATTTTGAAATTATGTGTGATGCTAGTGATTATGCTATTGGTGATGTTCTAGGACAAGGAGTTGGTAAGAAATTACATGGTATTCATTATGCTAGCAAAACTCTAGACAATGCTCAAAGAAATTATGCTACTACTGAAAAAGAATTTTTAGCAGTTGTGTTTTCTTGTGATAAATTCAGGTCTTACATTGTTCATTACAAAGTAATTGTTCACACTGATCATGCTACTATAAAATATCTTATGGAAAAGAAAGATGCTAAACCTGGACTCATTAGGTGGGTTCTCTTGTTGCAAGAATTTGATTTACATATCACTGATAGGAAAGGAGCTGAGAACTCAATAGTAGATAACTTGTCTAGGTTAGAGAATATCCTTGATGACCCACTACCTATTGATGATAGCTTTCCTGATGAACAAGTAGCTGCAATAAATGTTTCTCATAACACTCCTTGGTATGTTGACTATGCTAATTACATTGTTACTAAATACATACCACCTAGTTTCACATGCCAACAAAAGAAAAAATTATTCTATGATTTCAGACATTACTTTTGGGATGACCCACATCTTTATAAAGGAGTAGGTATTATTAGACGTTGTGTACCTGAGCATGAACAGGAACAAATCCTGCGGAAATGTCATTCCAAAGCTTATGGAGGGCATCATGCGGGAGATAGAACTGCTCACAAGGTATTGTAATCTGGTTTTTATTGACCTCCTCTCTTCAAAGATGCCCGTAAGTTTGTTTTATCTTGTGATGAATGCCAAAGAATTGGTAATATTGGTAAGCATCAAGAAATGCCTATGAATTATTCACTTGCTATTGAACCATTTGATGTTTGGGGTTTTGATTATATAGGACCTTTTCCTTCCTCTAATGGGTATACTCATATTTTAGATGTTGTTGATTATGTCACTAAGTGGGTAGAAGCCATTCCAACTAGTAGTGCTAATCACAACACTTCCATCAGAATGCTTAAAGAAGTTATTTTCCCAAGGTTTGGAGTCCCTAGATATTTAATGATTGATGGTGGTTCACATTTTATTCATGGTGCTTTCCATAAAATGCTTGCTAAATATGATGTTAACCATAGAATTGCATCACCCTTTCATCCTAAATCTAGTGGTCAAGTTAAACTTATCAATAGAGAAATAAAACTAATACTACAAAAATCCGTTAATAGGCCCCGAAAGAATTGGTCTAAAAAATGGATGATGCACTTTGGGCCTATAGAAAAGCTTATAAAAATCCTATGGGTATGTTTCCTTATAAGATGGTTTATGGAAAAGCTTGTCATTTACCTCTTGAGTTAGAACATAAAGCATATTGGGAAATAAAATAACTCAATTATGATTTCAAACTTGCCGGAGAAAAGAGGTTATTTGATATTAGCTCACTAGATGAATGGGGAACCCAAGCTTATGAAAATGACAAATTGTTTAAAGAAAATTTTAAAAGATGTCATGATAACAGAATCTAAAAGTGGGAATTCAAAGTTGGAGAATATGTTCTTTTGTACAACTCTCATTTTAGATTCTTTGCAGGAAAACTTCTCTCCAATTGGGAAGGACCGTATGTTATTGAAGAGGTTTATCGCTCTAGAGCTATCAAGATCAATAATGCTGAAGGTACAAACCCGAAGGTGGTCAATGGTTAAAGAATTAAACACTATATCTCAGGTACGACTATTAATGTTGAAAACAATATTATTCAAACCATGACACCGAAGGAACACATAAAAGAAACCTTCTGGAATACTCCAGAATAATTGAAAAAGAGGAGGTACGTGATACGGTAAGTAAACGGACTCCAAAAAATCCGCAAAAATATTTTCTATCCATTTGGAATATTTTAAAAATTAGGAAATAAGAAATAACCAGGAAGGCACCCGAGGGAGCAGAAGACACCAGGGCGCGCCAGGCCCCCCTAGAGTGTCCAAGTGGGTTGTGCCCACCTCGAGAACATTCCCGACTTTGTTTTTCTCCCGTTTGCTTGTTTCCCAAGATAAAAAATCTTTGTATACCCCCCGAACGTATTGACCACCATATCATGGAGAAATCTTTTGTTCTTCTTTCTTGCTGTTTTCTAACAGATCTAGATCGCCATGGCCACTTCAAGCTCCTCCAAGGACAAGTTCTTCGAGAACGTCATCAACCCATATTTGCGGGAGGTGATGCAGCACCCTCAAGCCATTGAGATGTGTGAGGGGGTGCTTCACATTAGGGACGTCCAGGGGCCCAAGAGGACGGGATCCATGGAGGCTAGGCTCGAAGCTATGGAGCAAGAGGCTTCAAGTGCAAGGGGGTGGTGGAACGGGACTCAATGCCAATCACCTCATGATTACGGATTTTACCCATGATCTCAAGGTGGATGGCCGGTCCATGAACGACGTCCTCTTCACCCTCAACGAGCAAATCAACTTTCTGCAAAGCCAAATCTACGATCTCCAAAACCAAGTCTTTGAATATGAGGCAAGGTTTAAAGGTATGAGTTTGGCTGCCAGCTGCAGGACTCGCGAGACTCGTTCTTCCTCTTATGATGGTGAACCACTGCCATGGAAACCGGAGGATAAGCTCGCTACTTTCTCATCACCACCACCATCTTCTTCATCACCAAAGGAGACTTGAGTTCATGGTAGGAGCACTCCCCTTGGCTTGTGCCAAGCTTAGGGAGGTGCCCCGGTATCGTATCACCACCACTATCTTTGCCCTTACTTATTTTAGTTCGGTTTTTGGTTATCTTTTGGTTTAGTTTTGATCCTTTCTTTTTGAGTGCTCACTTAGTGATCTACCTATCTATGTAATCGTGTGCAAGTTATATAATAAGGTTTTGATGTGAGTCTTTGCTTCTTTACTCTTATGTTGCAAATCAAATAAAAGAAAAATAAATAAATGAAAAAGATCATATGCTAATCTTATGGTAAGTAATAACATCACATAAGGAAGAGCATAAGTGGTAAAATTTGTTGGAGATTGACAAACATAGCATTGGTCGATGATGCAACTCATGAAAGAATTAATACGGGAAGAGAAGATTCACATGCAAATATACTATCTTCGACATCTTTTATGATTGTGAGCCCTTGTTAAATATTAATGCCAAAATAGTTGATGTTGGACAAGGAAGACAATGTAATGAATTATGCTTGTTCATATTCACATAGAAGTTATATTGTTATAGATCCTTCAACATGTGGTGCTTGCCTAATATCTTTTCTAGCCAAAAACTCCACACTAAGTAGAGATACTACTTGTGCATCCAAAAACCTTAAACCCAAATTCATGCCTTGAGAGTCCACCATACCAACCTCTGGATTGAGTAAGATCCTTCAAGTAAGTTGTCATCGGTGCAATAAGGCAATAAAAACTGCTTCCAAAAGTGTTGGATCATTTAGCGCAAGAGAAAATTGAGTGTTGTACGAACTTGTGATGGCAGAGAATAAAAGCGACAGACTGCATAATAAAGGTTGCTATCATAAGGGGCAATATAACGCATGTTCTTTTGCATTAAGGGGTTTGGCATAAACAAAATGCGCATGCCAACCTCATCTTCCCTCTGTGAAGGGCCTATCTTTTACTTTCATGTATTTACTTTTATGCAAGAGTCAAAGTATTCTTCCCTATTCCTTTTTATTTACTCTTTTGGGAAGCATCATGCGACAAGGAAAGATCTAAGCACATATCAAGTTGGATGTGAGTGAGCATGAATTATTATTGTTGACATCACCCTCGAGGTGAGTATGTCGGGAGGCAAAACTATAAGCCCCTATCTTCCTATGTGTCTGGTTGAAACTTTTTGCTCATGGGTACGATGTGAGTGTTAGCAATCATAGAAGATTAAATGATGGTTGAGTATGTGGACTTGCCAAAAGGCTCCGGCACGTGACCCTTCGTGAAAATATGATGAATTGTAGTTGCAAAGTTGACTGAGAACATAGTTTGCTAGTTTTCAATAGAGTTTATGCTTTATACTTCAATGTTGTGATGGATTGTTACTTGTTCATGAGAAGTTATCTGATGAAAGTTGTCTGATAAAGTTTTACGTTAAAGTTCTTTGTTTTTATAATAATAATCATGATGCTTCTCTGTCCGTATTTTGTTTTTATCGACACCTCTCTCTCTCTCTAAGCATGTGGACATGTTTCTCGATATCGGTTCTTCGCTTGAGGACAAGCGAGGTCTAAGCTTGGGGGAGTTGATACGTCCATTTTGCATCATGATTTCCTACTGTTATTTATAACGTTTTTATGTATAATAATGCTTTTTGGAGTACTTCTAATGCCTTTTCTCTCATAATATGCAAGGTTTACACAAAGAGGGAGAATACTGGCAGCTGGAATTCTAGACCTAAAAAAGCACGTCAGAGTTACCTATTCTGCACATCTTCAAATAAGTTAAAACTTCACGGAGAATTTTTATGGATTATTTAAGAATTATTGGAGCAAATAACTACTAGAGGGGCCCACCAGGGTGGCACAACCCACCTGGGCGTGCCAGGGCCCCCAGGCGCGCCCTAGTGGGTTGTTCCCTCCTCGGCCCACCTCCGGTGCCCATCTTCTAGTATACTTTCGGGACGAAGTGCCGTCGTCTCGAGGCGGAACTTGGGCAGGAGCACATTTGCCCTCCGGCTGAGCGATTCTGCCAAGGGAACTTCCCTCCCGGAACCAACAACTCTCCCATCTTTGGGAGGGCAATCTCCATCAACATCTTCAACAACACCATCTCCTCTCAAACCCTAGTTCATCTCTTGTGTTCAATATTTGTACCGGAACATTAGATTGGTACTTGTGGGTGACTAGTAGTTTTGATTACATCTTGTAGTTGATTACTATATGGTTTATTTGGTGGAAGATTATATGTTCAGATCCATTATGCTATTTAATCCCCCTCTAATATTGAGCATGATTATCATTTGTGAGTAGTTAGTTTTGTTCTTGAGGTTAGTCATGTTGCAAGTAATCATGTGAACTTGATATGTGTTCGATCTTTTGATGATATGTATGTTGTGATTCCCTTAGTGGTGTCATGTGAATATCGACTACATGGCACTTCACCTTATTAGAGCCTAAGGGAATGCATTTGGAGTAGTTATTAGATGATGGGTTGCTAGAGTGACAAAAGCTTAAACCCTGGTTTATGCGCTACTTCATAAAGGACCGATTTGGATCCAAAAGTTTAACGCTATGGTTAGATTTTATCTTAACACTTTTCTCGTAGTTGCGGATGCTTGCGAGTGGGTTAATCATAAGTAGGAGGTTTGTTCAAGTAAGAACATCACCTAAGCACCGATCCACCCACATATCAAATTATCAAAGTAGCGAACACGTATTAAGCCAACATGATGGAAGTGATATGACGAAATTCCCGTGTACCCTCAAGAACGCTTTGCTTATTATAATAGACCGTTTTGGCCTGTCCTTCGCCTCAAAAGGATTGGGCTACTTTGTTGTACTTTATTTACCATTACTGTTACTTGCTTGTTACAAATTACCGTTCTATCAAACAACTTGTTACCGACAATTTCAGTGCTTGCAGACATTACCTTGCTGAAAATCACTTGTCATTTCCTTCTGCTCCTCGTTGGGTTCGACACTCTTACTTATCGAAAGGACTAGGATTGAGCCCCTATACTTTTGGGTCATCACTGGCAGCCCTCCCTCTCCCCTCTAACCTATATATAGTGGAGGTTTGGTGCCCAATTGAGATGTACAAGTTTTGGAGCCTCCTCTAGTTGATCTAGTTCTAGTTCTCGTTGGTCTTAGTTGACTAATTAGAGCTAGCCCTAGCCACCTCTAAGCCTCATAATTAGAAGCCCCGTGTGGTTCTAATCTCCTCCCTCTAATTCTCCAGCGACGATTAGCTCTAGACGGTGAAGCGCTGCCAGATCGTGAAGAATGTATGCTTGCAACCAAGTAGAGAGGTCGTGCTTTCGGTCTTTCGTTCAAGGGAGCGTCCAAGGGCGGTTCGCGGGATCATCATCGATGTTCGAGGGAATCCAAGTACGATCTACACCAATTCGTCTACTTCCACTTCACTCCCAGAGTCGGCAACGATCGCCTGAAATGTCAGCACACACATGAACACTTGCACCTATGTCCACCCAAAAATCGGTGGACTGAAACACAGAAATACAGTAAATAAATTACCATACCCAGATGCACCATTCTCATTGTTGCCCACAATCATGTTGGCAGACTTGAATTCCTGCCCTAGCTTCTTGTACTTGTTTGGGCACTTGTTGACCCAATGTTCCTCCAAACCATAAGTGAAGTAGCCATCTCCCTTATTGTTCTTCTTGAAGGTCTTCTTACCCTTCTTCTTAAAGTTGGTATTTTGTTGGACATTGTTCTTTCCTTGGGCTTGTGGGAATTGAAGTTCCTCTGGTGCACCATGTTGGCGACAGAAGTTCCATCGACCCCTTTTCCGTGCGAGTCATCTGCCCTCGAATTATGCTCAACACTCAGATGGGCGATAACATCCTCTACCGAGAATTCACACCTCTGATGTTTCAGAGTGGTAGCAAAATATCTCCACGGATTAGGGAGCTTAGCGATTATACATCCTGCGACAAACTTGCCCGGTAAATCGCACTTAAGAAGCTCAAGCTCCTTAGCGATGCATACTATCGCATGAGCCCGTTCCAATCCTCGACCATTGTGTAATCATGGAACTGCTCTATAATACACATCTCGCTCCCAGCATCAGTGGCGCCGAACTTAGATCCGAGCGCCTCCCACAAGTCCTTGGCACCCCGCGCATGTAAATATGCATGAACCAACTTATCTCCGATCACGCTCAGAACTGCTCTGAGAAATACGACAGTGGCTTCCTTGAACGCCTTCTCCTATTTAAGAGCAATCGTTCCCGTGCAAGGGACACCAGCGACCCAAAACACATTCATAGCCATGAGCCATAAGGTGGTTTTGGTCTGCCGACACTTAAAGCATGTAATGGTAAACTTATCCGGTTTCAGTGCAGCAGCAAAGCCACTAGTCGAAAAATGCCTACACAAATTAGGTTTTTCGATTTGCTGAGTAAATAGGCAATTTTTTGATTAATTTAATCCAAGAAATAATCATGAACATGCCATTGACAAAGTTAATAACATACTGATTGCAATCTAAATAAGCATGTACTATACATATAGTAGAAACATCTACGCACATAGCTAGAACGGCTAAGACAGAAAGAAACAGGCACAGGAGAAACATGTTATACCCTCCGGTTGGCCATTTGGCTGTAGCAGCGGCGGTGGTGACGGCCTCCTCGGCCGCCTTTTGGTCAGCGACTCTCTCGGCATCGGTAGAAATGGTGATGATGCAGCAGACATGGACGAAGAGGAAGTAATCGATCGAAGATGAGCAATTGCATAGTCGCTCCCTGGAACCTAATCGCCCCTCTCCCGTATAGAATCCGGAGGAGCCCACCCCATGTTTCAACAAACTTATATTGAGGGACTATCATTTAATATGATAGAATATCATATCATAATAGTACTTAGTACTTTTTTTTCTAGTTTAGTATGTGTCATCTGAGCAAAAATGTCTAATTGTCACACTTTCTAAGGTACTCCCATTTTTACCAGCCTCAGGCTGGTCATAGTGGGAGTAACATAGCTAATAACATAACGCACCCCAATGCAAATTTTCTTATGCGACAAGTAATTAATGAGGAGAGAGGTGCTTAGAGTGACATAATATTTTACTATATAACATAGCGCTTCCCAAGAATAAATGAGTCTACAAGTTAATAAATGCAATCATCTATGTTACTACTTATTTGTTACTTTGCACTATGAACGTAATAACATAGGCTAGTCTAAGTTACTCCCTACTATGATTAGAGCATCTCCAGTCGCGCACCCAACAACCCCCCAATGCCCTTTTTATAGCCGCGCCGAAAAATTGGCCCAGTCGCGCCCCCATAAACCCAATTTTCGCCAGTTAGGGCCGATTTTGGCGTCGACGGACCAAGGCTGAACCCAGCGCGCCGGGGGGTGCCCCGAGGCACCGGGGGAAACAGTTTTGGAGCGAAAGCCTGGCGGGCCTGCCGAGTCAGCAACTGGTCGCGCTCGTCATCCTCATCACCTCGATTTCCCGCGGGGAACCGATGCCAAGGCTGCTGAGGGAGTCCTGGATTAGGGGGTATCCGGACAGCCGGACTGTGTACAACGTCTGGACTATTGAAGCGTGAAGATACAAGACTCAAGACTTCGGCCCGTGTCCGGATGGGACTCTCCTTTGCGTGGGAGGCAAGCTTGGCGATCCCGATATTATATTTCCTTCCTTGTAACTGACTCCATGTAAACCCTAGCCCTCTCCGGTGTCTATATAAACCGGAGAGGCTGGTCCTTAGAAGGCCGATCACAATTACATTCATACCATCATGGGCTAGCTCTTAGGGTCTAGCCTCTACGATCTCGTGGTAGATCTACTCTTGTACTACCCATATCATCAATATTAATCAAGCAGGAAGTAGGGTTTTACCTCCATGAGAGGGCCCGAACCTGGGTAAACATTTGTGTCCCTTGCTTCCTGTTACCATCAGCCTTGACGCACAGATCGGGACCCCCTACCTGAGATCCGCCGGTTTTGACACCGACATTGGTGCTTTCATTGAGAGTTCCTCTGTGTCGTCGCTGTCAGGCTTGATGGCTCCTTCGATCATCACCAACAACGCTGTCCAGGGTGAGACTTTCCTCCCCGGACAGATCTTCGTGTTCGGCGGCTTCGCACTGCGGGCCAATTCACTTGGCCACCTGGAGCAGATCGATAGCTATGCCCCCGGCCACCAGGTCAGGTTCGGGAACTTGAACTACACGGCGGATATTCCTGGGGACTTGATCTTCGACGGATTCAGGCCGGCGCCAGAAGCGCTGAACAGTCACGATGAGCACGGCTTGGACCTGCTGTCAGACATTGCGCGGGATATCGCCCCGGCAGAAGCCTCGGACCTGAATCTGGGGCAGGTCGCGTTGCCTAAGGACGGAGGGCTGGACCCCGCCCCGCAGGCCATACCCTCGTCGCTGATGGAGCCGAACACAGGTCTCACCTCCGAGGGAGCCTGTGACTCCGGACCCCCGGATTCATATCCGGATGTAGGTTCCAGTCCGCACGCCCCCGAGCCCGCCGATCCTGGTTGGGCTCCGGTGATGGAGTTCACCGCGGCAGACGTCTTTCAGCACTCGCCCTTTGGCGACATGCTGGACTTATTGAAGTCTCTCTCCTTGTCAGGAGACTCCGGGCCGAACTATGTCCGGCTCGAGTGGGAAGTGGACAACGACGGAATTCGTTGCCCACCCACCACCCACTTCATTGCCACGATCGATGATCTAACCGACGTGCTCGACTTCAACTCCGAAGACATCAACGGTATGGACGATGATGTAGGAGAATTACATGAGCCACCACTCACCGGGCGATGGACATCCACCTCCTCATATGATATATATATATATATATGGTGGACACTCCGAAAGAAACAAATGGCGATGAGGCAACGGAGGATAACCCCTCGGAAAGAAAAACAAAGCATGGGCGCTGTCGGCGCCGCTCCAAGCCCCGCCACAGCAATACCGACCCCGGAGATGAAAATAATCCGGATGGCGCCGAAGAACAATATGACCCTGACTAGCCCGCCTTCAAGTAGGCCGAACAGGAAGATGAGTAGATCATCCCAGAAGAACAGGCGACAGACGTATACCCGAAGGAGGACAACTACATGCCCCCCTCCGAAGACGAGATTAGCCTCGGCGACGACGAATTCGGCGTGCCTGAGGATCCCGTGGAGTAGGAGCGCTTCAAGCGTAGGCTTATAGCCACTACGAGGAGCCTGAAGAAGAAGCAGCAACAACTCCAAGCTGATCAAGATCTGCTCACAGATAGATGGACTGAAGTCCTGGTAGCCGAGGAATACGGACTCGAACGCCAAACGGCTGACCGGCCACCCCGTGGCCGGGATAAAATGGGATATCAGCCCGGATACCAGCCCGCACCCCCACGCTGATACACTACGGCTCAGGGTAACAGGCAAGACCTGCAAGATATTCTGGAAAATAAAGCAGGATAGCCAAGATTGATTTACGGATCATGGGGGCGCGCCCCAGAGCGCAAGGATGACCGTCACGTCGGATACATCATCAACAAGTCCGGCCGGGCCGAACACAGCAACCCAAACCAATCCGACCTGCGTAGCCACATAGCCCGGCACAAAGGCGCCGCACACCCCCTCTGCTTCACTGATGAAGTAATGGATCATGAATTCCCAGAAGGGTTCAAATCCGTAAACATCGAATCGTACGATGTCACAATAGACCCCGCAGTATGGATCGAAGATTTCCTTCTCCACATTCACATGGCCCACGGAGATGATCTACACGCCATCAAGTATCTTCCCCTTAAGCTCAAAGGACCAGCCCGACACTGGTTAAACAACTTGCCAGCAAATTCCATTGGCACTTGGGAAAACCTGGAAGATGCATTCCTTGATAACTTCCAGGGCACATATGTGCGACCACCAGACGCCGATGACCTGAGCCACATTACTCAACAGCCTGGAGAGTCAGCCTAGAAATTCTGGACTCGGTTCCTTACTAAAAAGAAACAAATAGTCGACTATCCAGACGCCGAAGCCCTGGCGGCTTTCAAGCATAATATCCATGACGAGTGGCTCGCTCGACACCTCGGCCAAGAAAAGCCCAAGTCTATGGCTGCTCTCACAACCCTAATGACCCGCTTTTGCGCGGGTGAGGATAGCTGGTTGGCCCGCAGCGGCACCACGCCACATTCCAGCACTTCAGATAGCCGCGATGCTAACGGAAAGCCACGGTGTAACAGGCATAAGAGAAGGAGCAACGGCGACGGCACTGAAGACACGGCGGTCAACGCCGGATTCAGCGGATCTAAGTCCGGTCAGCGGAAAAAGCCATTCAAAAGAAATAATCAGGGACCGTCCAGCCTGGACCACATACTGGAGCGCTCGTGCCAAATCCATGGCACCCCGGACAAGCCAGCCAACCACACTGATAGAGATTGCTGGGTGTTCAAACAGGTCGGTAAGATAAACACCGAAAACAAGGACAAGGGGCTGCACAACAACGATGACGAAGAGCCCTGGCGTCCGTACACAGGGGGACAAAAGAAATCCCCCCTAGGTGAAAACGGTTAACATGATCTACGCCACCCATATCCCCAAGCGGGAACGGAAGCGAGCACTACGGGACGTCTATGCGATGGAGCCAGTCGCCCCCAAATTCAACCCATGGTCAGCGTGTCTGATCACTTTGATCGTAGAGATCATCCTACCAGCATCCGCCATGGCGGCTCAGCCGCATTGGTCTTAGACCCAATCACTGACGGATTCCACCTCACGCGAGTCCTTATGGACGGCGGCAGCATCCTGAACCTGCTTTATCAGGACACAGTGTGCAAGATGGGCATTGACCCTTCAGGGATCAAGCCCACCAAAACTACCTTTAAAGGTGTAATTCCTGGGGTAGAGGCCCGCTGTACGGGCTCTATAACACTGGAAGTGGTCTCCGGATTCTCGGATAACTTCCGGAGCGAAGAGTTAATCTTTGACATCGTCCCTTTCCGCAGTGGCTACCATGCACTGCTCGGACGAACCGCATTTGCTAGATTCAATGCGGTGCCACATTATGCATACCTCAAGCTCAAGATGCCAGGACCGCGCGGGGTCATCACTGTCAACGGAAATATGGGCCGCTCACTTCGAACAGAAGAACATACGGCAGCCCTCGCGGCAGAAGTACAATGCGGCCTACTCCGACAAACCAATCCAGTGACAACCTCAAGCATAGTCAAGCGAGTCCGAAGTACCCCGCAACAGGAGCATCAGGAACGCCAAGAGCGTGATTAGCAGTCCGGCCTCCGCTCAAGCCCCTTCAAAGCAGCATTCGTGCCACGCGTACACAATTACGCACTCAAGATACCATGGGCATAGGTAGAGGCGCATCAACGACTCAGACGATAGTACGGGTAACCGCCAAATACCTTCATACCCTTTCCCTCTTACATTTCAGGACACAGCGTTAGTGCAGCATCCTCAGAAGAGCCGAATTTCCGGACTCATATGGAAGAGACATCCAAGGAGGCAACAGATGTTGTGCGCAGAAGGAAATACCCAGGTGGAATCTATTTACGATCACTATACATGTTTCATCTATCTGTACATAGCTTGTCCCTAGATAGGACATGTCAAATAGTCCTATTTTTATCTCTGCTTAATGCATCCATTGTAAACATACGCTTAAACGTATTTTTCGTCAATGGGAGATTATATATAGCGTCAGCTTATTATCCTTATTTGAGTATTCTTCTCTTATAAATGTTTATTTGGTATTGCATCCATACACCTTGGTACGGCCAGTTTGCCAGGGGCTTCTGACGGCGCCTCGAAGTATGGAAAATAAAGTCTGAACACTTTAAACAGTGTGGCACCCCGAACTTATAACATTATATGCATCAGCTCCGAATCATGTCTTGGGTCTACAGTTGGGATAGCCCGGCTCCCTTGTTTTGGTGCCTTACGTTCCGTTATATCGGCTAAGGTAGCGCAGGGAGAACTACTGTGATTGTGTCCCGGTTCTTCCGGACGAGCACCTCAGTAGAGAAGGCCGAAAACTGACCGGCATGATGCGGCGAGAGTTGGTCGTTGTTCGAGAGGTCTTAAAATCTTTAAAGATTTTCCGCTTTAGGCGATATATCGGCTTTGTCCGATCTAGGCGTGTATAGCGCCCCGATTCGGTCTTCCGGATTCCAGGGGCTTCGCCGAAATTTAAAATTGTAGACTTCTATGGCTAAGTGAAAGTTATCAAGCCGCATAATCCGATTGCCTTGTTCGCTGTGCCAGACACCTCCTTAAAGGACCAAACATTTGGATAAAGAGTGTCCGGGTTTTCCATGAACACCCCAGTACTAGTTACGCGGGGGAGGGCCGACAACTGGCCTACTTTCAGAATTTTATAAACAGCCGCACAGAAGGTAATATTTTAAATAACAAAAGCGATGCATAGCGCAAGTAACTTCGTCCTTAAAATACAAATATGACAGAAGTGAATTCATTCAAAAATGGTGTCCTTGGTACATTCATCAGCGACGAGACAAGCACCCTTCATAACACCATCATAGTACAGCCCGGGATAGCGATGCGCCTTGCCCTCCGGTGGCCCGCCCTTGACCAGCCTCTCCGCATCCAGCTTGCCCCAATGCACCTTGACGCGGGCAAGGGCCCAGCGGGCACCCTCGATGCACATGGATCGCTTGATCACTTCAAGCCGCGGGCAGGCATCCACCATCCGCTTGATCAGGCCAAAGTAGCTACTGGGCATAAGCTCACCAGGCCACATCCGGACTATGAAACCTTTCATAGCCAGTTCGGCCGCCCTGTGGAGTTCGACCAACTGCTTCAGTTGGTCACTCAGAGGCATCGAGTGTTTGGTCCCAGCATACTAGGACCAGAACAACTTCTCTGTTGAGTTCCCCTCCTGGGCACGGTAGAACTCCGCAGCGTCTGATACGCTGCATGGAAGGTCTACGAACGCCCCTGGAGAGCTTCGAATTCGAGTAAGTAAAAGAAACGCCTCCTCCACATGTTTGCTTTGCATAAAGAACTTCTTACCCGCTGCTATCTTCTTGGCCTCCTGGATCTCCTGCTATGCTTTCTTGGCTTCGGCCTTGGCATCCTTCAAATTCACAAGGGCCTTCGCAAGCTCAGACTCTTTCGCCTTCAGATCATGTTCCATGGACTCGCACTTCTTGTCGAGGTCCTGGAGCTCTTGCTGTACCTCACCTACCCTAGCACTTTGCTTTTCGCACTCCTTACACTCCAAGGCCGCCTTTTCTTCGGCCTCGGATAGCGCCTTCTTCAGGGACGCCACTTCGGTGGTGGACCATGTTACACAGTCATGACACTCGGGCGTTAGACTCGTCAATTCTTAGTATCCTCACATGCATAAGAGAGGGAATCACTTACCCTTGTTCTGTTCGAGCTGCCTCTTCGTGAGGTCTAGCTCTCCCTGCGCCTGCTCCAAGTCCCGTTTTAGTTCGACAACCTCGGCAGTACGGGCAGCAGCAGCAAGCAGCACAGCCTGCTTATTCACAACATTACTTATCATTAAACTCCTGCAGATTATCATGGACCCTCCGTTTGGCTTTTCCTTCCGAACACCAAACAGAGTATAAGGGGCTACTACCTATCGGGTGGTAATTTTGAACAATTTATTACTTACCTCAAAGCCTGTCAGGAGGCTGGTGCAAGCTTCGGTTAGTCCGCTTTTGGCGGACAAAACCTTTCGAATCACCGTACTCATGAGAGTACGGTGCTCTTCATCTATGGAAGCGCCACGAAGCGCTTCCAGCAAACAGTTCGGCGCCTCAGGCGCGACGGAAGTCCTCAATACAGACGGCTCGCCCTCCCTAACGAGGGGTCGCCTGCCTGAGTTCGGAACCATCGATGGTTCCGGAATTGTGTGCGGCTGAGAACCCGGTTGGCCGTGGCTCTCGTTGACACGATCCGCGGGGATCTTGAACCTCGCGTGTCCGATGTCTGGGACCCCGCCTCGGGGCGTCTCCAGAGTCACCTCCCCCCGCTCTTGGAGCCTTTGGTACATCACCTCCGTGTCGTCCGCAGGTTGAGGAGTAGTGGCCGTCGGAAGCGAATTCATCTCCAAATTGCTCAGGGACCCGGAGGAGGATACCTCAGGGTGATCCCTGGCTGGACTGCACATATGTTCGGCATTATAAATACAAAAACTGTGAAGTGAAGTCATGATAGAATGCAGACCCTTACGATCGCGCTAGGGGCTTCCCCCTGGGCAGCCACCCCTCCTCGCTGAGAGCGGCCGTGGCGGAGTAGTCCGGAAGGGGCCCCTTCCCCTTCTTGGATGCCCCAGCCTCCCCTCCTAGGGCGGCTTTTCTCTTCTTCTCCCCCCAGTGGGGGGAGGTAGGATCTCTTCCTGATCCCCCCCTCCACGGGAGGAATCCGACTCGTCATCATCGGACGACAGGGAAATGACGGCCCTGCGCTGAGGAACTTTTCCGCCCCCCCCCCCGGTCTGCTCCCCCGGGCCCCTTCATCCTCTCTGGATGGGGCGTCTTCTTCTTCTTCCTCCTCCCCTTCGTGGGAGGAGTCCGCCTTGTCGTCTTCGGACGGGGCTTCTGGCACGACCTTACACCGGAGACCCTTTCGGATCCCCGAGGCCTTCTTCTCGGCCTTCTTCTCCGGCACCTTGTATGGTGTCGGGACCAGCATCTCCGTCAGGAGAGCATCCGCTGGGCCTTCTGGCAGTGGAGCCGGACAGTAGACCTGCTCTGCTGTCTCCACATAGTCCTGAAGCAAATATGCACAACTACTTGAGGCACTCCCATGAATATATCGGGGAGAACTAGGTCCGGAGTCAGTCCAAGAACTCACCGGCCTAGGAGCCCGCGCGGCGTGAAGCCTGCGGTCCTCGGATGTTGGAGGAGGTCCTTCGGAGGCCTTGAACATCACCTTCCATGCGCCTTTGTGCATCATGTCGTAGAGCTTCTGGAGCGTCCGGTGTTCGGTTGGGACGAACTCCCACGGATTGACCGCCCGCTTCTGGCAGGGCAGGATCTGGCGAACGAGCATGACCTGGATCACGTTGACAAGCTTGATGTTCTTGTCCTTCATGCTTTTGATGCATGTCTGGAGTCCGGCCAGCTCCGTGGAATCGCCCCAGGATAGGCCCTTCTTCTCCCAGGAGGTGAGCCACATGGGGGCTCCGGATCGGAACTCGGGGGCCGCTGCCCAGTTGGCACCACGCGGCTCGGTGATGTAGAACCACCCCGACTGCCATCCTTTTACGGTCTCCGCAAAGGAGCCGTCGAGCCATGGGACGTTGGGCATTCTGTCCACCATGGCCCCTCCGCACTCTGCTTGTTGACCGCTTACAACCTTCGGCTTCACGCAGAAGGTTTGCAGCCATAGGCCAAAGTGAGGCCGGATGCGGAGGAAGGCCTCGCATACGACGATGAACGCCGAGATGTTGAGGACGAAGTTTGGGGCTAGATCATGGAAATCTAGCCCGTAGTAGAACATGAGCCTGCGGACGAAGGGGTGGAGTGGAAATCCCAATCCACGGACGAAGTGGGCGATGAATACAACCCTTTCGTGGGGTCCTGGGGTCGGAATGACCTACCCGGCATCTGGTAGACGGTGCGCTATATCCGCGGCCAAGTATCCGGCCACCCGAAGACTTGCGATGTGCTTCTCCTTGACGGTGGAAGCCACCCACTTGCCTCCTGCTCCGGACATATTTAGCTGTGCAGAAGAGATTTGAGCTTGGGCGCTGGAGCTCGAGGGGGGCAAGAGTGGGCAAAGGAGGAAGAAGGCGTGGGTGAAAATGGGGAAATCATGTCCCTTTATAGAGGAGCCGAGAGCGGTGCGTCTCCCCACTTGCCCGTTGGGAATCGCTTGTTTCCCAAGCGCCACGATTAATGGCGCGGTGAGATTAATCATACCCGTATTGATGAGAATCCCGTGATAAGGGGACACGATCTCTGCTTTGACAAGACATGTCAAAGAAACCGCCTCGCAATATGCGATGTAGCTGGTTGTGGGGAAACGGTTCGAATAATGATCCGACCATAATAACATGTCACGTCATCAGAAAAAGCTGTCAGCGGATTGCATTTGTAAAATATCATTCTCTCTACGGTGGCATATGAAGATTATCTCGCATATCCGGACACGGTCTAAGCGTCCGATGATCACTTTGGAGTATTCGAAGGAGGAACCCGCCTTACAATGCCGAAGACAATACTGCGCGCTGGACTCATCGTCATTGAAGCCTGGTTCAGGGGCTACTGAGGGAGTCCTGGATTAGGGGGTATCCGGATAGCCGGACTGTGTACAACGTCCGGACTATTGAAGCATGAAAATACAAGACTCAAGACTTCAGCCCGTGTCCGGATGCGACTCTCCTATGCGTGGGAGGCAAGCTTGATGATCCGGATATTATATTTCCTTCCTTGTAACCGACTCCATGTAAACCCTAGCCCTCTTCGGTGTCTATATAAATCGGAGAGGCTGGTCCTTAGAAGGCCGATCACAATTACATTCATACCATCATAGGCTAGCTCTTAGGGTTTAGCCTCTACGATCTCGTGGTAGATCTACTCTTGTACTACCCATATCATCAATATTAATCAAGCAGGAAGTAGGGTTTTACCTCCATCGAGAGGGCCCGAACCTGGGTAAACATCTGTGTCCCTTGCTTCCTGTTACCATCAGCCTTGACACACAGATCGGGACCCCCTACCCGAGATCCGTCGGTTTTGACACCGACAGCTGTTGCGCTGCCGCGCTGGTCAGCCTTCCATTAATGCCTCACGGGTGGCGTAGTGAAGACGTGGCGACGCGCGTCCCTCTCGCTCCCGCCACGCGTACGCACGGTGGCTGCCCTCTCGCCGCCCACGTGGACTATAGAAGATGATCCTCCCTCGCCGGTGAGACCACACTCCACGCTGCAGAACCCTCTCCCACTCTCAATCTCTCACCGCCGACGAGCGTATCTCCCCTCCCTCTCGGTGACTAGCATGGCTGAGCGCTACCCAGGCGATGGTGCGGTGGCCAACGGCTTCGGCTGTCGCCACCTGCACAAGGACAAGGCGCAACTCCTCTACAAGGCCGACTACCCGGTGCCGCCGGACATGAGGGTGTCGGGCACCTGGAGGCTCAGCGGTGGCGGCGTCCCGGTGCCTCCAGTGCCGACCGGCACTGATCGGCACGCCGGGATCGCGCGCATCCGGTCCTCGCTGTTGGCGGCGGCGCGGAATGAGCCGAGGTACGCCTGCGACAACAACGTGTTGTGGACGGCGTACTTTGACCGGCGCCACAAGGAGCAGCTCGCCTCCACCAACGGCCTCGAGCCCCACGGCCGCCACAACTCCGACGGACGACGCCAATGGTGGGGCGTCCCCGGCCGTACCCTCGACGCCGTCCTCGAGTACATCGAGGCCGGCAACACGCCGCGCCTGGAGTACCCGACACCTCCTACCTTCTCACGCCGCCGCGACAGCTCCTGGACGCCACGAGGAATGCAGACGACGAGCTCCTCATTGTTGGGCTCCCTCTCCTCCAGCTCGCTGGCGCTGCGCCCCGTCAAGACGGAGCCATGGGAGATGCTACTCAGGAGTCGCACACGCGGCGGCGCCCTCGTTATCAACGAGGGCGGCCATGGCCCCTCTCCCTCTTCCCGTCTCGTCCGGCCAAAGACCGAGTCGGGGCTGCTCCCCGTGAAGAAGGAGCACGAAGCCATGGCCGCGACCGATGAGAGCACCCTCAAATGGGCGCGGGAGGACTACGTCCATGAGGAAATGGCGCGCCGGTGCCGTGCCCTTGAGGAGATCACCACTCGGCGCCGCCGCCACGAGGAGGGCGGCAAAGTCATCCTCAACAACAACGACGAGGGGGCGCCCGGGCCGTCCAACCCCCCACGCATCGGCGCCGTTGGTTAGGGGTGCTGCAGGGACGGCGGCGGCACACAGGACGGTGGCGGTGACGATGACAGCGACGACTACACCAAGATGTACAGGCTGCTCGGCATGTAGAGGGCGGGCGGCGGCAGCGGCGGTGGTGGCAGTATTATTAATAGTAGTAGTAGTATTAACTATTAAGTCATGTTTAGTTGTTTTTAATTTATGTTATCAGTTTTTTTTACAAATATCAATGAAAATCGCCTAATTTGGCCGAATTTATGTTGATTTTGGCCAAATTTTGGCCGAGTTTAGTTTTAAAAATACGGCGTCTGGGCCGGCGGTTAGGAGACCGAACGCCCCCACGGCGACTTTTTTGTCGGCGTGTCGCTAGACAATGCTTTTTCTAATCTCTGGGGCCGAACGAGTGGAGATGTGGAGATGCTCTTAGCCTGGGTGTCGCTGTTCGTAGCCAAAGCTTGTGACCATTACCTGATACCTCCCTCACACATCACCTGAGGCGATAGTGGCGGCTAAATTTCGTGTTTTGACCCTTTTTTGAAACAAAATCGAGATATGACCCCCCTTTGATTTTTTTGAGATCTGACCCTTTTGCTACTGCCAGGCGTTCTGGCGGTAGGGTTGCACAGTCTACCGCCGCAGGGTCTGGCGGTAGGTGTGGCTGACGGTCGTTAAACCGTTAACGGCTGCTTACGGACCTACCGCCATAAGCCACAACGGTAGCCAGCACAAACCTACCGCCGAGAGCCCTGGCGGTAGGGTGGGAGCATGTGTTAAGTTCCTGTGACCAAAAAATCGAACAACTCAGCGGTAGGGTTATACATCCTACCGCCGAGGCGCTCGGCGGTAGCAACCTACTACCAAGAGCCCTGGCGGTAGGATGTACAACCCTACCGCTGAGCTGCTCGATTCTCTGGTCACAGGAGGGGGGTGTGGGGGGAGGCACCCTACCGCCGGGTCTAATGGCGGTAGGTTGTGGTATCCTACCGCCTTAGTCTGTGGCGGTAGGGTGGCCTAGTGTGCATTTTTTGCACTTTCTAACTTCTTTTGTCTTCAAGTTTTTGGCGGACAACATTTAAACAACATATGTATGACATAAGAAGCACACAATGTATGATATATGATGCACACATCACAAATCTATAAATAAGGTAGGTTCGATACATAGCAAGTAGACACCCATAAATGTTTTCACCAAGTTATACATAGCAAATTAACGAAACAGTTTCACGAGCAAATCCATATGGTTCACGAAGCAAATATGCAAGTTTTAGGTTCAACCACACGACAGCAACTTCAGTCCTTCCTTCCCCTCTTCGACTTTCGGTCCTCGTTATCCTTGGGTCGCTTCTCGGCCGCCATCTTCTTGCGTGCTGCAGGACGTGCTTTCTGAAAGGGGGATGGACTCTTCCAATCCTTCTTCGGCACATTCCTCTTCTAACGCTGGGTTGGCTGAGTTGCTGGAGGTCCGTCGTCATCATCGTACTCCTCCTCCTCCTCATCGTCCTCTTCCTCTTCCTCACCATGTTCTTCTTCTGCGCCCTCTTCTTCATCTTCCTCTACATCATCATCATCGTCGCTCTCCTCCTCGTCATCTTGAACCGCCCTAGACGATGAGGCCGCATGGCTCGATGAAGCGAGGCTACGCATCGGTGTAGGAGGAAAAACATCCTCGGTGTTTGTAGCGCACCCAAGCAGGCCCACAAGCCGGCGTGCTTTGTTGATGTATTTCTGCAATGATAATGAAACAATATGAACTTCTCGAATGTCCAATGATAACAAAAATGAACTCCGTATTACCTTCACCGTTTCCCTCAACTTGTTCTCACTAGCTCGAGTCCCAGGGACAACACTAAGCGCATCAGAGGCATGAAAAATGCTTTTGTTCAGCTCCGAAGACTGCAAAGTAATAAAATGAGTCAATAGCACGAAAAGCTGTTTTCATCCAACGGCCGGTTCGAAAGAGGTAAAAACAACATACCACTCTGTTCATGAGGGGTCCGTACTCCCTAAACCCGCCCTGAAGCTGTCTGATGCCCTCGTTGTAGGCTTCATTCTCTGAGGCGTCATCGAACAGGTCTTCGGCATCTGCTGTCGTCCATTGGGGCCTTAGACGCAGACGATGCTTGATGCCATCGTCGTACCACAACATGTGATCCTCGTAGTTGTCCCAGTCAATCACTCTCCTCTCCGTGTCTTTGCACCCTTTCCACTCGTTCCATTCCTGCACGTATTTCTCATGTTCGGCTTCCCAATCCGTGATTGATTGATTCTTCTGCCTGCTCATCCTGTAATGCATAAGAAAGAATGTAAAACATCCTTCTTGTATGAATGTAAAACATCAAAACAAGAACTTAGAATCGATGAAGATGGCTTGTGGTACTCACTGGTGTAGGTCGTAGCCACCGGTATCATGGCCGACTGGTGCTGTGTGTTGCGCCTTACCAAATTGTGCGGCAACGCGCTGTGGCAAGTGGTACTCCACGGCATAGACACAAACCATGGGCACGATGCACCGGAAGAGAAGCCGGTCCTACTTGCACATGTTGTTCAGCTCAAACCCCCACTCTCGATCATCACTATACGGCCGCCAAGTAACCTATAACCAAACAATGTTAGGATCAAGTGAAAGTGTTATCGAAACAATGGTAAGCTCAAGTGAAAATGTATTTCTTATACCTGGAAAGGCATGAGAGCATCAAGCTCGTTGCTGAAGACCTTGTACAAGGCCTTCGATTTGCCCGTGTAGACACGCACCACGTCCCAAGTGTATGCGACGGTCGGGTTCCGATCATCTTCATCATCTCCACCATAGTCCGTCCATGCACGCGATCGCAGCTTCTCCGGACGGTCCACCAGGATTCGCTCCCACATCCAAATGGAGAGGCCCCATACACATCCACACATACCGGACGTGACTTCCGCTCTCTGGGTCGCGTCGTCAAGCTACAAACCATGTTTAGATGATAAGATGTCAAAATGTAAAGCAGCACACGCCTGATACTTGAAAGAAAGTGATATTCACTTACCGAACGGTATAGGTAGGCGAGTCCGGCGGGCCCCCAGTTGTACCCCGCATCCCAGTCCTTTAGGAAGTCGAGATACATCCATAGGGCAGAGTTCCCGGAGCAGTCCGGAAACACTACCTCTGTGAGAATGTACCACAGGTAGGCCCTGACGTACTGCTCCACCACCCGGGGCTCGGCATCTTCCGGACACTTGCTCCAGTGCTCGAGGAGCCATGACAGCGGTATGCCGGAAG